>NC_090928.1:1273334768-1273637195 GCF_040938575.1 Ambystoma mexicanum | reverse complement strand
TCTCAGGAAGCACAATGAAGGCGGAGGGCAACATCCCTGGTTTACACTGAAATGGCCGAGGCGACGGTAGTTTCCCTGAATGTCCAACGGCTGAACTCACCCACAAAACGCTGCGCAATACTGGGTAGGCTGGTTGCGATGCAGACGACAATAGGGATCCTGCAGGAAACTCATCTCCCAATAAACGAAAAGAGGATGGCCCATTAGGCTTTCCCCCAACAGTACTTTGCCTCTAGTGGCAAAAAGACGAGGGGAGTAGCCATATTGGTCCGACAAGACTTAGGGTTCAAGAAACTATAGCTCCTCAGAGACACATAGGGAAGGTACTTGGGGTTTAAGGGCACAATTGGGGAGCAAACCTACACTATTATCGCCCTCTTCGCCCCCAATGACAAGCAGGATAGATACATTATGGAAGCATTGCAAAGGTTTGGCGGCTGGTGTGAAGGACAGCTAATCATAGGTGGGGACTTTAGCCTTGTTATGGACCCCACACTTGACAAAACACTCCCACCCACAACCGCGGACCTGAAATACAGGCAGGCACTCAGGACATTTTTTAGACACCTGGGCGTGATAGACGCATGGTGATTCTTCCAGGGGGAAACAGGCACTATTCAGCAGTACACAAGGGCGACTCTAGGATAGACATGATCCTGGTTTCGGCAACACTGATCCCCAGGTGACGAAGGTAGAAATAGGGGTGAAATACCTTTCCGACCACGTGTCAGTCCTACTAGTCATCGAGGTGGGAAGAGCAGGGGGAAGAAAGCTGTCCAGTTGGAGACTGAACAAGCTGATCCCAGGGGATACCACACCTAGAGCACATATGGAGAGCACAATACGTAACTACTTCGTAGAGAACGCTAATGGAGAAAGGGATTGGAGGGTAGTTTGGGATGCGGGGAAGGCGGGAGTTCTTGGAGAATTTATCTCACAAGCGGCGGCTTCCAACCGGGAAAGGGCTCTCAAAACACAGAAGCTTGAAAAGGAGCTAAAAGAAGCAGAGAGACACCATAAAGCCTGGCAAACACAGAAATCATTAAGAGAACATAGAAAGATCAGAGCCCAACTTCAAAACCACACCTCAAACCAGGTTGCACAAATGCTACTGAACACGAAACAATCATACTACATACACAGAGGGAAAACAAACTAATTCTTAGCTGCTAAACTGAAGAAACAGAAAACACGAAATTACATGGCACAATTGAAAAATGGGCAGGGGGATCCATGCACAGCAGAAAAGGGGAAGTTAGAGATAATGGTGCAATACCATCAGGAACTACTACACAGTGAAAATCTTGACCCGGAAAGTCAGAGATCCTATATGCGGGTAACACCCCTCCCCCAACTCACAGAACAGGACAGGCTTACTCGGGGGTCCAAAGGCGGCCCAGGAGTTTAATGATGCGATCTCTGCCTTGCCGGCAAACAAAACCCCGGGCCCGGATGATTTGGGGAACGGCTAGTATAAAACCTTCCGCATACAGCTGCTGACCCCACTTACATGCCTCTTTAATGTCATTAGGGAGAGGGGATTGGTCACGTCCGACATGGGGAAGTCCACAACCATACTAATCCTATAACCGGGGAAGGACCCTGCTGAATGCACAAGCTACCGCCCCATTGCACTCCTAAACACAGACGCAAAGATTTACGCTAAAATACTGGCATCCATACTGATAAAAGTCCTCCCCAATATCATGCATGAAGACCAGCCAGGTTTCATCATGGGAAGACACACACAAGACAATGTGAGGCGGCAATAGACATCATTGACATGGGAACGCGTAAGAAACAGGTTTTCTCATTTTCTGCATTGAATGCTAGATGAACCTTTGACAGCTTGGATTGGGAATATCTTAAATTGGTTCTGGAAGGCTTTGGTTGTGGTCAGGATTTTATAATGATGGTATTAGCAAACTTTCAAATCCCATCGACGAGCTTTACAGTAAATGGCCTGAGTTCAGAACAAATTAAAATGCGGCGAGGCACACGACAAGGCTGCCCCCTCACCCATCTGATCTTCGCAATTGCGATGGAGCCGTTTGTGGTGCAAATCAGGTCAGATGCAGAGTTTAGGTAGGTGACATGTTTTCTGTTTCTTCAGTTTAGCAGCTAAGAATTAGTTTGTTTTCCCTCTGTGTATGTAGTATGACTCAGGCCATTTACTGTAAAGCTCGTCGATGGGATTTGAAAGTTTGCTAATACCATCATTATAAAATCCTGACCACAACCAAAGCCTTCCAGAACACACAAAATTGCATTATGCGGACGACATAATGCTCTTCATGGGCGACACCAAAAACACACTGCCCAGGGCCATGTCAAAATTGCGGGACTTCGAGAAGGTATCAAGGTTTTTCATTAACTTTTCCAAGTCTAAAGCATTAAATATTACAGAGAGGAGGGAGGAGATCGAGACCCTGGGAAAAACATTCTGATATGGGGAAAAGAAACGTTGGAATATCTTGGAATTTACCCAACACGACATGTGGGTAGTCTATATAGGACAAACATTAGACCCCTCTGGAAGCAGCTACAGGATGATATGCGTAGGTGAGACACCCAAGAACTCTAATGGACTGCACGAATCACAGCAGTAAAAATTACCCTGCTTCCTCGTTTACTCTATGTGGTGGGCTCACTACCCCTAGCAATACCGCCCTGCTCGATCAAGGAAATGCAAAAAGCAATATTCACCTTCATCTGGCAAGGCAAAAGGCCCAGAATACAGAAACGTGTTCTGATGCGCCCTCCCCTTCTCGGGGGTCTAGGGGTTCCCGACATATGGAGATATATACAGGCAGCCACAACGATTCCGCTGAAAGGGTTGCAAGCACTAGGCACGGGAGCCCGGTAGAAAGGAGGGGCCCTATTAGAAGTAACCAGGATGTCTTTACGCGGTTGGGATAGAACATAGGGTGAGGAAAAAATATCCGGCGGGGGATGGGCCCTCTCACCCCCTTAGCACATAATTCGGACTTCACACCAGGGCTGCAGAAAATGGGAGGGCTGGTCGGGCGCAGAAGCACTGTCCCTCAAAGATATTTACCAGGAGGGGACTACCCTGCTCTTTATAGACTGTCTACAGACATTTGGGATCAGGGAGAAGGAAAGATACAAGTATACGCAAATCAGACACTGGATCTCACAGCCAACCGTGAGGAGGGCGGGAACGAGAACAATGTCTGGGTTGGAGCTATCAATGCAGGAGGGCTTAATGGCGAGAAGAATAGCTAGACTATACAGACTGCTGAGTGATGCGCAAATAAAGGATAACCTCCCGTACAAAGAAAATTGGAAACGGGACATGGGGCGGAAACAATCTCTGAAGAGGAATGGAGTCAGATATGGTCAAGGGCGCACACCTCATCTAAATGCACCTCGATCATGGAAACAGCCTAAAAGCTATGTTACAGGTGGTATATGTCCCCTCATCGCCTACACAAAATGAATGCAAAATATGCCCGTAGGTGATGCTGCGGTGGGTGGGGGGACCTGTACCAGATGTGGTGGTCATGCCCAAAGGCAGTAACATACTGGAAAGAAGTTCTGGGACACATAAAGCAAATAACGGGCGCGGAGCTCCCATTGTCACCCAAAATAATCCTACTAGGAGCGGTAGCAGAAGGCACTTACCCCGCAAAAGGGCACAGAGCCACCTTAATTACTCACCTATTGGCGGCAGCAAGGACTCTCCTGCGTGGGATGGACCGGTCAGGTCCTTCTACCAATACGTGCACCGAGGCTGCTACAGCTACCGGCCTTTGGGTCGAGGGATCCTCGGATCCTCCCGGTGACAGTGTTGAGGGACTGGAAGGTTCTTTTACCGGGTCTTTACCCTTGTACCGGCATTATGGCCGAGGGGCTATGCCCTAATACCGAAAATACATAAGAGGGGGTGCCTAAACGCAGCTCTACCGACCCCCGGGTCGAGGGTGTAACACCTACCGGGCCTAGGCCCACTCAACACGCCAGAGTCCTGGATGATGCCGGGCCCAGCGGGCCGAGCAACACGTCACAGGCAAGTGGCAGGCAGCTCGACAAGATGGCGGCTGCGCCAGACGGGTGCACCAGTCCAACACCTTTCCAGAAATTCATCAAAGAACGAGTGTCAAGGTGGGACTGGCCTCAACCAGGTACGTGGCCTACGGCCTATCCCTCTTTTGCGCAGGGCAGCTTTCCTTTGTGTCCATATGGGCAGGGTATGCAGCGGCTCCAGCAGCTCCCTGCTACCCCGTCAGCACCCCCTGCCATGTCCTTGGCCAGTGAATAGGCTTTCTTCCAGAGGTTCCTCTGCCTCATGAAGTCTCCTCGGATCGGGGTTATCTTCAAAGACGCAGTCAGGGAAATCCTCCCCGCAATGCTAGCGGCACCACAGACGGCGAAGCCCCAGGCCCCGGTGCAGCCGCCTCCTCCGGCTCCTCAGCAGACGCCTCTGGCAGTTCTGTACCAGCCTCCTCCTCAGCCTCCGGCCGCGGTCACTGTACCCCATCCTCCGGCGCCAACTACTCTGCCTCCTCCACAGGATCCCCCTAACCCGCAGGATAAGGACGAAGAGGAGGATCTGGACACTCCATCCTCAGCCAGGGCCTTCCACGAACATCTTGCTGGGTTGGCGGAGTATCTGGGCCTACCCCAACCTGAGGTCGAGCAGCCGGCAGAGGGGGTCCTGGCGGAAGTCATCACGCAGGGATTCCTCAGCAAACCAATGTAATCTCCCTGGCCAAGCCCCACTCAGCCCAGCCGGTCAATAGATGCCTGGACGCAAAGTACAGACAGGTGGAGGGGGGTACACTCTTGCTCTCCGCCCATCCTCAGCCACAGTCCTCGGTGATCGCTGCGGCATCACTGTACTCCAAGCCTCAGTCGTCCTCAGCCGCCTCCTCTGCGACGTTGCTAGGCAAGGAGGAGAAGATCTTGGAGGCGTATGGCTAGAAGCTCTATTCCAATGCGTCCTTGCATCTTCGTCAAGCCAACGCCAATGCCATGCTGGCCGCCGCCAACCAAAGATTATGGCAGTAAATTGCAGACTTCGTTCCGAACTTCCCGCTCAGAGCCAATCACGTTTTAAGGCGGGGCTAGCCGAGGCCAAGCTGGTGGCGCATGACCTCATGGAATCCACCGTGGCCCATATTGACACTTCTGGCCATGCCATCTGTATTGCCACGGACATGAGAAGGACAGCCTGGCTCCGGGCAACAAAATTCAACCCGGACGTCCAGCAACGCATATTAGATCTACCGTTCGAGGGGGGGACATTTTCCACTCCTCCATGGACGAAGAGCTGGACAAAAAGAAAAACAGCTCACAATCGGTCAAGTCTTTATCCATCCTTACAAAGACCACGCCCAAATCGTACACCCATTCTCAGCAGCGCTCCGACAGGGGTCGTACGTACGGAGAGTTCCGTGGCTTCCAGGAACGGAGATCCACGCAGCCGGACCGCTCGCCGCCTCAGAACAGGCGCAAGCAACAAAAAGGGGGGAAGTAAGGGTGTTTTCCAGCCCCCCTCCTCCGCGACAGCCTTCAAGGGAAAGAAGGCATGACACGCCCCTTCGGGTCCACGTGTCTCCGGTGGGAGGCAGGCTTGCTTTCCATGCACATTTCTGGTGCCAGAATTTCACGGACCCCTGGATCCTCTCTGTAGTACCCACAGGGTACCGCCTCCCTATCCCAGCCTCTCCTCCCTCCGCCCCTCCACTCCTACAGGTTGGGACAGCAACTCTTTCAGCAGAGATAGGTCAATCGTAGAGAGTCAGGCAGTGGAGGAAGTCCCAGCCTCCCAGCGAGGCTTTGGATTCTACTCCAGGATTTTCACCTTTTCACCATTCAGAAGAAGAACCAGGCGGGCCTGAGAGTTGTGCTGGATCTTTCCACCCTCAACCTCTCTTTACCCCTGCAAAAATTCAAGATGGTTACTCCAGCTTTTATAGCGGAGACATTGGGCAAGGGAGACTGGATGTGCTCCCTGGATCTGAAGGACACATACCTATTCGTCCTGATTTGGCAGCCCCATCGTTCTTTCCTACGGTTCAGGATCATGGGTTACCATTTTCAGTACACGGTCCTTCCTTTTGGCCTCAACTCGGCCACCAGGGTCTTTACCAGGCTCATGAAGGCGGTGCCGGCCCTCCACAGAGCGCGTGGCCTCCACATCTACCCGTACCTCGACGACTGGCTTGTCAGGGCTACATCTCCGGAATTGCTTCACCACTCTTCCCATGCCCTTATGAACACACTGCACGATCTGGACTTCTCGCTCAATCTCAAGAAGTCGCAGCTGCTGCCTATGCAGAATGGCCATCATTTGGGACACGTGCTATTAGAAGGTCTTTCTTTCAGAGGACAAGGTCTCGGCCATCAAGAGGGCCACCACCCACTTCCTCAGCAGAGAAGCGACCTCAGCATGGTGGTACCAACATCTCCTGGGTCTACTGGCAGCCGTCCTATTAGCCGTCCCCACACAAGACTAAGGTTGAGGAGGATCCAGCTGCACTTTGCGGAGTCATGGAACCAGGAGCAGGGCTCTCAATCCGAGATTATCAATGTTCCACCATCTCTCCACCCGGACCTAACTTGGTGGTCCTGAGACTGCAACCTACGGATGGGCAAGCCTTTCCGGCCGCCCACTCAGCAGGCCACCATCACCACGGATTCCTCGCTCGAGGGCTGGGGTGCGACCCTGGACGATCTCTCAGTCTACGGCACCTGAACTCGACAGGAGCAGGAATACCACATCAATTGGCTAGAGCTGAACACCATCTGGCTAGCGGTCAGGGCATTCCTACCACTTCTCAGGGGCAAGGTTGTCCTCATCCAGACGGACAACTCTACCAGCATGTACTATGTCAACAAGCAGGGAGGCACCAGATCCTCTCCTCTGTGCAGACTGGCAATCAGCATGTGGGAGTGGGTCCTGGAAAACAACATCTACCTCACGGCAGACCACCTCCCGGGGGAAGCCAACCTGGAAGCGGACAGGCTCAGCAGACTGGGAGCGGACAATTACGAGTGGCAGCTAAACGACCTCGTTATTCAGGAGGTCTTCAACAGGTGGGGTCTTCCCCAGGTGGATCTCTTTGACACCTGGCACAACAAGAAGTGCCTTCAGTTCGCCTCTTGGCAGGGACAGAGCCCAGGTTCCCTGGGCAATGCAGTTCACCTCTGGTGGAACGGCATGAAGGCCTACGCCTTTCCGCCCACGCCTCTGATTCACAGAGTAATATGCAAAATTAAGGAGTCTCGCCAACTCCGCATCATTCTAATAGCTCTGTGGTGGCCAGCCAGGCATTGGTTTTCGGGGCTGCTCAGTCTCTCCGAAGTGCCCCTGATTCACCTCCTGACAGGCCCAGCTCATATTCTGGCATAACAAGGGGGCAGAGTCATCCACCCCAAGTCACAGAAACTAGCCCTCGCAGCGTGGTACCTGAGCAGGTAACGCTGCAGCACCTCAGCCTCTCACAGGCTAATCTGGAGATCATACAGGGCGCAAGGAGCAAGACTACCAGGGCCCAGTACAAAAGCAAATGGACCTGATTCTGCCACTGGGCAGACTCCAAAGAAATTGATCCACTGGCGTGCTCTTTGGATGACATGCTCTCTTCTCGAGGCGCACCTCGCCCACTCTGACGTTCAGGTTGATACCTGATGCACTTACTTTGCAGCCATCAGAGCTTACTGGAGCTCGGAGGAGGGCATCTTCTCCTCCTCCAATCCTGTCGTCAAGATACATCTGACGGGACTTTACAAGGCTATACCCGTCCATCAAGAGGCTGCACCCTAACATAGTCTTGGGTGCCCTCGGCTCGTAGGGTCAGCAAAATCCAGGTGCTGGTCGCCTCTGAACCATATACTACCTTTTGCAAGGACAAAGTTGTCCTACGGACACACCCAGCATTTCTGCCCAAGGTGCCCTCTGCGTTTAGTTTAGTTTAGTTTAGTTTAGTTTAGTTTAGTTTATTATTTAGAGAGCGCGCCAGACCCTGGGGCATCAGGGCGCACAAGACAGGAATATGCTCAACTTAATTACAGGTACATGGTAAGTAGGACAGTACAGGGACATCAGACAAGTTACAGTAGGCAGATATATACAAGGCAGGATCTAGGTCCAGAGGGGCAGAGGTGCAAAAGGTGCAGGTATTCTTAAGAGGAATATAAAATAATAATATACACAGTAATAATAAACAGGCACCAGGAACATTCCATTGCAGGAAGAAAGAGGCGGATTCGAATAGCCTGGTAATGGGGTGCAAGTAGAACTTCAGGTTAGTGCGTCAGCGGATACAAGCATGTCAGGGTACTTAGGTGTCATTTGCTCTCAACCAATTGGTCAAGTTCTGTCTGAATTTCACAAAGGGCTGGGGTTCTCTAATGCCATGGGGTAGGGAGTTCCACATCTGCGCAGCCTTGACTGGGAAGCTGTGTCCTCCTATAGTAGCGAGTTTGAATCGCGGGACTTGTAGGCAGTTTGCGTTCGCTGTTCTTGTGGGTCTGGTCGAGGTTCTTATATGAAGCCTATCCTTGAGGTAGGGTGGTGCTTTGTTGTTGAGGCACTTGTGGGTAAGGGAGGCAATTTTTAGTTGAATTTTATCAGAAGTGGATAGCCATTTGTATTCTCTTCTTACCGAAGATATATGCTCATTTCTGTTAATCTTGAGAGCTGCTCTCAAGGCATTACTGTGGAGGACCTGGATTTTATGGATGGTCTGTTTATTAGCCCCAATGTATAGTCCATTACAATAATCCAATTTGGAAAGTATAAGGGCTCTGTCAAGCGTGATGCAACTGTCTGTAGAGAGGAATTGTTTGCTAGCTCTGATAAGTTTGTATGTGTATGCAGTAGCCTAGGCTAGAGAGTTAACTTGTTTAGCAAAGTTCAAGGTGGCATCTAGGTAAAAGCCTAGGGTCTTCACTTCCTTAGCTACTTTTATGTTATTCCCATCGATAATGAAATTGGCATTGTCAGGGCTGAGTTTGGATATGTATGTTGGGGTGCCTAGGATAATGAGCTCAGTTTTGTCATCGTCCAGGCATAAGCCGTGTGGCCATCTATGCCTGAACGATGCTGTAGATTTTATTCACTAGGGCCAGATCCTTGACGTAGTCTCCTGAAAGCGGAAGGAGGATCTGGGTATCGTCTGCGTAATTCGTGTAGGCGATACCCAGATGATCCATTTCGTCAAAGAGGGGCTTTGTGAATACATTGTAAAGGGAAGGTGACACACAAGATCCTTGAGGTACACCACATGTAATCGGGATCGGGTCTGCCGAGGCTGATGGAGAGAAGACTCTCATAGTTCGGTTACTCAAGAATGACTTGATCCATATTATGGCCTCTTTAGAGAAGTGGGCTGCAGACTCTGGGTGGCTGCATAAGACTATATGGTCAACTAAATCAAATGCAGCTGAGAGGTCTCACAGGAGGAGTAGGGCTGCTTGGCCATTGTCTCTACAGTGATCTATTTGGGCCTTAAGATCGATTAAGGCTGTCTCAGTCCCGTGTTGTGCGCGGAATCCGGATTGGCAGGTTCCGAGTAGATGGTTGGATTCAAGGAAGTTTTGTATTTGCATGTATTACAATTTGTCTAGAATTTTTAGAAGAAAGAGCACGGTCGCGATGGGCCTGAAGTTAGTGGGATTTGCCGGGTCAAGGGTTTGCTTCTTTAAAAGTGGCAGTACCCAAGACTCTTTTAAGTTCTTCGGTACAGTGCCTGTGGGAAAGGATGAGTTGATGAGTTTAGTTATGAATGGCGATAATTCTCTCGCAGCATCCTTAATCAGTTGGGCAGGGCATTGATCGCCTTTGCAGTTGGACGGTTTAAGTCCCAGAATAACCTTTTCTACCTCAATAGTCGATACCTTAGAGAAGCAGAAACGCAATTCTTGTTTGGGTTTTGGTGGTGGTGCTATAGTCTGCGGGATATGAGGCGTTAGAGATGCTTTTTTGAGGGCAATTTTAGTTTGTAGGTTGGCTACTTTGTTGGTTAGGGCAGATTGTATGCTGGAGCACCATTTGTGTATCCTTGGTGCAGTTTTCTTGAGGAACAATAGGTGTTTCCAGTTCTTTCAGAATGCTGAACAATTCTCTGACACTAGATTTAGATTGAGATATTCTAGTATTATACGTTTCCTGTTTGGCTAATAGGATGTCTTTCTTGTATTGGGATGATGCCTTGGAGAGGTTAAGTTTGTTTTCGGCTGAAGGAGAGAGTCTCCAAATAGTTTCAAGTTTTCTTTTAATTAGCCTAAGATTTTTTAGATGAGGAGTGAACCATGAGTTAAGATGTTTTTTCGGTTTACTATTCCGTAGTTTGAGCGGAGCTATGTGGTCAAGGGCTGTATTAATAGTTTCATTAAATTGTTCAACTAGCACATTGAGATCCATATTGTCTGCGATCGAGTTCAATTGCGGTCGTATAATGGGCAACAGTTTTTCCGCTGTCATAAGTTTTTTGTTCCTCGTGGGCATAGGAGGGGCAAGTGAGGACTGGGCCGTGGCAGAGTTCGTTGCTACTGTAAATAATAGCAGATGGTGTTCAGTCCAGATCTGGGGTACAGTATCTGTGATGGTTACTTCACAGTTGTGTTCCGCTATCCAGTCAAGGATTCGACCTTTGTTATGAGTGGGAAGGTTAACTTTCTGAGAGAATTCCAGTTATTTTAGGATCAAGGCAGTAGCTGTTGAATGGATATCCTTCATGTCATTATAGCCTAGGTTGAAGTCACCTAGCACTATTGTTTGGGAGGTATTTTTTAAGTTATTGGACAGGGTTGTAGAGATATCCTCAGCGAAGGTTCCAATAGGACCTAGAGGTCTATAGATAAGGAAGAGGTTTAATGTTTGGGAGCCAGCGTTGGCAATTTTGACCGTGAGGCATTCAGAGGATTTCATAGTGGTGGTTGTAGTAATTCTCATGTCTAGACTGATCTTAGCTATGATTGCTAGACCCCCACCTCGAGAGGTGTGTCTGTCTACTCGTAAAATGGTATAATTGTTGGGAACTGCTAATGATAGGGCAGGGCCTGCCTCATCATGAAGCCAATATTCTGAGATAGCCAGGAAATCGAGGTTGTCTGCGAGAATGATATCTGAGATCTCTGTTGCGTGTGCGACTAGAGACCTAGCGTTTATAAGCACACCTTTGAGATGTTTGTGGCTTTCTGAGTTGGGGTGCGTGGTACTGAGTCTATCTATAGCGGTAGGTTTAGTGCAGTTTTGTGTGGGTCTTTTGGGATTGCAATATTTTCTAATACACTCTACAGTTGCCTTCGAGGGTAGGTGTTTTTTTTAGGAGATTAATTTGTTCAATTTTCTTTGCTGGTAGCTCCTACAGTTTAGACAGGCGCGCGCGTAGTCTTAGGTTTCTGTCCGCAGTACTACATGGCCTTTGTATGATAGTATCTTCTTGATACTGGTTCACTATAGGTCCTGTAATTTGTTGTGTGGCAGGCATGGTGAGGTAAGAGAGGGGAGTAGGGTGGTACCTGGTGCAGTGGATCAATATGTTAGCTTTGGTAGCCAAGCTAAGTGATAATGCTACTAATATGATGGAAGAAGCGATGTAGAGAGGTGGTCTAGCTATCCTATAATGGGCAGCAATAGTTTGTTTACCTGGATTTAGAGAGTACATGCTAACTGGCTAAGTACAAGCAGGCTGGATGCGACTAACAAGCTAGGTACAGTATAGATATCAAGTGCACTTTAAAGTTGCTCAGTACAGGCAGGCTAGATGCGATTGTCTGGCTAGGTACAATTTTAGATATCAAAGTACATTTTAAAGTGGCTAAGTACAGGCAGGCTAGATGGGGTAATCCGGCTAGGTATAATTTTAGATATCAAAGTACATTTTAAAGTGGCTAAGTACAAGCAGGCTAGATGCGGTTATCCCGCTAGGTACAATTTTAGATATCAAAGTACATTTTAAAGTGGCTAAGTACAGGCAGGCTAGATGCGACTATCAGGCTTTGAATAGTTTTAGGTAGCAGGACATAGATAGGCTAGGTGACGTTTCACAGTTTACAACAATCTGAGTGCAGTAAATTCAAATATCAGGCACATCAGGGAATGCATTAAAATACAGCGCAGCTAGATTTAAATATCAGGCACATCAGGGAATGCAGTGCAAAATACAGCGCAGCTAGATTCAAATATCAGGTACACCAGGGAATGCAGTGCAAAATACAGCGCAGCTAGATTCAAATATCAGGCACATCAGGTAAAACAGTGCAGAAAGCACCAGGCAGAAGTTGGGTTGTTAGGACAAAAGGCTGAGCAGTGCAGAGTGCAGCCAGGTAGATGCCAGGGTGGATGTATCACAGTGAGCAGCAGAGGCATGGCATGGCATAAACAAGGACATTTAGATTCAATATCGGCGTCAATGTAAGCATATAACTGATTATCAGATCACAAACATTCGGCATGTAAGTCGCTGGTCATGGCTAGTCAATGTAGCCGTGGGGCAGGCAGGTTTGCGCCCATCTAAGCAACATGTGGTTTCAGGCAAAGTTACATAGGTATACAGGTGAGAATATCAGTAAATTGCTAGTGCTTGTCAATAGACTGGCATAGGCTGATTCGGAAGTTAACAAGATGGGCAGCAGATGAACCCTGGGCTGAGTCATGGGTTAGCGCAAAGTACATACTGTGTGCAGTTAGCTGAATCAGGGTTATCACGAATGCAAAGCGAATGCAGTGGACTGAGTCAAACGTTGAAAAACGTTATAAACAGTGGGCTGATATAAGCGTCTGTGGCAGAGTAGTGAGAGGCTGCGCTCTGAAGTTTCAGGTTATGTCTCAGAATGATAGTAGCGGGTGAGCATTTTGCTTACCTAATATAGAGTGTCCTACTGAACCGGCACAGTCCGGCAAACAGGAGACAAACAGGGCCTTTTCCTTGGCCTTATCCGCTGAGCCGGCTTCCGCATTACCGTCGATGCTATTGGCTGATAAGGAAGCCAGAAACCTAGCAACCGAGGCAAACAGCCTCGTTTTCATGCCGCCCATAAGGCAGTGGCACGGTCGCAGCGATGGAAATGCGAACAAAGGGCAATGAGGCCGTGGATTAAAGAGGTTGCTGATAGTTATTAGGCATAACAGGTCTCACCCAAAGCGAGGGAAGCAGTTCCACTTGAACAAGGAAATAGTCCTTCCTATTTTTTTTGCGATTCCCAAGGACGAAGCACAGAGAGTGCTGCCCTGCCTGGATGACGGGCGTGCCCTAAAATTTTACTTGGACAGGACCAAGGGCTTCTGCAAATGGGACCCCCTGTTTGTCACTTTCAGAGGCTCAAGACAAGGTTATCAGGCCTCCAAGGCTTCCATATCCCGCTGGATGCTCTCTGCCATCAAGGAAGCGTATGAGGGCCAGCACAAGCTGCTCCCGGCCAATATGCATGCCCACGGAGTCGGGGCCAAAGCAACGGCCATCGTATTCCAGCACCATGTCCCTTGGCAAGTCATAAGCAGGGCGGCCACTTGGGCCACTCCCTTGACTTTCTGCAAGCATTACTGTTTGGATTCCGGCTCTAGATCCGATGCGGCTTTCGGACAGGTGGTTCTCAGGAACCTATTTGCTTAAGGAGGGTCTCCTCTCCACCCTGGGGCTACATTCAGTTGTAATCACCCATGCAGTATGGAGGAAAGGGGACGGGACGTAAGAGTAATTATAAGTTACTCACCGTAGTGATAACGTACTCTTAGTCCATAGGCCCCTTTCCTCCATACGTCTCACAAACCTCCCCCCTAATAATACTGGTGTCATTAGGCAGTGTTAAATCTATTGTCGGCGCGTCAATGGGGACTGACGCCGGAGTGCGGAGTCAGGTTAACAAAGGGGGTCTGTTCTGACGTGTAACGTTTTGGGGGCGGAACTACTTATTGATTATAGTAGGCCCAGGTAATTTCTATTGTGTCCAAGGAAATACAAAAACACTTTAAATGTGAAGATGTACAAGAAGGAGTTCAGACAAAAATAGATATCATACATACAGCTTATACATTTATTTTGCTGCTGGATGCATTTAGTAGTCATGCATCAGTATTATTAATAAAGAGCTGTTTGTAACGAGAGCAAACAGAAATGCAAAAAAATAAATTCATTCAGAGATACTGAAGGGGTGTGCAGGGAGGTTAGATCACAGTCTTAGCCTTGCCCTCACACAATTGTAATGGCAAAATAAATTGACAGAATGCAGTAATAAAACAAAATGGTAACCACCACCACTAGTGACTAGCGTGTATTCAATGTAAGACAACCCAAAACAGAAGCATTAAATGGGAAAATTCTTGGTTTTCTGTAGCCAGGCTGGAGGGTGACCTAACACGTGGTCGACGTCTAGATTTAGATCAAAAGGATGTTGGGAGCAGGAGAGGTGTGTGGATGTTGGTCCTTAAGACGTTTCGGCTAATAGCCTTCATCTTGGGCCTGGAATAGGTCTCCCTATGATAGAGATATTGGGACACTATTAGTGTCTGAATCAGGGGTTAAAAACTGTTTTTTTTTTTTAAAACACAATCTGTTCCAAGAATATGGTACACCACAATAAAATCAGGGGCAAGGGAGATAAGAGACTGACCTTGGGGGCTGCAATGCTGCATGATTCTGTGTATTGCTTGTGGCACCTGAGACGCGTAAGGTGCAGGATTAAGTGGGCTTCTAGGCGCTAGCGGCAGGCTGTGAAAGGCTACAGGAGTCAAAAACACATATAGTTCAGGGTAAGTGTTCAGTTGCTGCTCATACAGGCTAGATATAGTGACTATGGTGCGTGAGAATGGCAAGTGCTCACCTTGCTGGGTACTTGCTGTGTCCAAAAGTACTGGAGAAGCATGGGAAGCCGGTTTTCTGGCAAAAGTCAGCAAGAAGTCTGACTCGTGTGAAATGACTGCTGGTTGGAACCAGGTTCTTTTTCTGGTCTGCGGCTGTTAAGAAATAAGTAAATGATCCCGATTTGTTGTATAGTGTAAATCAGGTCTGCTATATATTGCAGAAGAAAGGAGGTTCTGGTTACCTGGAGTTAAGTTCAAAGTATGCTGCAGGCTGGCAAATAAATTCGCGTGTGTAGCTTGCCTACGGAGCGCCGCGTACACTCGAGGGAGATAACAGAAGAAAATGAAAAAGAAAAAAGCCGAGCTGTGCACGGCTATGCTGGGTGCGCATTCGCGCCGCGGGTAGTGTTTAGCTGCCCGGCGTGTGCGCATGACCGTGTCTAAACTCCTGTAGCGTTTCCGAGCGAGCCTGTCATAGATGAAAATGCTAGTCACTACAGCATGCGCATTGGGAAACGAAGTTCTCATTGCTACATGTACATGAAATGGTGGAAAAATGAATGTACCCTGTGGCTTATGTAGGCTGCAGAGAAGTCTGGGGGCCAGATCTATCCAGCAGCTCATAAACAAAGGGGGGAAAATGTAATACTATGGGCATTTGGAAAACAAGTAATTAGGTGCTCCCAGATGGAATGAGAATGTAGAGGTAGGTGCCAAGAAGACATGCGGCTCCTACAGATGGCATAATGAGCATAATTAAATGGAGTGAGAAGGGACCATGTGGGGAAAGAAGGATAGATGAGGATATGGTTGGTTGCCACCATTAGTGGTTTCAACAGGAAGACAGGAGAATTACAAGGTACCTCAGGAGATGGAGAGTAAGGCTCTTATATGTATGTTTATCTACAAAAGCGTGTGGGGTCTATCTCATTGAGGCCGTTGGGAGTGCGAAGTCAGGGCAGCGCATGCCGTCGACATTTGCTCCCATCTTAGGTTTAGGTTTATGTTAGGTGTTTTTCCACCATGCATTTATTGTTCAATAAACACCCATGTGTCTGTCTTTACTGTTGCCACCATGCGTTCCTTGCACCTTTCCCTTGGGTGTGGGTCTTTATAGTGCAGGTCTAGATCACTGGCATGTCCTTCATGTTTTTCAGTCTTGTAGGGCCTCATCAGTGAGGTGGAGCTGTGCCTCTCTGAGCACAGTGAGCAAGGAGTCCACGTCTGGATTCCCCCCAGTAACTTAGGTTGACTAAACCCCAAGTTCCTTCCATATTAGTCTTTGTCATGCCCACAAGGGCAATCCAGCACCGAAATGCCAGGCAAACCTCCTTTGATCAAGAGTACCAAGAACAACCCCAGACACTTGTTTCAGCCATAAGCTACTAAGTATGGCGCCTGCGTGCAAGGTGACCACACGAGGCACTGGGATTACCCGCATTTAATAAATTCACTCCTAATGAGTTAAGAGGGATCACTTATCTGATCCGACTACTTTGGATGCTTATACATTGATATAATGGGCCTCATTACGAGGCTGGCAGTAGTCGTGCCTGTAACACAGGCACCGCTGCCGCCGGACCCGTCATTTTACTGGCACCCGCTAATGGGCAATTAGCGGGTCATGCCGAGTTTGGCGCACCCGGTAATTGCCCTTTCGCGGGTGCCGGTAATGAAGGACTCCTCATCCCCATTCGGCCCCATAGAGCAGAATGGGAATGGGGAAGGTGGTAGCATCGGTACCGTTTATAACGGTACCGGTGCTCAGTCCTGTGCTGCTCGCGGGCGCCAGTACGGCCACCAGGTCTGACCTAAGGCACCCGCGAGCAGAACTCGTAGTATGGTGGTATGGTAGCAACGGTGCCGGTAGCGATACCAGCGCCATTGTTGCTTTACCTCCATACTTGTAATCAGGCCCAATGTCACCATTCTCATGAGGGATTCTCCTACGGCTTTAGTTAATATCCATGGTTACCAAGATGGCACACGTTACTCGCACAGCACCACTATCTCACTCCTAGGACTAATTAGTCCTCCTTTCTTACAGGTCCATATAAAGGAACTGCACTGTACCTGATTTATTATTTTTTTAGAATGTTCAACAGGTCTCTCACAGACTTTGGGTTATTTCCGTATACACAACAGTTCTCTTTCAGAACTTGAGTTTCTCAACATGAAGTCAGTGGGTCTTTCCCAGATCTTCGATTGAATAAGTAATCCCTCCTCGCTCATTCAGGATGCTTTCCAGGCAGCTGATAGGTCACCGTCCTGCCACAGCCACTCGGGAACACCTTCCCTATTCACGGCACTGGAGCCTTCACTTGGTCCACTTGTCTAGGCAGTTGGTCCACTGTGTTATCCCCCTAGAGTAAGCGCTATCTGCTCCCATGTCCCCACAAATACAGAGAAGGTTAGAAAATGTGTCTGTTTTCCTCTAGCATCCTTCTCTCTTTCTCTTTCACTCCACCCTTCTTTGATAGTGCTTGTGGGGGTTTTGCACGTTGTCTGGTCCTAAGTGATTGATTGGGGCCTTTGTGAGTTGTCCCTGTATTTCTGATTGATCTTGTTTGCGCTGTTTCCAGTGGATATACACATCCTTGATTGAGTTTCCTTGTTATTGGTTAATTGCAAATGTTCGTTCATCTGTTCTTTCCTCATCTGCAAATGCAACCAGTGGCATTGTTGCCATCTTGGAATTGTTCCTTTCCTATCTAGCATATGCAGCAGTTTGTGTGATCAGGGATATGATCCGCATCTGTAGTTTTCATCTCTGACCGAAGGAGCTGTGGTCTCCTGGGCTCTGTTATGGTGAGTTTGGGAACTGCAGCCATGTTTCTGTGTGGAGTTCATTCTCTTGTCTTTTGATGCTATGCTGGGGGAGGAGGGCAGGTTTCTTACACACTTCTCTGTTTCTTTCAGAACTTACATAGGAGCAGATTGTTTAGCATACTACGCAGGCAAAACAAAAGAGTTGATGGCTGGAAGGTTTAGAATAAATCTTGACCTCTGGCATTGCTCTGGGCAACCCTCCAGACCATCGTTCTTCGCCTGCCAAGCCATTACAAAAGGGAAAAAACCATATGCAAATCAGGCTTGGTCCCACCCCCAAAGGGGTAGTCCAGCCCGAACTGCTAGGTCACACCCCTTTTGCATGAGACCACAAGCATCCCCAGACATGTTTCAGCCTTGTTGGGCGTCATCAGTGAGGAGTAGCTTGGGTCTCTAGGCCCAGCAGGCAAGGGACCCACGTCTGGGCATACCCTTCCTCGTGCAGAAGGGATGTGACCTAGCAGTTCGGGCTGGACTGCCCCTTTTGGGGTGGGGCCAAGCCTGATTTGCATATGGTCTTTTCCCTTCTGTAATGGCTTGGCAGGCGAAGAACGGTGGTCTGGAGGGTTGCCCAGAGCAACGCCAGTGGTCAAGATTCATTCTAAACCTTCCAGCCATCACCTCTTTGTTTTTGCTTTGTCACCCCGAGTGGGACGGGTATGCCCGGACGTGGGTCCCGTGCCTGCTGGGCCTAGAGACCCAAGCTACTCCTCACTGATGAGCCCCAACAAGGGCGAAACATGTTTGGGGATGCTTGTGGTCTCGTGCAGAAGGGATGTGACCTAGCAGTTCGGGCTGGACTGCCCCTTTTGGGGTGGGGCCAAGCCTGATTTGCATATGGTCTTTTCCCTACTGTAATGGCTTGGCAGGCGAAGAACGGTGGTCTGGAGGGTTGCCCAGAGCAACGCCAGTGGTCAAGATTCATTCTAAACCTTCCAGCCATCACCTCTTTGTTTTTGCTTTGTCACCCCGAGGGGGACGGGTATGCCCAGACGTGGGTCCCGTGCCTGCTGGGCCTAGAGACCCAAGCTACTCCTCACTGATGAGCCCCAACAAGGGCGAAACATGTTTGGGGATGCTTGTGGTCTCGTGCAGAAGGGATGTGACCTAGCAGTTCGGGCTGGACTGCCCCTTTTGGGGTGGGGCCAAGCCTGATTTGCATATGGTCTTTTCCCTTCTGTAATGGCTTGGCAGGCGAAGAACGGTGGTCTGGAGGGTTGCCCAGAGCAACGCCAGTGGTCAAGATTCATTCTAAACCTTCCAGCCATCACCTCTTTGTTTTTGCTTTGTCACCCCGAGTGGGACGGGTATGCCCAGACGTGGGTCCCGTGCCTGCTGGGCCTAGAGACCCAAGCTACTCCTCACTGATGAGCCCCAACAAGGGCGAAACATGTTTGGGGATGCTTGTGGTCTCGTGCAGAAGGGATGTGACCTAGCAGTTCGGGCTGGACTGCCCCTTTTGGGGTGGGGCCAAGCCTGATTTGCATATGGTCTTTTCCCTTCTGTAATGGCTTGGCAGGCGAAGAACGGTGGTCTGGAGGGTTGCCCAGAGCAACGCCAGTGGTCAAGATTCATTCTAAACCTTCCAGCCATCACCTCTTTGTTTTTGCTTTGTCACCCCGAGTGGGACGGGTATGCCCAGACGTGGGTCCCGTGCCTGCTGGGCCTAGAGACCCAAGCTACTCCTCACTGATGAGCCCCAACAAGGGCGAAACATGTTTGGGGATGCTTGTGGTCTCGTGCAGAAGGGATGTGACCTAGCAGTTCGGGCTGGACTGCCCCTTTTGGGGTGGGGCCAAGCCTGATTTGCATATGGTCTTTTCCCTTCTGTAATGGCTTGGCAGGCGAAGAACGGTGGTCTGGAGGGTTGCCCAGAGCAACGCCAGTGGTCAAGATTCATTCTAAACCTTCCAGCCATCACCTCTTTGTTTTTGCTTTGTCATCCCGAGTGGGACGGGTATGCCCAGACGTGGGTCCCGTGCCTGCTGGGCCTAGAGACCCAAGCTACTCCTCACTGATGAGCCCCAACAAGGGCGAAACATGTTTGGGGATGCTTGTGGTCTCGTGCAGAAGGGATGTGACCTAGCAGTTCGGGCTGGACTGCCCCTTTTGGGGTGGGGCCAAGCCTGATTTGCATATGGTCTTTTCCCTTCTGTAATGGCTTGGCAGGCGAAGAACGGTGGTCTGGAGGGTTGCCCAGAGCAACGCCAGTGGTCAAGATTCATTCTAAACCTTCCAGCCATCACCTCTTTGTTTTTGCTTTAGCATACTACGCAGGGCTTGTAGCCAAAAAAGTCATACTAGGGATATTAAATTTTGATTTGACGTTTGGACATATGTCTTTACCATCTCTTCTCTGGGGTTAGAAGAAGGATTTTGGGAGCCCTTAGTCGGGATACTACAATGCCTTGCTTGGGATGATGAGCCTGCAGAATCCTACTCCTTCCATTGTTTGAGGATATATCTGTGACCACGTCCACCAAGTCCCCTGTGGCATGCTCCCCTCATATGGGAGTGCAGGGAGTACCTCCAACTCACTACAGTCTCTTCCCTCATGGAGTACAACATCTCCTCTATGCAAGCCATACTCAGAGTATTAGGCATCGATTACAGCTTTTATCCAACCACCCTTTACTGGACATAGAAGAGAATGAGATTCCTCCCATCCTGGAGGAGGAGGAGGAGGAGGAGGAGGAGGAAGATGAAAGGATGAAGGTCTACCTTTGGTAAGTGGAAAGTCTGATACTCCCTGACTTGGGCGGAAGATTTGGATGTAACCGATGAACCAGCCCGCCTAGAGAAACAACCTTGAAGTATCCGTCGGCCGCTCAGATAATCCCTGGGAAGAATACATAATCTTCTAAGATGTTGCTATTTCTTTACCACACAAGGATTCACTGTATGAGGAATCAGTCATATGTTGCCAGTATGCAGATGGTTAGCATTATGAAATTGGTTTCCAGTTTCAGGAAGAGTCGCAAGAAGGTGTGTACTTATTGGGACTAGAAACGGAAGAAGAATCGGCTATCTAACGTTATGGAGAAAAGTCTTTGTACCTTTAAGACCCCTTCCTCACCTTTGCCAGCTCCACTTTGCATGGATAAAAATACAAGGTAGTAGAGGATAAATCGATGTACTTAAGAATCCTTACTACGCCAGACTTGGTGGTGGCTATGGTGACATGAAGAAGATAAAACAATCTAGTCCCTGTCACTAGAAGATGGAGAGTATGGGCTGCAACACAGTGGTGATGCTAACGAAGTATGATGCCGATCTGTTGGAAAGAATATCTAAACTAATTCCCGGCCAAGACACGCTGAAGGAGGGGGCAGTGTTGCCTCAAAGCATGCCATGAAGACAGCACTAGGCATGGCGGACACAGGCTTCTGTAGCATGAGCAGCATACACGTTCTCCAAAGACAATCTTGGTTGAGGTGTAGGAACTTCAGGCCTCTTGTCCAAGTTGAGGTGCTTACTCTTCCCTTTGAGCCCTGCCATGGAAAGTGGAAACGGACATGGATGCCCCCAAGGCTGTACGGGCCATTATGTTACATCATCCCTGTGTGCATTTCACTCAGGATAAGATTGATGTTGGATGAGCAGATATTGCCACAGCCAGCCAGCAGTTTTAGAAAACTCAGCAATACAACACCCCATAGAGTTCAGAAAGGGTACAAGTCTGCTCACAAGCATAGGAGAGAAGGCAAACAGTACGAGACTGCCAACCAAAGCATGTCTGACTATTGTAACAAAATCCCCAGCCTGTCCCAGGGGAGGATGGTTGAGGTGTCCATGGAAACGGACTGGCAGACATGAGTGAAATGGACTTTATTGCATTTGTACTGCGCAGCAATGAACCCGTGGGCATGATGGTGCGGACAGGACTAGACTGGTTATCATTTCTTCTATTTTATCATTATTTGGCAAGAAACAAACAATGTGACCGTCACAAGTATTGTGTAGAAGATCCCAGAGCTAGCATGTATGCACTATGAAGTCTTCCTGCAGGCAGCAGGAGTGTGGGAGAGTGAGTGGGCCTGCTGAGCTCCAACAGTCCCGTCCCTCTGCATGCATGCGTAGTAACAGTTTGGGAGTCTGAGCTGTTAACGGCTCTCACTGTGGAGACATGAGTGAAGGGAGAGGGCCCTAGAATGATTACAGCCAGTCAGAGTACAGCTATCTCGAGCTGGCACAGCATAAGACCGGGCAAGGCAGGAGTGGTGGGGTCAGGGCGCCATATAAAGCCTGGTCTCTGGTAGAAGCGTGTGGGTGTTTAGGAGTTTATTTGGAAGATGCCAGAGGAGAGGGCAGATGGAGAGTGGGAGACTAGGAGTTGGAGAGAAGAGGTGGGGACGTGTGAGAAGCGAGGGAGGGTGAGGGGGAGTTTGGAACATCTGGAGTTGGAGAGTGGAGGAGGAAGAGATTGAGAAGAGTGGACAGGTTAAAAGGTGGAACATTGTGAGTCTATAGGAGGATGCTGAAAAGAGAGCCAAGGAAGGAGCATAACAGCAAAGGCGAGGAAGAGAGTTTGTTTGTTTGTTTGTTTTATTCATTTGTAATGTGCACCAGACCCAAGGGTATCAGGGCACAGGAGCAACAAGTATACTTTCAGCTTGGTTACAATGCTGTACAAGAATTTACAAGTATGTACATGAGTAATACACGAGCATAAGGAGCAGGGAAAGGCAAATGTACAAGCAAATGCAGTAGCAGTAAATTACAGAATGTACAAGTTGGAGGCAAGGCAAGGGTGGAGGTAGCGTTTTTTTTCCTTTAACCAATGAATGTTATTGCGCCTGAAGTGAGGATAGGTTCGGGCGGTTCTTAAAGTGGGTGGCAGGGAGTTCCAATGTTGGGCCGCTTTCACTTGGAAGCTATTACCTCCAGTTTTATATACTGGAAACAAACTTTGTTTGTAGTAAATGTCAAATAAAAGTTTCAAACATTCCCATACTCACTAGCAAGGTCGAGTACCATGGAAAAGGGAGTGGTAGATGGGGAGGAAACATAATGGTGGTGAATGCAGTGGAGTGGTCCGAAAGAGATGGCATGACAGTAGTTTTAGTAGCTGAGAGAGTGTTGGAGCTGAACAGGAGGCCAGGAGTTGACCATTGAGTGAGTGGGGAGGTTATGAACAGAGTGGTCAGCATGTAGAAATGATGGAAGGTCCGATATTTCCAGTGGTAGGAGAAGGAAGGTTTAAGTCACCTAAGAGGATGAGGTGATGTGACGGGCAGGGGGAATCATCAAAGAATGGTCCAGTGGGGCCAGAAGGGCGATAGATGGGAATGAATTGAGTCAAGCGAGGAAGACATCTTTGAGATGTTAAGGCAGGGAGAAAATAGGTGCCAAACACCACTGCTTTTGCCTGTCAGACAAGGGGAGTGAGAGTAGGAAAGTTTGGAGTCATGACTGGCTGCTACGGTAGCAGTGTCTGCGGTTGGGATCCAGTTTTCAGTGATATCAAGGCAATCACGGGGAGAAGAGCTAGAGTGAAAGTAGTCTGTTTTGTAGGAAGCCTTTTTGCAAACCGACTGAGCATTCCAGAGGGCAATGTTCAGTTGATGCAGCAGGGAGGAGTAGAGGAGTTTAGTTTCAGAGTAGGAGAGGCGGGGGTGGGTAATTAAGAGGAGAGGAGTGGAGCTGTCTGTTGGCTGGTGTATGTTAGAAGAGGGTGGTATGGAGATAATGTGAAGGTGGCACGTTTTATTATAGATATAGGAAAGGTGGGGGATGCAGCGTGATTGGAGAGCGCACAAGGAGAGAATACCAGGAAGAGGAGGAGAGAATGCATTTTAGTTCAGTAGTAGTCAGAGGGAGGCGGGAACAGCAAACAGCAGATCGGGAGCTGGGCTATGCTCGATGTGCTCTCAGCTCATTTGAAGCTCCTTCTGAGGATGTAAAGACCATTCAAAGATGGCTGTTTTGGGGTCAGAGGTCAACTGATCAGCCTTTAGATAAACACTGTATGGTTCTTGTAGGTCCCCTGACCTCTGCAGGCAACCTCAGGCAGCTGGACATAGTGCCTCCAGTGGTGGTGTGCTGAGCTCGATGTTGCTCTCAGCTATATTTTCAAACAAAAGAGAAAAAAAAAATACATTGTCAAATAAAAAGGGAGAAGGAGAAGGGGTGCAAAGCAGGATATGTGGATGAATACCCCTATTAATAATAAAAAAAAGCAGTGCCATCAAAAGAAGTCACGCATGTGGCTCATTTTTCAGGGAATCACGAACGAAAACAACTCTTGGACCTAATTCCTTCCTATACATTTGCCTTTCACAATGCCTGCCAATTACCTCTAAATTGAACGAACTAACTGCTGCAACTAATTTGGGGATTTGCATTTTAAAATAGTAGGTTGAACAAACAGATAGCTCTAAAAATGTGACAAAATAATTGTCTACTATTAAATTGTGGGCAGTGTGGAACCACATAGTACAGCACATTTGTTGCAATTATAACACTTTAGCACTCAGTAGGACTGACAGTGTTGGGCCACACGACAATTATTGCCTGCGTTTTAGGACAATAACACATTTTTCACGGGAGCTTTTCATCTTCACTGGGGGTTGTTTGCAGATTTAGGTTTTACGTTGACTCATCCCTTTGGAGCATACGTTGCATTACACCTTTATAAGCACTGGCTGTGTTTTCTGTACGCTCAATGAATTTCCAAGTCCAGAATCCGCTCCAACTACTTTTTTATGAGAGGTATCAGCGACTCTTGGGAAACACCAGTGGTCATAGTTGGTGTTGCCATGTACTCCAGCTGAATTGTGGTGCATCTCAGGAGGGTTGGGCCTTCCAGACAGCAATGTCACGGCTTGTGATGCCATGTCCAATGCGAGTAAATGTGATCACCTCACTTTCATGCTGGGTGATGCCCTACATTGCTGACACGTTTGGTTTAGGACCCGCTGTATCACAGCGCCAGGCCACATTACCAACATGCTTGCCCTCTAGGAAGCCAAACAACCAACCATAGCGCAATTGAAAGGGCTGACCCCTTTGAACGAATGAAGTCGAGAGCAGACTTTCCTACTGCCCACCACATCTCTCCCACTAGTTGAAAATGTTCCTGTTCTGCTAGCACTTCCCACCAGGCCAGGAATCCACAATCCAAACCCATACCCCCTCTCAGATCCCAGTAAATCGCTGTCTAGTCTCGCTGTATGCCATAGGGATGTTCCCTAATTATCATTAATATTTTTAGAATTTGTAAAACCATTGTCTCTTGGTCCTGTAGTGCAGATGCAGGAGGAAAAGCCTGGAATGTCAATTCTGTTTCAAAATCCAGGTCTGTGGGGCTTGATGGAACGATTGGTGGCCCGGATGTTCTTGATCCATAGTTATGGGGCGTTGCAGAGTCTTGAGGCAAGCTTAAGCAGTGCGCGCCCACCCCATCAAGATCCTTAAAAGCAGGATATCGTGAGCAGGGTTCTGGCGGAGGAGTGCAGATTTCTGGAAGGAGTTTACAGGTGAGAGAAAGTGTGGCTCGTAAATTCAAGATGAACATGCATCAGTGGGCGGAGAGAGCAAGGGAGATGCGATCATCTTTTTTTGTCGAAGGTGGAGACGGGCCACATCCTTTTGGCCTCTTTGGAGTTGGTGGGTTGGAAAGGAAAGAAGCTCAACGTATTTGCTCTTTCAGGGTTTAGTCTGTAAATCAATTCATCACGATGGGAAAACTCTGGAGAATGTGGAGGTGTAAGAAACTTGAGCTTACCATCAACTTTGTTTGGGAAGAAAGAGAGCGCTCCTAGTTTTCAGGAATTTTATGATATTTGACAATGGCTGATGACTGTGGGGGAGGACCAGAGGGGAGAGTGGTGGTTATTCATGAGTTAGTTATAATTAAGGCTTCCGGTTTTATGGTATTTATTTCCCTGCCATTTCCGTCTGTATCCATATTTATTTTTGTGGCTTTTTCTGTATTTATCCTCATTTACTCTTTGTCATTAAAAAAGGGAATTTGCAACCAGTATCTTTCTGCATTTATTCTAATACAAAAATGCATTTAGTAAAGCACACATATAGCCATATAGGAAAGAAATGCTAGCTCCATTTTTCCATAACAGCAAACGGTTGCTCCTGTCACTGCTGCTGCCTTACGATAAAAGCTGTCATCAACTTGAAGAACTTTAGTGCTAGTATTATAGAACCTGTACACTCTCCATGCTGCCATTCTGCAATGTGATTGGCCTGCAATGTATGAGTGATATCATAGAGAACCAGGCAGAAAAACCTGATTTTCAATGTTTATGAATAAATACAGACAGAAAGCAGATTGATTTCCGTCTGTATTTATGTGTACAAATCAGCAAAAACAGAAAACTGGAAACCTTAATTATAATTGACCTGTATTGACATGCTTATGTACATTGTTATGTGCGCTTTTCTGTCACTTTATAGCCTTGTTGCTCTGTACACCACTCGTTGCTTTTTGTGGATGGAACTACTACAACTCTACAAATACCCTAAATACAATTTTGAAATGAACTTGCAGCTAGATAAGTACATCAAAGCAGTGCAGTGTTTAGATGGGGTGGGCTGGAAGATCACCTCCTAACTCTGGAATTTGGAGAAGATTTGAGTGATGAAGTTGTGATTGGTTGGCAGCAAATCCTTAACTAAGAATGGGGAAGTTTTCCTGTGGAAGTCTCATCCAGAGTTTTGTGGGGACACTGGATAGCGGAGTAGAATATCTCAGAGATGTGAAATGCAGATGGATGAAGAGTGTTGATGCTTATGAAGATCCCATGGATATATCCAGTATCCAGGCACTGGCGAGAAGGCATAACCGGATGTTGGATGATGGTTACAGGGGTTATCATGGTGGATGATGAGCCTGAATGGAGAAGTGGTAGATTTGCAGGTATTGAAGAAGAACTGGATCCTACATCAAGCCACAGAATGGGAACGAGGTGGATTATAGGGGCCATGACATACTAATTCAGGACGCAGGGAATTGGGTACTGATCGGAAGATGGTAGCATGTGTTATTAGTTGCAGTCTGAGAGTGATTGGCATCTACTGTTGACAGCAGATGTTTGTTGCCCATTGGGTAGCAACAGAGTGGTGATGGAGGTGGTATGTCTGGTTGTCAATCTGGAAAAATGAATACCCTTCATTTGAATGACAGACGTAACTTGATGGCCGTGGGCCAACCGTCTTATGCACCGAATTATAGAAATATAAACTGCTATGCTTGACCAACGAGCGGCCATTTTAAATGTAGCAAGAATCGCCATTTTGCTTGTTAACCATTGCTCATTGCTTTCTGTCTAAAAACTGCTTTGCAGCTTGCAATTCTTGCGGATTCTGCTTACTCTGCTCAACTGTTAACATTGTTGTCTGAATATGAAAGGACCAGGTCGCGGGACAGAAGAGTTTGTTGAAACTCCTCATGAGTAGCCCAGAGAGGAATGCGCACGCTCCCTCTCTGTAGCCTTGGGAGAGAGCTGCAGGGCATTTAATCACTTCACAGCTGCCAGCCAGTCTCGTATGATGGTAGAATATGTTAGAATAATACAGCTAAAGGCTTGAATTATGCTTTTCTTACGCCCCCCCTTCGCAAACACCCTTTAGAACGTGTCGGCTTCCAGGACACGAATAGTACCTCATAGATAGCAAAGCTTGGAATGTGGCTCTTCCCCCCGTGTGCAGCTTGCTTCCAAAAACAGAACCACTGTGTTCTGTTCAACAATTAAAAGATACTGCCGCACTTTATAATTGCACATTGTTACTAGAATAGACATCGAAAATGTCATAATCGTCATGCTCGTCGGATATGTCCATCTTCATCCCGAGTTCAAAGGAACTTAATGAAGAGGGGTGTTGAACATGACTTTGCTGATTGTATGATATGCATTTTGTATATATGTAACTGATGTACGTAATTCGCTCTCTTGCGTCCCTCGAGGTCTAGGAAACTCACGTTGCGGGGCGTGAGATCAGAATTGGCCAATTGATACTATCTTTTGCTTGCAATAAACCCTAGCATTGGGAATTTGATCCTCTTGTCTGGCGCATCTTTTCGTGTATGGTTATTGCCTTGTTTCCATAGCACGAGGGACCCCTAGCGGCCCCTTTCAAGATGGCGCCCGAATAGGGACCCTCCCCCACTTGCCCCATCGTATACGTTGTAACGGAGTAAAGGCGGAAGAACGGCGAGGACGGGACGGTCGAGCCAGGATCAAGAAGTGTACGGGGCGCCCTGTAGAAGTGAGGAGAGATTCCTTCCGCAGATGTGCATACATCTGATCCCTGATCGACGTACCGGGCCAGAGGGCAAATGAGGCGAGGGTCCCGAGACGAGGCAGAAGCCAGAGAAGCGCAGACACGACGTTGGGAGAGGTTGCGTTAGAACAGGCGACTTGTTTTATCAGGTGAGTCATTCCCCGATTCAAAGAGAAACCTGATTTTTGGTAGAGTGTTGATTTTGCAAACTCAAACGTCCAGGTAAAAGTGGCTAACCAAAGGGGAAGGTTAAAGAAACATGCCTGGAGTACTGTCCACTTTATCGGGGCTTTTCAGCTACGGTAGACAGTCCTTGGAATATGGCCAAAGTGCACCGCCTGGGGGAACGCCGGCTTATGATATGTATGCAAAATATGGTGTGGGTGTGATAATATTTTGTGAAATTTGGCATAGGCAAACTAGAAAGCAACCCGATCATCAGTGGCCGATTAATGGTCGTTTTGAGATTGGAAAGATAAATAACCTAGAGAGGGTGCTAATTAGAAAGAAAGCGCGACCTGCAGCTTTTGAGACTGTCCAAGATTGGAGGAGGGAAGCAATGCTCCGACTTAGGAGTAGAGAGAAGCATGCGCGTAGGCACAAAACAAAGCTTGATGTAGCAGAAGAGAAGGAAGAGGAGGAGTGGACTGCAAGTCTAAGACGGGAAGGGAGACGTGACCAGATGAACATAGACAGAATATACCCGCAGCGGGAACTACACATAGCAGACGAATTAATGGAACATTTGTTAACTAACACGGGTCGAGGCCCAAAACCAGAATCGAAACCAAACACGCCAGCAGTGACTGCGCAGGCCCAACTAGTAGCTCTCATACCCCTCCCGCAGCCCAAGCACTTCCCCTCACGCAAGCGTTAACCCAAGCCCCGCCCACAGCGCAAGCATTCCCACAAGTGCAGACCGCGGACACACAATTTCCCAGCACCCAGCAAGGCCCTTCACAGATGCCACCTGTGTCACTTGTCCCATCCGCACCTCCCGCTCTAGAGACAGATTCAGCACCATCCGCCCCTCCAGAAGTCGAAATTGAGACCGGGGAGGCGTGAGGCGGGGCTGAAGGAACAGGATTTGGACGGGTAACTCGAAGCGCGATCAGCAAAGAAAGAAAGATTGAATTACGGCAAGAGGCAGAAATGTACATAGAAGGAAATGATGAGACGGCAGCATTGGCCTCATTGTATGGGTACAGAAGAAGAGACGAGAGACAGGTAGTGTTGGAATGCATGGGGACATTTTTGGTGGGAGAATGGAAAAAGTTACTTGACAAATTACCACCACAACGATTGTTAGATTTGAACCAATTAGCATGTTGTAGAATAAAAGATGAAGAAGTGAAGGAACATGTGGATAGACTTTTTGATCTTAAAAATGAGTTGGATAATGAATATGCCGAAATGTTTGCTGCACCTGGGTACAGGGGTTGGGATATTAGAAGAGA
Source organism: Ambystoma mexicanum (assembly GCF_040938575.1). Taxonomy (NCBI): domain Eukaryota; kingdom Metazoa; phylum Chordata; class Amphibia; order Caudata; family Ambystomatidae; genus Ambystoma; species Ambystoma mexicanum. Next base: position 1,273,607,897 of record NC_090928.1, on the reverse strand, counting down.
GGGGAGAGGGAGGGTAGAATCATACATAGAGCAGAGACATTCAACGTCAACTGTACAGAAGGGTGAGAAATTGAAAGTATGTATACGAGAAGCGGTAAAATGGGTGTCGAATCGTAGTATCCCAACAATGGTCATGCATGACATATTTGACGAATATTCCATACCAACGAAAAGCACTGCAATCGATGGATGAACATTTGATGGAGAAGGATATAAAAAATAATAAGGCCAGCCCACCTGAGATACTAGCGGTATACAGGAGAGCATTCGAGCGAAGTACAGGAGAAACGGGCTTATCACTGGACTTAGGAATACTATTGAACCTAAGAGAAGGGGGAGGGATCGTGAGTGGGGCATTTCCAATGAGAGAGGTCCCGCCCACGTTTGTACCGAAAGTAGAGATCCCTGCGACGGGAACAGTAGGAGCGCAGGTAACACCAGCCCATTTCACCGCCCAGTATGTGCATGTTCCCTTTTCCAGGCAAGAGGTGAATACTATAAAACAGACGATTCCCGATATAAGAAAGAATCCAGCAGGTTTCTACAAGGAAGTAGAGTCAACCCTGAGATCAGCAGTGCTTACTATGAGCAATTATAGATTTGATTTTCCCAGCCATTTTGCCAGCAGATATATGGAAACAGATGAGGACGGTAGATGACGCGGGGGGTTTTGGCGCCACATGGGCGGAGTTACTACTGGAGGATAAAAATAGAAAAGTAGGGGAAAATCCGGGAACCCGCATGGCAGATCTACCAGAACGGATAATGCGGAGATTGAGGGAAATAATTCCAGAAAAAAGGATTCAGTGGGACAAGTTAACTACATGTGTACAGGGCAAGGATGAGCCAGTAACAGATTATTTCAATAGATTTGAAGGAGTATTCACAGACTTCAGTGGGCAGGATGTGAGCACAGAGTCGGGGAAAAGGCTATTTGTTGATAAATATGTGAGGGGACTAATATCACCAATTCAAGATATGTTAATGACGTCGGAAAGATCCTGGGCAGCAAAACCGGTGAGTGAGATATTACACATAGCCCAATATTACGAGAACAGGGTAAATGTAGCGAAAGAAAGAGAGGTGAAGGATAGAGCAAATTTTAAAACAAGGGTGTTACTGCAGCAGGTCATTGGATACAATAGAGGTAGAGGAAACGCACAAGGCAGGGGAAATTTGAATAATATGCATGGGGTGTCATTGGGATTAAATCAATGTGTGTATTGTAAGGAGGAAGGACACTGGCAAGCGCAATGCCCGCACCTACAGAATAGGGGTGGGTTTGGTCAGAGAAGGCCTCATAGAGGACATCAGGGGTCAAACGGCCCAAGCAGAAATAACATGCAGCAGCAGCAGGGATATACCAATGGAGGTAAACAAAACCAATCATATGGTCAAAACCAAGCTCAACAGAACCAGGCATTGAACCAAAGTGTTCCGAACCAAAATCAGGGGGGGCAGGGCCAACAGAGAAACGATCAGAGTGGAGGACATTGAGGGGGAAATGGGAATATTTTTGATACACAACCAAACACGTATTATAGCAGTAGCGGTGACTACACATCGGACGATGTGTTATTTTCGCGATAGGACAGCCCACGACAGGGGTCGGAACCAGTGTCTATTCCCGTGAATCAGAGAGGACCCTATGTAGAAATGAGAGTCGGGAATAAGGAGCACTGTTTCCTTGTAGATACAGTGGCACAGAAGTGCTCGATAGACCACCACTTGGTTCCGGAGATACCACTGTCGGGGCAGAAGAATGTTTCTGTAGGGTTCGCAGGTACACCAGTAATTAACCCCATGTCCGAAGCTGTCCCAATTACAATAGGACCATTTACGGAACAGTATCCATTTCTTTTGACAGAGACCCACAATTCCCTTTGGTCCCAGATGTCACAACAATACTGACAATGATACCGGCCACTGCAGAATACTTTAGTGTAGTTGATCTGAAGAACGCGTTCTTTAGCATTCCAGTGGATAAAAGCAGTAGATATCTGTTCGCGTTCACTTTAGGAGGTCGATCATTCACATTCAAACGCATTCCACAAGGATACACAGAAAGCCCGAGCATGTACAGCAGAGCGCTAAAAGAGCAGCTAGACATGCTAGAATTACCCAAAGGTTGCGTACTCTTGCAGTACATAGATGACTTATTATTAGCTGCTGACACGAAAGAGATCTGCAAAGAAAGTACTATATTACTATTGACACACCTAGCGACCCATGGTCACAAGGCAAGTTTGAAGAAATTCCAGTATAATCAGAAGGAGGTGTCTTATTTGGGTTACCTACTTTCGAAAGAAGGGAGAAGATTAACACCAGAACGCATAGAAAGTATTTCTAGTATGCCTATTCCAAAAAGGAGTGAGAGCTGTAATAGGCATGGCCTCTTATTGTCGGCAGTGGATCAGTAATTTTGCGTTGATTGTGAAGCCGATGATAAAATTGACAAAAAAGGATGCAGAGATGCCTTTACAGTGGGATGAGGAATGTCAGAAAGCGTTTGAGCAATTGAAAGCTGCATTGTGTGTTGTGCCAGTTTTAGGCACTCCTAACTATAAAAAGATCTTGAGACTATTTGTGAGTGAGAGTGAAGGATGTGCATTGGCGGTTTTGGCGCAGGAACAAGGTGGAAGAAATAGGCCGTGCGGCTATTTTACTTGCGCATTGGTACCTGTAGCGCGCGCACTACCACGATGTTTGCGATCCGTCGCAGCGGCTGCTGCATCAGTGAAACAAACGGAAGGAATGGTATTGGGGCACACTTTAATTCTGATGGTGCCACATGCTATAGACGTTCTATTAAATAGGACACAGACGCAACACCTCACCTCAGCTAGACTGACAAGATATGAGCTCATCTTGTTTGCACCCCACATCCAAATTATGAGGTGTAGCGCATTGAATCCTGCAGAATTAATGCCACTGCCCATAGCAGAAATTGGTGACAACGAATCACCACCACATGATTGTTTAATGATTACTGAAGAAGAAACAAAGGGAAGGATTGATTTGAGCGATATCCCACAAAAGGAGCCAGATGGGGAGTTATTTTGTGATGGCTCTTGTTTTAAATTACCTGATGGCACATCAACGGCCGCATATGCAATTACTACCCTAAAGAGTGTTGTAGAAAGCAGAAGAATCCCCTACAATTCGGCGCAAGCTGCAGAAATAATAGCACTGAGCCGAGCCTGTGAACTCTCTGAGAATTTAAACGTGAATATTTATACTGACAGCCAGTACGCCTTTGGCGTGGTTCACAACTTTGGCCGACTTTGGGCTGAGAGGGGTTTCTTGACATCACATGGGGCCAGGATTCAGCATGGCCCTTTGATTGTGCGATTGTTGTCTGCACTCACGTTTCCAAAGCGCCTAGCTATAATGAAGTGCGAGGTGCATAAGAAAGTAACATGTAGAGTGGGAGAGGGAAACGCATTTGCAGACAGGATTGCGAAGCAAACAGCCACAGATTTGGGGAATAAACTGATGACAGTACAGACTGAGGAAGTACCTTGTATGATAGAGAATGGAGTTGCCACAGTCAAAGAAATGCAGGCTGAGGCCACGACCGAAGAGATTCAGGGCTGGGCTGAGGGCTCTGCTGAGTTAGATTTGGAAGGATGTTGGGTGGACAAGGAAACGAAGAACTGGATGTTGCCAAATTGTTATGTAACTGCAATGGTTATAATGGCGCATAGCCCTACCCACATTTGCGCGAAGAAGATGGTACAGCATTTATCCACAGTATGGAAGAATGAGCACATAAAAAAGAATGCAGAAAGACTAGTGCAAAATTGTATTACGTGCCTGCAACACAATGTAGGGCAGGGAACCGTGACTCCAACAGGTAGTTTCGGACCACCCTCTGTGCCATTTGAGGTGGTCCATTTTGATTTCATAGAAATGGAAAGGTGCCAGAACTACAAATATTTGTTAATGGTAATTTGTGCATTCAGCAAGTGTGTGGAGGCATATCCTTTAAAAGACTGTACTGCCATGTTCACAGCAAAAGTAATCCTAAAGGAGTATGTCTCCCGGTTTGGGTTGTCCCGTGTCCTGTGGTCAGACAACGGCCCCCACTTTGTGGGCGCAGTAGTGCTACAGATCTGTGCAGGTCTGCAAATAGAGAAGAGATTCCACGGTTCCAGGCATCCCAGTTCTGCCGGGCTTGTGGAGAGACATAACGGAATCTTGAAGTCAAAGATAGCAAAAATTTGCACTGGGAGCAAGTTGAGTTGGGTGGATGCATTACCCCTAGCGCTGTTGTGTATGCACACGTCTGTGCAGGCTTAGACTGGGCTCTCCACCTATGAGATTATAATGGGGAGACCAGCAAATGTATGGTGCGCACCGCAGCCCAAAAGATTGTGAGGTCGAGCATCCTATGTTAAGCACTTATTGTGGGCTTTTAATACAGAAGTTGCGTTTGATTCATCAGCAGGTGCAGGAGGCGTTACCAGTGCGATATACCGGACCGGGGCACCCGCTGGAGCCTGGAAGCTGGGTGTTAATTAAAAACTTTGAACGGAAGACAGCATTAGCACCCAGGTGGCGCGGCCCCTATGAAGTACTTTTGGCAACACAGACGGCCATCCGAGTAGACGGACGGAAGGCATGGATCCACGCGACACATGCCAAAAGATTCCCAGGACTGCTGACAACTTCCGACGACCAGAGAAAGGAAACGGTCTCGGAAACGAAAGAAACTGTTGCCAGTCTAGTGCCACAGCATCAGCCTGAGCGAGAAGTGAAAGTTGAAACAAAGCGCAAACGAGAAGTGAAACTCGAAACAGAGCCTGAGGAGGCTGCCAGTAGGGGGAAAGGGCGAAAAATGCCCCAACGTTGCTCAGCGGAAACAACATCACTGCCGAGCGACACAACCCTGCATTGCAAACACGAGCTGAAACAACGTGTGTACCCCTTTGGCGCCCACCAGTTCCTGCGAATGCACCAAAGCCAAAGTAGGAAACTACATCATTGCCACGACGCTCATCGCTACCCATCATTGTGCCACAGGCTGACACTGAGCCTGATACTGGAAATGCAATGGCACTATTCACGGATCATACAATACCTGGAGTGAATCGGTATAATTTGCAGCCTCGACAGGCAAAGTGATCCACAGATCTTTGGTGCTTTTCTTTTTGCCTTTGGTTCCACTCACGGACGGAGTAGGAACCAGGGGCGTAGAGGAGAGAAGTGTGGGAATTGCGCAAGTCGGACAATTCAAGACTCGCGGCTCCTCGGTGCGCTTATAAAAGTACATGTGCCAGGAGCCAGAGCAGGACAAGCTGGACGCACATAGTACTCTATCAATAAAGAACTGTCCGGAAATCGTCTGAGCAGTGGGAGAAAGAACAACTAATCTTGCTCGGAGTGGATAAATGATCCAGGCTGTGAAAAGGCTGGCAGAATTGAACTGTGACATTTCTCGTTGAACTTTTCTGGCATCAAGAACGAGAGACATTCGCGACAAACTTTGCCAGCAAGAAGAAGGACGATGAAGAACAAGTCAAGACCAGTTTCAGCTTCCTCCTGCACCCCTGCTGAAAAGATAATAGATTTAGAGACTGTAAATTTAGGGAAAAAGCATGGTAAAAGGAATAAGGTACTGATTTGGACATTGGTCCTATGTTTTTTAAGTATGATAGTACCACCAATAACAGCTATTACACTATGGTTCCTGGAGTACGTACACCCATTAGAAACACTTTTGCCAAAAGCAGCTACTGAAAGCCCATTTCATGTAATCACTGATACTTTGCCCCCAATGGAAGAGAGACATAGAGAAGGATACGGCAACAATACATTGTTGCTCATCATGAACATGACCCATGCGGTTTTAAAGAAAAAAAGATTGCTGGGTTTGCGCCCATTTACCACAGCACGGTGGGAAAGGGATAGGCTGGTATGTACAACCGTTGCCATTGATTTATTCATGTGAAGTAACATTAAGTGCAATGTTCTTTGGGAAATGGAACAAGAGTAATACGGGTCAGCTAGATGAGACCAATATGAATGAATTTGAGGAAGTGATCATGAGACCTGTGGGTTGTTCCATATTGCAAAAAGCTTGCGTGTTTGCACTAGAACCCATGAGAAAGAATACACGAAAAATAACAAGACTAGATAGATTACATGGGCGGAATAGACCAAGCCCGCCAGCAGAAAGAACATCAGTAATGACAGTTCGGATGAGGGATGAATGGAACAAAGATGCTGTGCCCCCTGCCTATACAGTGGATCACAGCCCCAAAACTGCTCCCCTATGTCTACAGCAAAAGGGTTCCTATAAAGTAGGAACGTTTAGCAACTCCCTGAACACAGTGGTTTTAAAACACGAAATAGAACCTGTGTACGTAGGAGACCCTGTTTACTTTATATGTGGAGAAAAAGCATATCCATGGTTACCTAGAAACTGGGGAGGTACATGCTACCTAGGTCTACTGTTTCCAGGAGTGTTCCTCTTGGAGACAGCAGAAGTAGCCAAACGAACAAAAGTAGAACTCAAAGGAGTAGCGAGGATGGAATGATAGCAATGGATATAGCCAAATCATTTATACTGTTCTTGTACCAAATAGAAAATTCTTACAATATAAGAAAACTGTCTGGAATATTACAAAAAACAATAGATTCCACAACGAATATTTTATTGAATATGACTTTAGAAGAAAAAGGAATAAGACTAATGGCACTTCAAAACAGGATGTCTCTCGATATAATATTAGTTGATCGTGGGGGAGTTTGCAAGCTTGTAAAAACTGCATGCTGTGTGTATATAGATGACTACTCCCCTACAATATTTAAAGCGATCCGGGAATTACATGTCATAAGTTCCACACTCTCTACTGAAGAAGGGGGTTGGGGGATAGGATCCTGGTTTTGGGGATTATTGCGGTCTTGGGGATGGAAGTTAATTTCGATACTAATGATGGTACTCGGGATATTCATAACATTCTGCTGTTGCATACAATGCTTACCAATAGTGTGCACTGAAATAACTGATGGATGTACTAAGGGATGTATGCACATGGTGTCGAGAGGAAAACAAACGCATGGCCGGAATAACAGAGACACTGAGGAAACAAAAACAGTAAAACAATTCATGGCGGTAGACATTAATGATTAAGATGATTCAGACGTAGATACCTCAGACTTATCCTCATTAGAGGAGGATACAATGAATAAATAAGATGTTTGGCATACGGCCAAAAGGAGGGTTTGTCAATCTGAAAAAATGAATACCCTTCATTTGAATGATAGACGGAACTTGATGGCCGTGGGCCAACCGTTTTATGCACCGAATTATAGAAATATAAACTGCTATGCTTGACCAACGAGCGGCCATTTTAAATGTAGCAAGAATCGCCATTTTGCTTGTTAACCATTGCTCATTGCTTTCTGTCTAAAAAACTGCTTTGCAGCTTGCAATTCTTGCGGATTCTGCTTACTCTGCTCAACTGTTAACATTGTTGTCTGAATATGAAAGGACAAGGTCGCGGGACAGAAGAGTTTGTTGAAACTCCTCATGAGTAGCCCAGAGAGGAATGCCCACGCTCCCTCTCTGTAGCCTTGGGAGAGAGCTGCAGGGCATTTAATCACAGCTGCCAGCCAGTCTCGTACGATGGTAGAATATGTTAGAATAATACAGCTAAAGGCTTGAATTATGCTTTTCTTACGGCCCCCCTTCGCAAAAACCCTTTACAACGTGCCGGCTCCCAGGACACGAATAGTACCTCATAGATAGCAAAGCTTGGAATGTGGCTCTTCCCCCGTGTGCAGCTTGCTTCCAAGAACAGAACCACCGTGTTCTGTTCAACAACTAAAAGATGCCTCCACACTTTCTAATTGCACATTGTTACTAGAATAGACATAGAAAATGTCATAATCGTCATACTCGTCGGATATGTCCATCGTCATCCCGAGTTCAAAGGAACTTAATGAAGAGGGGTGTTGAACATGACTTTGCTGATTGTATGATATGCATTTTGTATATATGTAACTGATGTACGTAATTCGCTCTCTTGTGTCCCTCGAGGTCTAGGAAACTCACGTCGCAGGGCGTGAGATCAGAATTGGCCAATTGATACTATCTTTTGCTTGCAATAAACCCTAGCATTGGGAATTTGATCCTCGTGCCTGGCGCATCTTTTCGTGTATGGTTTTTGCCTTGTTTCCATAGCACGAGGGACCCCTAGGGGCCCCTTTCATGGTTGCTTGCAGAGATGTGATAGGAATTGGTTGCTCTTACAGGGCGGGACTGATGCTTTTACACTGTAATGCCCTACCCTGTTGTCATGCCATCTGCACAAGCTCCTACGTGCTCAATGGTATTAGAGCCGGTTTCCTATATCCACTTCTAGCATGAATCTATGTAACTACTGAAGTTGTATATGCATCAGTTTGGGGGGGTTTAGAGGGGGATTGGGGTTGGGCGAAGTTGGGAAGAGTGAAGCACTTATTGAAATGTAATGTTAAGGAAAAATTTAATAAAAAGTGATTAAAAAAAATAATAAAGTGACCATGATATAGGACACTGGGTATAATGAGAGCAGATATGGGGTGTTGACTAGGTCAAGAGGCTTGATGTGCTGATAGAAGGTCGGAGCAAGGAATATTCACTTAAATGTGTGGGGGGTGTTAACCGCAGCTACCAGTGGCTAACTGAGGAAGATGGCATTGAGACCTAGCCTGTGGGCTCTCATACACATCAATCTTGCTCCCATCCTCATGCAATTGAAAAAAGTGATCAATTCTATCCTCTTAAAGGACACCTCCTTTACACACCCTGAGATAAACCTTGAACCCACCCAGCCAGTATCCCTTCTGACTTTGCGTTCCTGTTGCACCCCAGCCTCCTTTCCCACAGCATAACATGTTCCCCACAAACTGTAAACGAAAATGGTACTTTTTCTACCCCTAGCCTTACCCCCCTTCCCAACTCCCATGGCAACACTGTAGATATCCCGCTCACCTTCAGTAAGACATGTCCACTACCTTCTCTTCAGTGGGCATACTATAGAAGATGACGGGGTGAAGAATGGAGGCATGGACTATTAGCATGGGAGGGAGGGAGACAGGCTGCGGTTGGTGTACTGCTGTGCTAAACCTGCCGTCACACACACCAAATATGCAACATTTTAACCTCCGAGGTCCAGAAAACGTCATACTTACGGTGGTCTCAGTGCGACAAAGGTGTACCATGTGAAACGGTCTGTGATCACAGGTTTTAGTTTGCATTTAATACAGTGTCCTTCTAAATACAAAACCACTCCATATATGTTGTCAATAAAATGCACAATTGCAGTAATAAAATAAGGCCTGAGAGAGTGTTTTATCGTGGGTGAACCATATCTGTGACACATCGCCAAGAAAGTAGTACTACAGCCACTTTTCCTGTTGCCACAATCCAGGTTTGGTATACATGTGTGGTAGCACACGCCATGGCTTGTAGCTGCTGCATATTCTTGGTTCTTCTCCCTTATAAAAAAGTACAGATAACCGCTGTAAATGTATATGCAACTACCACACATGCCCACCAAGTGTAGACTGGAAGTAAGACTGTGTGGCTACTTTCTGTGTATCCTAGACCTGCCTGGTAACCATAGACCATATTGTGCCGCCATGGTTCCTACCTGCAAGATTGGTTCAGCTACACAGACTGTAGCCTATTTCCACAAACATGCTTGTTGCACTGGAGCAGTACATAGAGAACGTTGTCTAGGATGATGGCGTTGATGAGAGTGTTTTGTGTGTGCTTGCATATGCGTGTATATTTATGTCTGCGTAGGCAGCCTGCCTGTGTTATAAATATTGGACTGCAGAGGCTGCAGGCCTGTCACCTGTGTGGTACACATGGACTGTGCATTACAGAAACTGCCTCTGTTCAGCTGACCTATATGATAAATACAGTCCACAGCTGCGAGACAGATTCAGCAAATATAAATGGCAGCCGTATTCTGTAGGTGGTGCATCCATGTGGTAAACTACACATGTCCATTAAAGAAGGACTATGGCTGTGGTTTGTGTACAGAGCCTCTCCCAGTCCTCCCCATCTCTCAGAGCCTCCCTCCCCCAAGACAAAACAAATCCCCTTTCCCACCCCCTTCCTCCCTCCCCACTTAACTGCTGGACCAGAGGGCCTCCCGCTCCTGACTGCCATAGAAAAGGAAAAGGGAATTAGCCCCTTTTCTTCTTGGGCGATTGGCGTAACTTGCATGGCCATCATCAGTTGGTCGTCTCAGGTTTCAGCAGGTACTGTATCAGCACTTCTCCCAGCTCCCTGGTCCTCCAACCCAGATGGCCTTGCCGCAGTGTTTGTATATGAGTCCATTGGGCCACGTTTCTTACCGGTTCCCTTTGTCGTGGTGTATCTTTGTCCCCAATCCAGATCTTGAGGGGTCGTTGGAAGCGCATGCTCACCCAAATTATTCCCACGAGAGTGTCTCGGCGGTCTGGGGAATCACCAACTGTCTCCCTTCTTCACAATTGTATCTGCTGCGTGGTTTGCACTCTCGTGGGTCATGGTCAATAATCCCTGCTTGTCCAGACCCCAATGTGTGTTTTCTTTAGCAGGTCCTGGTTTTTCACCTTGGCCTTATACATGGGGCCCAAGATCGGCATCAGATCCCTCCCTGTGTGATCTGGCCCCGTCCCAGAGGGTTTGCCCACCGCCAGATCAGATACCTCGAAATATACCGTGCATTATTTGGGCTGACCTCTCTTTACGGTCTCCAAACAGGATCAATGTCTGTTGTGCCTCCTCTCCAGGCTTCAGGCGCGGTGTTATAGCCCAATCCTCACTTAATTCACTGTCTCATGTGAGGAGGGGGTGAGGAGGGTGTGGTGGGTTACTCCCGCAGTGGAGCCCCGCTGTCTCCCCCACACAGTGTTCGGTCCCCGCTGGGGGGTTCCCAGTACCTGCTATCTTCTGTGTGTGATTGTCCAGGTCGGTGAGGGTGCTGACGCAAGTCGCCTCTGCATTTGTCCCTCAGCGGGGCACTCATGGTGCAAGCCAGATCACTCTCCGGTGGTTGGTGTTTCCGTTCCCGCTGTGGAGATTCTCTGACAGCAGTCGGTCCTCACACAGAGGTAATCCCAGTGCTGCTCTTCCGGTAGTCCTCCTTGCCCAGCTGTCTAGTGCAGTTCTAGACACTGGATCGGCTGAGGCGCAGACAGGGGAGGATCCTCTCACGAACCGTTAGATGATACGATCAATTTATCTCCCCTTCGGTGTTGCGGTTCAGAATGGAACTTTGCTTCCGCCTTCCTCACTATCTTTGCTGATCGACCGTCTGCTTAGACGCTCTGCATTCAGCACACAGCAGGATATTTTTCTTTTCAGGATGTTGCCGGGGCCAGAGCTGTGCTGAGGTCGCCATTCCTTCTTGCTGCTCAACAGTGTCCCCCTGGCTTGGACCTTTCAATCACAGCACTTGCAGGGGTTCCCTTCCCCAAACTTAATTCACATTCTTTAGGGGTTCCCTTTCTCTAACTTTATCACACGACTTCCTGATGTCGAAGACTTTCGAATGTTTGAGGCTTTTACGACAGAACTGCGCAGGACCACTTTGACTTTCCCTTCTACTCACACTCTTGTGTTATTCGCCCGAGTGTCTCTTGGTCTGGGTAGTTCAATATCATATGCACAAACGTTCAACATTCCCCTTTTTCTTCCTTTTCCCCAGGGTGAATCTTGATTATTACGCCTTTTAAAGTTCATTCACTTTGTCACGTTATAACAGAACATTTCACCTTTCGCAGAGACTTTCGAGTGGGCTAGTTCCTTTCGCTAGATCACTCCGTGACTCTGCATCACTGGCTTCGGTTATCGGTAATTTAAAGTTCACCAAAGGTCTTCCTTCGTTAGCGTCTCATACACACGCGTGCAGCCTTCAACTGTGAGATATACTGTTGCAACTTCAATCTTCTCTACCCAAACCGGTCTTTCATGATGCTCGCCAACTCACCGGCTGTCTGCATTCCTTTCTTTTCTTTACAGTTTTACGAGTCAACGTAGCACAGGCTTGGCCTTGCCTCCTCAACTGTGTTGTTCACCCGGGAAGGTCGGAGGCATCCTTGAAACTCAATGCAGTCTTCTTGTCTGGGATTTGCCCTTCTCCACATATCTTTCACAGCTCTTTGGAGGCAACAACCCCCTGCAGGGAACTCCTGGGTTTCTCTATCCTTTGCTCTTGTCCCTCTGTCCGTTGTTCTGCTCCAGTAGGTTTGCCTTCCCCCTAGAAGTTCTGCTCGTTCTTGTGTTCCACCTTGCTCAGATCGTGTCTCTATGTTCAGCCTTTTAACCGTGTTGAGAGAGGTAATGGGTATCAGATGTAGGTGATAAAATTCAAGAGCCTGACTTTGCCTGACCAGATTGGCAGGACGTGTCCAATGAGATATGTACGGGTTGGCCTTGTTATTCTCAGTCACACTCTTCCTCTGCCCAGTGTTTGTGGAGAAAAGGGGGTGAGTTGGGACGTCTGTGTGTAGCACATCATTCTCTGTTTCATGCCCTGGCATCTGTGTGTAGCGCTTCACTCTGTCTCATGCCCTGGGGTCTGTGTGTGGCACCTCACTCTCTGGCTCATGTCCTGACATCTGTGAGAAGCATGTCACTCTCTGGCTTATGCCCTGGCGTCTGCGTGTAGCACGTCACTCTCCGGCTCATGCCCTGGAGTCTGCATGTTGTAGCTCACTCTCCGGCTTATGCCCTGTCATCTGCATGTATTTCCTCGCTCTCCGATTCATGCCCAGCGTGTGCATGTAGAACTTCACTCTACAGCTCATGCCCTGGGGTCTGCGTGTAGCACCTCATTCTCCGGCTCATGCCCTGCCGTCTGCATGTAGCACCTGCAGGGAATGCATGGTATCAAGATAAACACACAGACACAAGTGATCACAGTTCGAGGGTTTTTGTTAAACTGTATAGGTAGGGTGGGAAAACACCTGATCTAGGTGATCTTCTCTTCTTTTCGCCCATGGAGTTGCCGGACCGAGAGCATCAGCCCTTCCCAGGCCACCTGAATAAGGGATTCTCGAGGTTGGCTTGGGAGAATACCCTCAGGTTTCTCACATACCCTTCTCCTATGCTGGCTGGGTGGAGTTGTTTCCCTGAGAGATCTCTGTGGAACATCCAGAATGCTGGCCCAAACGATCCAGCATATAACTCAAGTTGATATTTCCCTTCAGTACCCAAGGGTTATTGTAGATGGAGCTTTCCATCTTTGTCTGGGTTTTCAGATCTTGCATAGGAGAGGGTTCCCAGAGTTCTCTTTTCTCTTTCCCTTTTGATCTGTCTTTCCCTTTTTTGAGTTACCATTTTCTCGTCTTCTATAGCCTCGGGGGATTGCCATAACATGGCCCTGATCTCCACAAAATATGTAAGATTCTAATTGTGAGGTTTCTGACATATCCAGAGCTGTAGTGGATATTAACCTTCTCATACTCTTACTCAGGGGGCAAATAAATATGTCCAAGGTGTTATGGGTCTCTAGGTTTTCCCTTCCTAGGTTAACATAGGGTTCCTCTCGTATCTTTCTACTTGGATTTCCCTCCTTTTCTCTCCCTTGTTCGTCTCTAACTTTTCCCTTTAACTGATAAGGGTGGGGTTCTGAGATTGTATTTCCGATAGTAGTGATCTCTATGTTTCCTCCTTTTGTTTCCCTAGATGTATTTCCCTTAAGGTTTCATATATGAGGTTTCCCCTAAGTGTTTTCAAAGGGGTTTCATATGCTAGAATCCCAACTCTATCTCCCCTTTTGGATCCGTACAGAACTGGGGAAAAGGTTCAGTAAAATGAAGGTTAACTCGTCCTGTTGAGAAAAAAGAGGTATCTTTTATTTTACCTTCTCTGCAGGGTGGAATGTAAAAGGATAAACCCAAGGGATATTCTATTCTTATCTGTAAAGAGATGAGATCCTTATCCCTCCCCTGTAACAAATAACACTGTGGGCAAAAAAGATAATGGATATTGCCCTCAATCTCTTTTCAGATAGGTTGAATGGCTTGAAAGGTTAGGGAGAACAATCGGACTTCCATTTTCTGTTCCAAGGGTTGGAAGGGTGATGTTATGCCCCATGTGATGCGTGTGGCATCTCTCAGCTCTCAGGGAAAAAGGGGTCTGACAGGGTCTGCCCCTTGACTGTAAGATCTCTGCGTCTCATTGGAGAGAACTGTTTCGTCGCTCTCCCTTCAACACTGTGAGTAGAGCACGGGAATCCACACTCAGTCTCTTTGTATACAGGTGGGTCTTCCAATTATTATCAGTTGAATAATATCCCACCCTGACACCTTATGTAAGGAAGGCATGGTATCAAGAATAGACAGGCATACGTGATCACAGTTCAAGAGTGGTAGGTAGATATGGGTAGGGTGGGAAAATGCCTAATCTAAACCTAAATCTAAGATGGGAGCAAGCTAAGCTAATACCATCAAATCAAAATAAGGCAGTCCTAGTAGCGTCTTCTCAAAATTAAAAGGCCTATACCAAAAAAAAAGATTGCCAATCCTTAAAACTAAATACCAAAAAGAGTGTGGGATAGGATTCACAAGAAAGAAGTGTTCACAAATGATAACAAATGGTAAGTCAGGATGTGGTGGCCAGGGGTCTCCCTTTGCCACGTTTTGAGCATGGGACATAGTGAGACTGGTGAGCACAGCACATGCTTGAGCTTTCCCAGCACAAGACAACAGTTCTGCTTCAGGTATCGCAACCCCGGGCTCCCCATTCCAGGTGATAAATTCTTCTTTTCACCCCTGGACTGGGGGACCGACAGCATTGGCCCTTCCCAGGCCACCTGAAAAAGGGATTCTCGAAGCTGGCTTGGGAGAATACCCTCAGTTTTCTCACACACCTCACTGTCCAGCTCATGCCCTGGTGTTTGCGCGTAGCACCTCACTCTCCGGCTCATACCCTGGTGTCTGCGTGTAGCACCTCACTCTCCGGCTCATACACTGGGATCTGTGTGTGGCTGTCATCTTCCCCTTTTCTTTAATCTGCTTTAATCTCTCCAGCTCATAACCTGGGGTCTGCATGTAGTACCTCACTCTCCGGCCCATACCCTGGTGTCTGCGTGTAGCACCTCACTCTCCGGCTCATACACTGGGGTCTGTGTGTGGCTGTCCTCTTCCCCTTTTCTTTAATCTGCTTTAATCTCTCCGGCTCATACCCTGGGGTCTGCATGTAGTACCTCACTCTCCGGCTCATACCCTGGTGTCTGTGTGTAGCACCTAACTCTCTGGCTCATATCCTGGTGTCTGCATGTAGCACCTCACTCTGCGGGCTCATACCCTGGTGTCTGCGTGTAGCACCTCACTCTCTGGCTCATACCCTGGGGTCTGCATGTAGTACTTCACTCTCTGGCTCATACCCTGGGGTCTGTATGTAGTACCTCACCCTCTGGCTCATACCCTGGTGTCTGCGTGTGGCACCTCACTCCGGCTCATACCCTCGTGCCTGCGTGTGGCACCTCACTCCGGCTCATACCCAGGGGTCTGTGTGTGACTGTCATCTTCCCCTTTTCTTTAATCTGCTTTAGCTTGTGGTTTATATAACCAATCTTTTCTCTGAAAGCTTAACCATGTTATTATGAATGTACCCTCCGGTAGATAGCTGCGTGCTCTCTTGCGTCCACCTTTTTTATTTGTGGTTTTAAATCTTACTACTCTGTGAAGCTTTTCAAAGCTAGAAGTCACTTAAAAGTCCAACAGTTAAAGCCGTGTATGCAGTTAGAAAATAAGTGAATAGCAAAGATATTATTATTGATGGTGCGTTGCATTTTATGTCGCTTTTTTATTTTTATTTCCTCATTGCTAATAAAAGCACATAGCAATAGCCTTAATGGACACAGTCCTTACTTCGTTTCCTGAAAAGGGATCTCTTTAAAAGGCTAAGCATAATTAAAGCATTCATCTTGTGTATGTCTTAAATACACAAGAGTTAAAGTTAACTTTAACTACAGAACTTAAAGTTCTGTATTTTTGGTCATTCGTATCACGATGTTCCGTTTTAGCACATCTTTTAAATTACTAATGCACCATGTTTAACATGACCAGCATGTGTCTCAAGTTGTGACAGTTTTGTGTGGTATTTGGAACAATTATTGTAATAGTGGACTGTTCATCACACACGTTCGTTTTACACTACATGAGACGAGCAGAGTGTCGGGTTTCAAACAAATCCACTCCCTCCCTCCACCCCCACCAATAGTGAGGTGAACTGCCACCCAGTGCTGTCTTGAGAGCCCGCCTTTCACCTGTTCACCAGCACGCTTTATCTTGGGAGCACCCTGAAATGTGTTGGATAACGACTCTTTTATGGCCATAATACCGAAAACACCAGCCATGCCCTTCCCCCCTTCGAGAGGAAGAAAAGGGTGCCCTTGCTGCCCCCAGGTCCCCAGGCTTTCTTTCTTTCTTTCAAATTATCAAATGCGTGGGCGGACCCACGCAGGCGCTTCCCCATCCAAAAGGATGATGTGCACCTACCCCACCAATCTTACACACAGCCCTCACATTCTCATAACTCCTCCCACCGCCCCGTCTGCCCCACAAAATCTAGCAGCACACTGCTCCTCTCCCTGCGTCTCACCCCGACTCCTCCCAGCAAAGCCTTCCCACTCAATTCAGCCACTCCCAGCGCAGACAACCGAACCCTCATCAACTCTCTCTCCTCAACATGCCTCTCGCACGCAAGCAAAAAAAGTCCCACAGTCTCAGGCACCCCACACACCGCACAGTCCCTCGACTCACGCTTCCCCACTCGAAACAGACTGTCATTCAGCCCCACATGCCCTATCCTCAACCGGTTCAGCATCACCTCCTCCCTGCTCTTCCATTCCAATTTCCCTGCATCCACCTTCACAGACACTTTCTCAAGAACACCAAACATCCACCTGCCCTTCACCCCACTCTCCCACCTCTCCTGCCACTCATCCATAGCCCGCTTCACCACCACAGCTTTCACCTCATCCACACTCAAAGGTATCCTCCCATCAACTGCTTCTCTCCTCATACCCGCACCTGCTGCCAAATCCACCAACGCATTACCCAAAGTGCCACTGTGACTGGGGATCCACGCCAACTCCAGATCCATCCCTCCGCACACACACAGATCAATCTTCCTACTGATGTCCAAAATCACATCCTTCCTATCACCATCCCCTGCCACAATCGCCTGCAACCCACTCAATGAATCCGAAAACACCACCACCTTCTCAAACCCCAACTTGCACACCCTAGCAATCGCCAATGCAATCGCCACCAACTCAGCCATACAAATCGACACGTCATTCGTCAGTAGCCCCACTTTATACTCCCGGGAGCCCAAGCCTTGCCACGGCTCCTCCCCCCGATTATGGGATGGTGTACCAAATGGGGTTGTTTTACAAAAAAGTGATAATTACAGGCAGTGGACCACTAACATTAGCGCTTGCACCCTGCATGCAATTTTCAACAAAAAAAGGGAGTGCGAATGTAAAAAAATGTAAAAATAAAAAGAGGATTAAATGCCTTTGCTCTTTACTTTTACTCTCCATTTTGTAAAGGATGTAAATACTGGCAGCAAATAACACTTTGCAGCTGGTACTTACGATGGATTCCTCTAGAAATCGCCTGCTTTCAGCAGGTGCTAAATGCAGGTGAATTATGATCGGAATCCATTTGTGTAACACCTACATGAACATTTCACGCGGGTGCAAAACGATGTGCTGCAGGTGGAGCGAGAAGGGAGATGCACACGCGGATTTCCCCTCTAGTATCCCACACCCATTGCACATCTTTTCCAACATGCCCGGCATAGTAATATAGGTGTTAAGACTGGCATAACGCATGTATGCCTTGGGTTTTGCGGCATACATGGTTTTTGCCACCCGGAAAGAGTCTCTCACATTTTCTTTTCATCTGCAGTTCCACGTCTCCCTGATCTCCACTGTCTTTCTTTTCTCTCCCCCCCTTCCCCACAGTACCCC
The DNA here is from genome assembly GCF_040938575.1 of Ambystoma mexicanum. NCBI lineage: Eukaryota > Metazoa > Chordata > Amphibia > Caudata > Ambystomatidae > Ambystoma > Ambystoma mexicanum. Next base: position 1,273,589,919 of record NC_090928.1, on the reverse strand, counting down.
CACTTTCTGAAGCGGGATGCAAACAAGCTGCAGATCATGTTGCAAAGGAGGAAGAGGTACAAGAACCGCACCATTCTGGGGTACAAGTCTCTCGCCGTAGGAGTCATCAACATGTCGGAGGTGACGTCATGGTCTGCTAATTTGGTGTTTTTCTGAATATTACTATTTGTTTATAACCTGAATTAAATGTATTGAATACAATGTCAAAAAGTTAATTTGTTTATTCCTAATGTGTTATATATTACCCACCCACCGGCGCCGGCTCAACGTGTGTTCTCTTAGAAAACATCTCCTTCTCAAGCTCTGCGCTCATCCACCTCCAACTCTGAGGATCAGACACTTCTCCAAGCACAGAGTTGGGGGCAGATCTATCTCCTCGACTGGGGCCTCCCTCTGGAACAGCCACCCTGCCTCTCTCAAACTTGAGCAGAACCACCTCTGGTTCCGGAAAGCAACTCAAGACCTTCCTTTTCGCCTCCGCTTTCTGTCTTCCTCTCCCCTGTTGATGCACCTGACTACTACGCGCACTGGTCACCTGGTCACCCACTGAACTCGGGCCCAGGCTCCTGCATGTCCAGTTGCCCTCGCACTGCCTCTGGGCTCCTCAGGACTTAAGGTTCAGTATCTGTAACCCTACAGTCCCTTCTCTCTGCATTTATGAGCCACCCGCTGGCTCCACTTGTGAGTTCACTGCACTTCCCCCTTCTCCCTCCCCCTGGCACTTCTACCCTTCCTTCTTCCCCGTGCTTGTGCGGTCTGAATGACACAAGGCCTAGTAAGATCGTTATTTTGTCCTCCCTTTGTTTCCTCCTGCTTGTCTTGTCGTGCCTAGAAACACTTGTGTACAGGCGCGTTGTAAATGACGCATCATATCATATCCTATCAGAGGGTGCGGTCGCACAAGGGCACATCAAATAAAGGGCGCATTGCCTCCAGCTCAGGGTCATGTAAACGGCCCCTATTAAAGAATCACACTGTGATTCCTTAATAGGCGCTGTTTACATGACACTGAATTGGAGGCAAGACACCCTTAAACATACTTTACAATAACAGCAGGACGCTCAGTTCTGTTGTTAGGCTGATTATCAGCTGAACAACAAAACTGAGACCCCTGCTGTTCTGCATTTGTGGTGGGCGGGGCCGGGGGGGGCACGCAAATCTCACACATGGCAGACCCAGTGGAGTAACTTTGCTGAAAATGTTGGGGGGGACATGACATCTGAAGAAAAGGTGCCCCAGCCAAATGAATGGGGACAAAATGGTTACTCATCTACAAGGGTAACCCCACACTCTGGTGATGATCCCTCCTACTAAGTGAGGATATATGACATATATTTCAACAAAAGGAAGGAATGTACAACAAACTATATAAAACAGTGAACTTATCCCCTCAGAAAGCAGAAATACATAACAGCCGCTAAATCAATATGGGCTGCAATATGTATTCTCAATACACATAGAACAGTGTTATTAGAAAATATCATTTTTAATATATTAATCTCTAATTCAGCACAGGTAATACAAAAATAGTTACAACAACATATACACATAACACAGTCATATACATGTTAAAAACATTCCACCTCGCAATATAGAAACATTTATGCCCACAATTAGATCAGCATAGCACCAAAAAGGCAACTTAATTGATTTCATTTCCCATTGTGTGTTACAGCCCAACTTATATAAGTTTCTGTCCTCTGTGTTCTCAATAACCGGACATTCATCAGGGGCAGAGGTAATCCTGTGCTTCAGGTAGAATCTTCCTATTCGACCAACAACTTGCTATTTCTGATGCTGTGTCTGTTCAAATCCCATTAGTGGTGAAGCTGTAAGGGATGGCAATACTTGTGATGATGCATCCCTTTCCCGGCTGCAGGTGGTGGAATTTGTGTAATGCCGTACCAGTTCTTGTGTTATGTATTTCGGCTATGGTGCCCAAATGGGAAAACTGCGTGAGGCCCGAAATATTGCGGGTCCTATTCCTTGCAGAAATAGGGTGCTGCGGGAAGAAATGTCCATTCGCCTTTTTCACGCTCCTGTATGGGAGCCTTTGCACTTCCTCACTACTGGCCCATAGTCATAGTAACTACGTGCCATGAAAGTTGGGGGGGACAAACACCCCCATCCCCCCAAAAATTACGCCCATGGGCAGGCCTAGGGCTGGCATTGCCACGCACCATAAACCCGCTCTACGCTGCTCTCCACAGAAGCTGAAAGCAGTGGGAACAAGCAGGGCCCAATGGGATAGATGGGAGATCTGTGACCACTGGCCAGAATAGGGAGGTTTCCATCCATTTCAAATGCTTTCCAGTGATAGGCTTGAGGTTGAAGGGAAACCAAGGATCTTTACAGTGGAAGGATCTTACTGAAGGGAATCTGCTTTGGTAGGCCAGTCTTCATCGTCTGGTGAGTTGGTGAGGCAACAATGGCAGTGAAAGCATTCTGAAAATCTTCCAAAACTTTGCACACTACACCTTTCATGGATAGCACCCAAATGGGGAACAAAACTGCAATATAATAATATAGACTTACAGAGTGAGGATGGAGTAGTTATTGTGCTGTAGCACTTTGAAGCATCATCTATGCGCTAGATGGAATTTCCAATTAACATCTTAGATCATATAACCGGACAGACATAAGGAAGACGGTAAAATACTGCTTTAATCTCAATGAAAGAAAGCAGAGAGTTGTACAGCTATCAAAATAGATGCATTCATAATCATACCTCCTCTTGTGTATACAAAGCTTCTCCAGCATGGGGTCTGGCATGGATTCACATGCTCATGAATATTCCCCGTCGTCAGGCTGGGAATCCTCGGTAAAGAAAAAAATCAATATCAGTTTCGTTTCTGATCTGTCTTTCTTAGTAGTAACCAATCACTGATCGCTGGGTCATACTGCCCCCAGCCAATGACTGCCATCTCCCTAAGCCCCTCCCCTGGCAGCCATCCTCAGATTTTTACCGCACGTTCAAGTGTTGGGAGTCCTCGTGCTTCAGCTCTGAAGCGTTTACTGCGTTTTCGCGCTTTTTCAGGAGATTTTCTAATTTTTTCGGTTTAATCGAGCCTCAAGCTCCACCGTTTCCACTTCCGATAACGGGGACCCGTTTCGGAATTCTTCTACACCCCTCAAGGGTGAAGTTTTTGTCGAGTTACGCTTCTTGGAGGTTCCAGAAGATCTGAGGCCTACCTCAACGGACATGGCCCAGGAGAAGAGAAGCTCGACTCCCGGATCCAAGCTGTTCAGGAGCTGCCCGGGATGCGGATTGCAAAATGTTTTCAAGGAGGACGAGCATTCAAGATGTCCCTACTGCCTTCATGAGGACAAGACTCGCGTGGAGAAGGACTGTGCGTTCTGCAAGAACCTGTCGGAACGGACCAAGCAAGATCGTCGTTCCCGCCTCGCCGCCTGGCTGGAGAAGGGCACAGCAGGTGAGAAGGCGAAGAAAAAGTCTGAGCGGTCTTCTACGTCCTGCGAGGGCGCCCCGGCGACAGGGGCCCAACAGAATGTTAGGGAGAATTCTCTGTAAAGGCTAATTTCCCAAACCTAGTGAGTCCCCTAGCAGCTTTGCTGGATTTTTGGGGTTTTATTTTTTCTCCTGCTAAGAGTGAGACTCTTTTTCTCCCACTCTTAGACATGATTTGAGGTGTTCCTTTGACTTTGTATGTGTTTTATGGGCTATGGGGTCCTTTATCCCATAGGGCTTCATGTGTTTTTGGTATGTGGGTTACACAGAACCCTCTGTGCAGTAACCCAGGGGTGTCATAGCGACCCCCAAACATAGACTCCCTACCCTGGGACTGACTACTGTCTCCCAGGGCATCTAAAGTCACCATTGGCTTTACTAGTCTTAAATTGTGAACAGAACCAGTACAAACCATCATATTGTGGACGTACTGGTCGGGGCAATTTGATTGCCCGGGGTCTGTTGTTCGAGGGGGCACTGTTCAGTCCCCCCCGACCGAGTTTTGGCTGCTGGCAGTGGATACTACTTTTTATATTCGACCGCAAATATATTCCTATGGGATTTTCCCATTGTTCGAGGCTACCACTTTTTAATATAGCCTCGAACATACCGCCGGTTTATTAAATTAATATAAATTCACTGGTTGGTATTTTTTGCCAAAACTCTGTTCCAAAATGGCATTTGTGTTCGCTTCTGTGACTCCAACCCAAGTCGAGCCCTTTGTTCCACAGAAGCCTCCAAAAGTGGTGCCACTCTGTCTGGGTACCATAGGGGGTGTGGGAGGGGGTTTAGGCACCCTGGACTGAGATGCCTTGGCAACTCAAGTCGCACTCTGGTGTGATTGGCCGCTCGGCTCACCACTTAGCATGTTTGAGTGACAGCTAGGACTGATGAATGGGGGTTTTTTGCATAAAAGCAGGGCTTTGGGGACGGGAACTTCAGAAGTCACCACAGGACCTAAAGAATCTGAGGAGGGAGAAGCCGAGCCGACCTGCAACGACGACACCACCGGTGGAGCCCTGCTGAACCGTCTCACCACTTTTCCCGACAACAGAGGAGATCTCCAGTCCGGAGAGTCTTCTTCCTTTGACTGGTGAGGATAACCAGTTTGCCCGTCTTTTCGCCTTCCTGGACCATCTCGTGGCCGCCTTGCCTGTGCCAAGCACCCCGGCAACCGGAATACCACAGTTTACCACTACCGCGAAGAAAAGAGTAGTGCCTTGTAACCGGAAAACTCTGCAGCTGGTTTCTTCCCTGGCAGTGCAACGACCTTCATCTTTCCTCTTCGTCAAGACCTCCTCTTCCTCTGGACGAAACACTGACATGCACCCGCTGCCAGGAACAACTGCCCCCGCTGGAGCGTCCTTCCCATTTCAGGTACTGTGTCCCGCCTGGCTTCCCTTGCGACAGATAGTTCGGGGTGACAGTAAATCCTCAACTTTCTAACCTTGGTAGCCTGTGGCCTGTTAACTAACTTTTCCTGACTTGATCTCTATCTCTTGTGAACTATCTACAAAGACTCGTTGGGCATAACCCCACTGTGTGATCCTGAACACATTTCGCTTGCTCTCTCTAAGAGTGGGCCTGGCATTTGAACTTACTTGCTCTCCAGTAGACTTTGCCTAACCTGCCTCACTGTGGTTCTTTTAAAAGTATTGAAATTGTGTGCTTTCATAACTCTGCCTTTTCCCTCCCTTTTTTTTATAACTTATTAGAGTGCCATTTTAGGTTAAGCGCTCACCTCTGTCTGAAAATAAGTGGTGTTTCTCACTAAGACTTGTCTAATAAGTAATCAGGTTTGTGTATATATATAATAGTGACACTGTGTTGAATTTACTTACCTCTTTTTGTGCTAGTGTAATTTACAAGTGTGTCTTTAAATAAATAATTATATACTTTTACACCAAAGCTCTGGTCAGTGTTTGCTTGTGCTACTGTAGCTCTGTACCTATTGTGTATACTCTATATACTGCCTAACTCGTCTTGAGAGAAGTCTGACTGCTCAGCCACAGCTACCAGGTAAATCTGGGTGGTACAGACTGCTACCAATTGGGTTTACTGCCAACCACCTGTAGTCCTAAATCTTTTGCAGTGGTCCCTAAGGGATCTGCACAGGTTTCTGCCTAACACAGAAGGCCAAGCACCGCGAGTCCGCGGGCACCCGGAGCGCCGAAAGGTCAGGCTCTTCGGCTGCCAAGCAGGGCGCGACTTCCCCGGCATGATCAACACGAGCCAGTGCTCTGGTTCGGGGAAGAGGAAGTCTGAGAACCCGGGTCGATCTCGAAGGGAGCCGAGGGGGAGCGAGACGATGACCCTCCCCCCAAAGCGAAGGCCCAGGACGCACCTAAGGTGGTGAGGGCCTTGATCCACCCGGCAAAGGTCTCTATCAAGGTTGTTGCAGTGGCCCTAGCGAAGCCGGCAGAGACTACGCCAGTGGAGGCGGCCTCGGGGCCCAGAGTTTCCCTGCCACCGCGGAGGGAATCCTCTTTCCAGCCCATCGTTAAGACCCCCGTGAAGACCCCGGTGGAAAAAGAGGGGGGGGGGCCGGTGGCCATTACGGACTCGGATTCAGCCTCCGGGGAGGATCTGGTGGAAACCGTGAAAGGCCTCAACGAGAAGTTCGATCCCAGGGGAAGGTTCCTGCTGATGTGATCGAAGATAGCGACGATGGCAACGACGAGGGCCCAGTGGAGTAGCCATCCCGCCCATCTCAGCCATTGCCCGAGCCCCAGGATAGCTCGGCGGCCATTTTGTTGGCGATACAATCCTTATGTACTGAGATAAGGACGAGGTTACCACGGACCCCGACGGAGGATCCAGAACCAGGACCGTCGGGAAGCCCTCCGAACAAGCGGAGGAGAGTCGACCCTGCACCGCCCTTCGTGCCCACGAGGCCTGTGGACTCCCTCATCCCCCTCACCGGACCCTTGGGATGATACAGCGACGGATACAGCGACGGGGACGGACGACGACGGTGGCGATGATACAATGAACATTCCTTCATCACCCCACCCTCTCGGGCCTCTCCGCCCGACGAAATTGGCTCTTTCCATGCCATGATAGCCAGGGCATCCAAGCTCTTCCACCTCTGCCCTGGGGAACAGAAAAAGGACGGCTTTCGTTACCAACGACGGGAGGCCAAGAGAAAGACGGTCCTCGCGGTACCGTTGCTCGACGACATCTGGGACGAGGGGCTGGCTATCCAGAAGAACCCTTCCACGACACCCGCCAAAAGGGACAGGTACGAGAAGAAGTACCGGGTCCCTGATGCCGCCCCCTTGTGCCTCAGGGCTCAGCCTACGCCGGACTCGGTTGTCTCGGCAGCGGCCAAGAAGAAAGCGGCGGGTGCGGCGGCTTCAACTTCCACTTCCCCGCCGGACAGCAAGGGCAAGAAGTTGGACTCCATGGGACGACGAGTCATCTCGTCGGCGGCGACGACGATTAAGGCAGCCAATGCTTTAGCGATTGTGGCCCGTTACGACAGGGAGCTTTGGTTCAAGATAGCTCCCCTTCTAGACTTCCTACCGGACGACAAGAGGGCGGAGGCTCTACAGATTCTGCAGGAAGGTGAGGTGGCGTCGGATCACGCCATAACGGTGGCAACGGACATTGCCGATACCGGATTTCGCCAGCTGGGCAACAGGGTTTGCCTTCGACGACGAGGATGGCTCAAGGCGACGTACTTTCGCCAGGACGTCCAGACCAGAGTGTTGGACATGCCGTTGTTCGATGGCAACAACCTGTTTGGGAAGACGGTGGATGAGTCCCTCCAGGCCATCAAGACCGACACGGACACAGCCCGAGCCCTAGGGGTCCTTCAGCAACGGCGGCCCTTTCGGAGCTACGGAGGCAGACAGGAAGCCTCCAAGGGATCCATCGGTGGCTCCTCTACGTACCGCCAGGCGGCCCGCTCCTCGTCCCAGGAGGCCTACAGAGGCCGCGGCAAGCAAGGAGGGTCTCGCCGCCGTCGTCAAGGAGGCCAAGGCGGCAAGGCCTCTTCCAAGCAGGACTGAACCGGCCATAGCGTCGGGGCCCCCACCGAAGCACCCCGGTGGGAGGCCGGCTGACGAAGTTCGTCAGCATGTGGGAGTCCATCTCCATCGACCGTTGGGTGCTGGACACCCTGGCCCACGGACACTTGCTAGAATTTCAAAAGAAGTGTCCTCGCATTCCTCCCGTGGCCAGGAAGGAGAATCACGTCCCTCAACTGCTTTTGGAGGTAAGGGCGATGCTCAAGAAAGGTGCCAACGAGCTCGTCCCCAAGAGGCTCCGGGGCTCCGGAGTATACGCAACGTACTTCCTCGTCAGAAAGAAGACAGGCAGTTGGCGCCCCATCCTGGACCTGCGTCGGTTAAACAAGTACATCAAGGCACAGAAATTCAGGATGGTCACCCTCCAGCACGTGCTGGGACAGCTGGAGGAGGGCGACTTCCTATCGTCGTTGGACCTGGAGGATGCTTACTTCCACATGCCCATTCTAAAAGGACACAGAAAGTTCCTCAGATTCGTAGTCCAGGGGCGTCACTACCAATTCAGAGCCCTCCCATTCGGATTAAAGTCGGCACCCAGGGTGTTCACCAAGTGCCTCGCACCAGTGGCGGCGCGGCTGCGCCTGCAGGGGATCCACGTCTACCCCTACCTGGACGACTGGCTAATCAGTGCAAGGTCAAGAGAACTCGCCGTCAAACACACGGCGAGGACCGTCCGCCTGCTCACGGAACTGGGATTCGCCATCAACTACCCCAAATCCCACCTGGTTCCGTCACAGGTGGCACTGTTAATGGGAGTGAAGCTCGATACAGTGGAGCGATTGGCATCTCTGTCGGAAGAAAGGCCGAAGGCTATTTTGGGCAAGGTGCAGCACCTGTTAGCCACAGATGTGGCCAGGCTGAGGTCCATCAGGTCCCTCCTCGGCATGATGTCCTCATGCATCTACCTTGTGCCCCTTTGCAGACTTCGGATGCGTCCGCTACAAGAGTTCCTCGACGCCTGCTGGATTCAAGCGGTGGGCAGCTTCGAAGACAGGATCCCGCTCGACGAGGAGTTACGCCGGGCGATTCTATGGTGGGGTACCCATGCGCACCTCACGGCAGGCACAGAGTTTCAGGCTCCAGTGTATCAGGAGACTGTGACGATGGACGTCTCCCTGGAGGGATGGGGGGCCACACCAGAGATCTCCACGCAAGAGGCCTCTGGCTCCCGGAGGAGAGGTCTCTCCACATCCACATCCTGGAGCTACGAACCATGTTCTGGGCGCTCAAATCGTTCCTTCCGTCCCTCAAGGACAAAGTGGTGAGGATCTTCACCGACAACACCACCATGATGTTCTACATCCAGAAGCAGGGAGGCACCAGATCCCCAGCCCTATCCAAGGAGGCCCAGGATCTGTGGCACTGGGCCGTCGCCCAGGGGATGTTTCTGGTTCCCTTCCAACTGGCAGGAATAAAAAACACCATCGCTGACTCACTCAGCAGGGAGCTGCGCTCGTGCCACGAGTGGGAACTGCGCCATGATCAAGTGGATTGACTCTTCCAACGATGGGGCAAACCCCAGATCGACCTGTTCGCAACGGCGACAAACTCCAAGTGCCAGAGGTTTGCCAGCAGGTTCCCAAAGCCGAGGAGCATGGGCGATGCTTTCTCGTTCCCTTGGGACGGCCTGTTCCTGTACGCGTTCCCTCCGTTGCCGTTGCTGCTCCGTTTCATCAACCAGCTCAAGGGGTCCAGGTGCAGGATGATCCTCGTCGCACCGGTGTGGCCGAGACAGATCTGGTTCCCGGACCTTCTGGACTTATCAAGCTGGCGACGGACGCAGATCTTCTCTCCAGAGAAGGAGGCGCCATTCGTCATCACAATCTGGAGTCGCTGAACTTGCAGGCTTGGCTGCTGCAGCACTAGAGTTTGGAGGATACAATATCCTGGCTGACGGCAGAGAGGTTCTTGCAAAAGCCAGGGCGTCCTCAACTCTCAAGTGCTATGGACATAAGTGGAAGAGGTTCTCTGTCTGGTGCCGTGCACAGAAGATTAACCCTCTGCGGGTTACGGCCCCTCAAGTATTGCCCTACCTACTGTCGCTGGCAAAAGCTGGACTGGCTCACGCCTCCATCAAGATACATCTGGCTGCCATCTTCCGATACAACAGAACTACAGGACGGGCGTCCTTGTGGTCTCATCGCCTGGTGAAGGAATTTATGAAGGGACTATTCCGATCGTTCCCACCAGTGAAGGCCCCTGCCCCGGCATGGGAGCTCAACGTGGTGCTGACCAGGCTCATGGGGGCCCCATTCGAGCCTATGCATTCGACGCCGTTGAAGTTCCTGACGTGGAAGACAGCATTTCTCGTGGCCATCACCTCCGCACGACGAGTGGGAGAGATCCAGGCCCTATCTTGCAAGCCTCCATACTTGACTTTTCACGACACAAGGGTGGTGCTGAGGACGCACCCCTCCTTTATGCCCAAGGTGCCGTCGGACTTCCACCTCAACGAGCCCTTGGTGTTGCCAGTTTTCTTCCTGTCGCCTTCGTCGCAGGCCGAGAGGACTCTGCACTGGCTGGACGTAGCCAGAGCACTGAAGTTCTACGTGGACCGCACAAACAGTTTTTGGAAGACATCACAGCTGTTTGTGAACTTTGGACCTGTGAATCAAGGGAAGGCTCTCTCGAAGGCTTCCATTTCCAGATGGCTCTCCAGCTGCATCATGCACTGTCACCGGTTGGCAAACCGACCGTTGCCCGGCCGTCCGAGAGACCATTCGACCAGAGCGATCGCTGCTACCACGGCGTTCCTGTCTGGTGTGCCCCGGCTGAACATCTGTAGGGCTGCTACGTGGAGGTCGACGCAGACCTTCACAAGATTCTACTGCGTCGATCGGGACTCCAGGGAGGAGTCCAGGGTCGGCCAAGCAGTGCTGCGCAACCTGTTCGCTTAAGGTGAGCCTGGTGAGGAGGTAAGAGATGCTTAATGTTGAGTTGTTGTATTGCTTAATGTTGAGCCTGTTGCCACCTCCCGTGGTTGTGCATGTGTGTACTGCTATGTATTCTTATATTCATGAGCATGTGAATCCATGCCAGACCCCATGCTGGAGAAGGAACAAGTTACTTACCTGTAACTGTTGTTCTCCAGCATGGGTCTGGCATGGATTCACATGCGAACCCTCCCTCCTTCCCCTCTGCGGCTCTTCACTTGGTCATACTGCCACTTTACGTGCTACCAAATCTGAGGATGGCTGCCAGGTGAGGGGCTTAGGGAGAGGGCAGTCATTGGCTGGGGGCAGTATGACCCAGAGATCAGCGATTGGTTACTACTAAGAAAGAAAGATCAGAAACGAAACTGATGCTGATTTTTTCTTTACCGAGGGTTCCCAGCCTGACGACGGGGAATATTCATGAGCATGTGAATCCATGCCAGACCCATGCTGGAGAACAACAGTTACAGGTAAGTAACTTGTTCCTTATATACTTTTTCGTACGTCATCTATGACATCATCCTATGTGGAATTTTGCAAAACTTTCTACCAAGAGGTATTGGATTAGGGTGACATAACTACTTATTGAATCATATAAGTGTTATGAACTCATTGGCTGCCCCTTGTCTGTAAGACATGCCCTTAGCTACTTCTACAATCAGGGTCGGACTGGGACAAGAAATAGGCCCGGTCACCCAAAAAAAAGTGGCCCTCCCCTCGCCTCAAAAAAGTGGCCTACCCCTTGCCTCACGACCCTTGACCTCTGATGACATCACTGGAAGTGACGTCATTTGACCCCACCCCAAAGTGACATCCCAGGAAGTGATGAAAAACAATCTTTCACACCTTAACAAAACAGGAAGTGGCATTGAATAGCATTGTTCCTAAGTACACTAAATTACTGTGAATCCAAGCAGACGTCCAATGCCAAAATAATATGTTATGGTATAGCACACGCTTAAGCCCTTTTTTATAGAATAAATATGCATACAATATCACTAAACCTGTGTTGGTACTCATTTATCGACCGAAGAAGGATAAAAAGCTTTTTGAAAAGAAGAAATTTGAAAAAAAAAAAAAAGTGTATTTTTCTTCCAAACCGGCCCAGGCATGGCCAGAAACCGGCCCCTCGCTCCCCAGGGACGATTTTGGCCAAAACTGACCCTGTTCTACATACATAGTATACGGATTATAGCAGAGAGTATGGCAGCGGATTGGTAACTGCAACATTGTATGTGAAAGTGCGTGGCAGGCCTTATGATTGGTTGGCAACCCCATCCAACCTTGGACTTTCAGCTTCTTTAGCAGCACATGAGTAGAAACGAAACCTAGGTGCTCGAGATGCGTCAATACATTTCTTGTTTTCCCAATTAGTCAATCATATGTCATCGACCTGAAACGTACCCAAGGCCTTCTGTTTGTAGTTGACCTCGTACTCTGCTCACTGTTCTGGAACATTGAAAGGGTATGAACAGACCACTATCTCCATCTGGGTTTTAATGAACAGCCCTTGTTTTCGACTTCTGAGGCACATGTTAATAGACCACAATTTTGTCCATTTCAGCCTCTTTTTTAGGACTATTTGAATGTATTAACCAGGGTGCCATTACCCTCTCTGGCCTTTAGAGAGTTGCTGACTCCCCTCACATAGGCTTTTGCCTTTGTGATTGTTCGGTGCTTGGCACTTGCAAATGTCCTTGTCTCTCCTAATCTTAGCAGAATTATGTCTTATACACGTGGTCTGTTCCTTTGACTCCCTTTGTACCTTACATCGGTATTGTACAAAAATGTCGCCCTCATTTGTGCGCCCCTGCAGGGATCGCAGGGGACAGTGGCACACTTCTGCGTGTGCCTCCCTAAAGGTGAGTTGAGTGGGGGTGGTTGGGAGGGGTAATGTAGGCCGGGGGAAGCAGGCACAGTAATCCATATGATCGCTTCGCTGCGCCGTAACTGGTATCAGCATTTTCGACCGTCGCAGTTACGGGGGGGCGCAGCGATCACATAGATCCCCTTACATCCATCTCTAGAAATAGCCTACTTGATCCTAGTCTAAGGTACTCCCTTAGTCTGCTCGCAAAAGCAGCTTCTTTACCAGTTCAGTTTGCAATTCGAGGCTCGTCTTTTGAGGTAACAGGGTTGATTCTTAGCACAGGCCGTCATCCATTTTGTTCCGGTGGCCGTCCTAAACGTTATATGTATACCTCTATTCAGCAATCTTTTATGCATTTTGTCTACCTTGCGTTACAGCCTATTTACAGTTATTGGTCAACACTTCATGATTACTTTGTCTTTAGGTACATGATTTTCTTTGTGCTTCAGTTGCATTGTCAGGTTTAAGTATTTTCATATTGTTCCGGCATAGGTTCGTACAGCTCCTTCATGACATCATTCTGTCATTATCAGACTTTATTTAGAGTTTATCTATATTATTCATAACCGCATTCTGACATCTTGGCAGTGGGCACCCCTCCTGGTAGCATCCTTCTTCTGCTTCTACGTGAGGGTACAATCTCAATGGCTGCCTGAGTGCATATCATCTTTCATACACTCGACACAGTATAGGAAAGTTACATGGATTCATGCCTGGGTACCCAACTGCTCTTTGCCTGCTACTCCAATAGGATGGGGGTGAGGAAGTGTGCACCAGAGGAGTGACATCCACCAGCTCCTCTATAATGACCCGCCACCAAGTTCACAGAGAGCCATAAGTTGAGGAAAGGGCATTAGCTCAAATGTTAATGACCCCTCCTGAAGTCTACAAGGCTTTCAGCACAGGGTGGCAGTAGCAATAGATGGTTTGGAGTTTTCATAGCGAAGTTAAAAATGATGCTTTAAGAGTTAGTACAGTAAATAGACAAACTGAGATAGTAAATAAAGTATGGTTTTCTTTTGTAGTATTTAAACAACATAGTTGTCTTCAAAAATTAATCATTTGAATTGCAACTTGTTTGAACTGAAAGAGATTTAACAGGAGCGTGCATCAGGTGTCATGTAAAAGTGAACAGTTTCGATATAAGAAAGTGAAAACTTTTTCCAATGTTTAATCTTTCTCTTTCTTGTGTTAAATAGCATGTTACAGCCAAAAAATCTCCTTGCAGAAAGGAAGTGTCTTGTTGAAACAAAATCTTGCCGGGAAATTGCATTGTTGTTTCCCTGTTTGCTTCAGAAAACAGAACGTTCAGAATAAAGTCAATATCAATACTTATTGACTGCACTCTAAACATCATGATTGCTGAGAGGATGTCAATACCTATTTCCATGTGCTAAAAAAGCAACAATTACAAACATATTTTTACTATTCAAAAGACATGTATATGACTTGGTCATGGCGTCAACTGCACTGGAATTAATGTTGCTGGTCCATGAGCTGACTGCCCATGGCTGACCCGAGTTCTTTTTTTCTGCTTGCACAGATGATACTATGAGAACAAAGCTTCCATGTTTCCAGCATGATTTTCTTCTAAAATTAATCATGTGGCCCATGCAAACCATGCAAAGAATTCCTGTGTGAGATGTTGGTGTAGGGTCCACAGAGATGATGTTTCTGATTGGGATCAGACACAGCCATCCATGTTACTTGTTCGTAAATATACACAACGGTAGACAGGAAGCGGTTAGTGCAAGTGTTCTTGCTACTGCACGAACCCTGCAAGGAGACCGGGTGCGTTTACCCTACCTCAACTACGCTGCTCACTCTGTATGCTTGGGGTCTTCAAACTGGCTGCAGTCACAGCGGAGCTGTTGCCTGCTCTACCAAAGTCAATACTCATGGTACCTGCTCCTTCATTGGAAAGCAGAGGTCGGCTTGAACCCCACCATTTCACCCCGCCCAGAACAGGGCCAACGCCAACTCTTATCACCAGCGCCGCTCAATATCCTTTGGGTCCAGCGTTGCATTCCCCACTTTCTTTTTAGAAACATAAAGAAATCAGTTTCTATTCCACATGTGCACATGTGCTGATCCTCCAATCCTCCTAAAGCGGCTCTGTGTTGGACATCTACCAGCTCTACCGTCTCTTCTTCAAACGTCTCATGCCTTCCTCTCTAGTCTCTCTCTTGCCAATGTACTCTGTGGCTGTACTCCAACTTCAGCAGTACCTCCACACAGATCCTGTCCTCCTGCATAGTCCTTCCTAACCACAATGCTGTGGAGTCCTGGTCATTGAAAGGATGTGTGGTTTTCCAGGTGTTAGTCTGTTTTCTTACCCCCATGGTATTCAGATTTAGGATCATTTTGTGGCATTCACCACAAATACTTGTTGGACGACTGGCTAATCGGGGCCTTGCCTTCCAATCACATTCTGCAGAGTCTATAGAATGTTTAAAACCAACAGTGGCTAAGGATTCTTCATAAACATCCTGAGATCACTTCTGTGCCCTATACTGCAGATCATCAAACCTTTGGAAATGGGCACTGCAATCTGGTTCTTTTTCAGATTTCCATCAGAAAGATTCTTTTGAATTTGGATACCGGGCTTTGCCTGGCAACATCAGGGGAGCATAAAACCACAGCAGTTATCTGGAGTTGAAAGCAAACTTTTTGGTGGCGTCCTTTCTTCGCCAGCTGCAGAACAATGTTTTCCAGATCATTATGAACAACGCGACCACCAAGTCTGTTTGAACACGCAAGAGGGATTCTTCGTCCCTTGCTCTTGATATCTTGGCAGCAGAGATTTGGGATTGGGGACTGCATCAGCTGACTCTTCTGTCAATACGTTTAAAGGGGAAGAACTGTCAGGGCTTAAACTCATTCTATATAAAGGGAGGAAGGACGGGTACAGATATTGGAGTAATGGAACACTGGTCGGACTGGAAGAGAAGTGAAGAGTAATTACCCAGACTTGCTCAGAGCCCTACATGGTGCCCAGGTGCACAAGCTTTCCTAGAGACCTCCAAACACACCAAAGTGGACAGTCCAGTGGGTGGCCCACTCTGGCAGAAGAACCCTGGCAATGAACAGGCAGGGCTTAATGTATGACGTGAGGACTGGTTTGTAAATATTAGCAGGTACAAGTCACAAAGACCAACATGGGTGGACAAGGCCTTTTGCTGAGATCATGGCAGCTGACAGGATACCAGGGACCAATGATGTTGCGAGGCAAGGGACATGGGCATGGAACCCATTTTTGTAGACAGCGATTTACAGAGGCGAGCTGCGTGTTCCGACAGCTGGGCACGACTGAAGAAACTAAGGTTAACTATTATGGTAAGTCTAATGGGCACTGAGGCCTGTGGAGTCAGTGATCTGCATGAGAATCAAACCTGATTCCCGACAGCACTGCCGCCCTGAGCTACCAGAGCACAGGACAAACCAAGAGAGTTCTTCAGGGCCTGAACTCTTCCAGTGAGTCAGGTATTTGAGCTTGTGCGCTTACATGTGTGAATCAAAGACAGACTGAATCTTAGTGCAGCTGAATCAGAAACTGTAAAATCAGATGTGCTCGTGTTCAGGATAGGCAGGCTTAAGGGGAGAACACATGAAACATAGAATGTATATAGCAATGGTTGGGGGGAAGCAGTTTGGCAACGCAGAGTAGCAATCATGACGGGGTGTGACAGGGCTAACACAGGAATGTCACTGACAAATGCAGGAGTCCAGCAGACTTGTTCAGATGGAAAAATGCACTTAATGAAACCCTGTTGATGTTAGGAATTTGACGGGATAGCTGAACAATCCCCAGAATCACTTCTATATTGAGGGCATAGATGAGTTTAAAGCTGATGAACAACATTTTCAAAGCAATGGTTACATGTGTGATGGCTTTGGAGATCAGGGGGGCCATCTACAGTATGGATTGGTGCCGGATGAGTCTTCAAAAACATGTATATTGGGTTTTGTGGTGACTTGGAATGAGGAGTCCAACCAAGTGAAGGCATGTTTGTTGCTACAAACTTTTATTAGCCAAAATAAATGTAATCCTCTCTATCCCTGAAGCTAGATGTGGTTCCAGTACCTCAACACAACTAAAACTCTGGTCTGTCAGGAAGTCTGTGATGTCCAAAGCCAAGGTAGCATCCTAGTCAAAACTCCTACTCTATCCCTGTCATTTAAACACAAAACACTAAACTAACAGAAGAGTTCTTATTCTATCCCGGGAGAATGACTCCCTTCTCTTAGCTAAAAGTCTCTCACAGTTTGTGTTTCTCAAAGTCCCACAAATATCACAGGACTAGGAGAATGGCTTACTTCTCCTAGTTTATAACCAGCTTTTAGCAGGCTTTTCTTGACTTGGAACACTGACTTTCAACTTGCCCCCACCGGGATCGAGGGAGAGACTCCCTGAGCTCTCTTTGACTTTTCAATATTTTCTTGAGTTATAGATTCTTCATAATTATATATTTTTATTTTTTTTAGTAGTGCATTTGGAAGAACATTGTCAACATTTTACATGAACAAGTTATTCATAATACAAAACTAAAAATAAATTATTCTCATTACCAGACACTTTAAAATAATCGAACATTCAATTAATTACTTCATCTCAAAACCCAATAAAACAAATAATTCTTAATACTAGACACATTAAAAGTAAAAAAAACATTCAGTTAATTAATACATTTCACATATTTTGCTTAAAATTGCTAAATAGAAGAGTCCAAGATATAACTCATTCAGTTGAAATGTTCATCCTGTCCAATGCCCGTTGTCAAATATGGTGAGCGCCTGAGGCTATCACTGGAGATTCTGCTGCCAGAATCATAGAGCAAAATTAGTCTGATAACACTAACCTGAAATTCTTGTAACCTTTCTCATATTTCCCTTCTAGTGCACCACAGTTGGTAAGAATATGCCTTTGAGTCCGAACATGGTTCATACATAATCTACACGTCCGGCATTCCAACGGTATTCCCAGCCATGGCCCTGTGTTTTCAAACACTGGAAGGAAGTTTAATCTCAAGTCAAGTATGAATCTAGTCCAGGCAGGGTTACTTAATTTAATTAAGTAGCTCCTCAGAGAGTCAATAATAAAGCCCTGCTAAGAATATTCTACATATCAGCAGAGTTTAGCTAGATGATTAACTGCTTACGATGTGTCCAATTGTCCTGTTTTCTGCTCCAACATGAGTCGATAGAAGGCCTGCCAAGAATGTGCAGGGTTGTCTATACATAATTCCCTGAAATGAGAGGAAACCAGAAGGACCAGTTCTCTATACCATCCACTTTTGGAGAAACGCCCAGCATGCAAATCTGTCAGATTCAGCAATGTCACCCCCTGCGGCCCACTAAACTGAATTTATGCTGACAGCTTGAATGCTGCCAACCTCCAAAGGGAAATCATTGAAGGAAGCCCCAGTTCCAGCCGTATGGCCTCTACTGGCCTGGTAAACCTGCTAGAGAATGCAAAATCTTTGTCTTCAATTTTGACAGCCAGTTAACTAATCTCATTGGGAAAACCTCCAATGAATACAGAATATAGGGGACAATTGAACACTTATATGCTTTGATCTTCGCCTCCACAGATCGGCCCCCATGGGAGTCTATGGTTTTCTTTAATACCATGCATTTCTTCCATGCTTTACTACCAATGGATTGAGATAGGTGTGTCAAGGTCATTTTTGGTCTGATACCCACTCCTAGATATTTATACTCTTCTACTTGTTCCAAATTGACCCCAGTTAAGTTCCATTGAAAAGATGGCACTCCATTGGCCATCCTACCCACAATCATTATCTTCGTTTTTGTGGGATTGGGACTCAAGCCCAGCTCTTTGGCAAAAACATGTAGAGCCTCTTCAGAGCGTTGTAACCCTATGGGCGTTCAGTCCAGAATGACTGTGTCATCCGCCTATGTAATACAATGGAGTACTTTGTTGGTATAGTGAGGTGGGAAATTGCATACCCCTTTAAGTTCCCGCCACGGATTTGTTATTTTCTTTACTTGAACAATGCCCCTCAACTTGCTTCCACCTGGACGAGGGAGAGACTCCCTGTGCTCTCCTTAATTTTTCAACGCTTTACCACTCTTCTTCAAACTGCCCCCACTGGTACCAGCTCCCCGAGTCCTTGACTCTTCAATACTACAGTCTTCTGGAATTGACCAGGAAATTGCCTCACAAAATTATCTACTTTGAATGGATTGTGTCCTCCAATATATTCCTCATCTTTTGATTATCACATCCAGCTTTGGCTGCTAAGGAAATAAAATGTATCGGCAGAGGGCGTTGCGCGTCGATGGCGTCGAGTCGATTTCCCTCAAAGGCCTCCGTCGAGGGTGACGTCATCGGGTGTATAAGTAGCACACACGGCCTTGCCTCGCTAGTTTTTATTTACTATGCAGTTCCTAAAATATCGCATAAAATCATTGACATGTCGTCATCTACCCCGACTACAACTCGCACGGGTTTCAAAAAGTGTAAAGAATGCGATTCGAAAATTTCCATCACGGATCCGCATTACTCTTGCCTATGGTGTTTGGGGGAAGGCCATGTCACTGATTCCTACTGGAAGTGTCAGGCAATGACGGGAAAAGCCCTGCGAGAATGGAAGGAGAAGTTGCAGGTAGGGAAATTGCCCCGTAAAACTAAAGCCGATTGTTCCTCAACCATCGATTCCGGAGATCATTCTCCTCGACGTAAGAGTGACAAAAAGAGATTGAGATCCCGTAGTAGCTCCCGCCACTCGTCCTCGATTAAACGATCGAAGAGACAGCACCATTGGTCGCATCCTCTTCTTGATCGTCGGACGAATCCCCCAGAAAATTTAAATGCCCCACCAAACATTCATCATCTGAAGAGTGGGAGGCATTTTGCTCGAAAATGCTGAAAATATTTGAAAAGAACAAGCCTCTGTCTGCGCCTTGTTCGGAAGCCACCTGAGAGCGGTCTTGTTCCGACACTCGTGTGCCCTCGAACCCGGGTGGTTGAAGGTAGGCCCATCGAGAACCCTCAATGTCTCCGGTGGAAAAAAGTCATCAGAGTCGTGACGAGTACTCGAGGTCCTCGATGCCGTCGAAGACTCCACAACCCTCGAAGTCAAAATCTTCAAAGGGGGCCGTCAAATCCTCGACGACATCGGCGCCATTACTATCGACGTCATCGACATCGTTGTCGACGTCGACACCAAAACCATTGACGCCAAAGATTCCGGTGGTTACAGCACAGCCTTCTGCGCATCCTAAAACTGATAAAGGTTCCAAACCAAAGCTTTCCTACTACACCTTTAGTATACCCCTTTGCCAAGAAAGGAGTATTTTAAATTCCTTTCTTCGTTTTTTGAAGAAGAAAGATCTGATGAAGAATTTGGAACTCCAAATGTCCCAGAATGTCTAATCTCGGAGGAGAGCAGAATGAAGGACCTTGTTGACACACTGCATAATGCCAGTGGTGTTGATACATCGCCTGAAACAGAGTTTGGTAGGCCAGAGCCGGGAGAACACGCTGACTCCTCGTATTGTCACTTGATGTCCAAAGTGATAGACTATCTAGGCTGGGCTAGATCTCCGGTTCAATTTGTCCAAGATGACCTTAGAGATATTCTGGACCAATGTCCACCTACAGACCCAATCTTACCTTTTCATGTGGCCTTACAAAATAGGGTGGCCAAAAATTGGGAGTCCCCGGATTCTATCCCTGCGGTGGATAAATCCCTCACGAGAAAATACCGCCTTTCCAGTAGCTACCCGTCTATCTGTCCAAGCGCCCCACTCCAGAGAGTCTGGTGGTCCAGTCAGTCACGGCTACATCAAATAAGGCAGCATACCCTACCATCCCTCCGGGTAGGGACGACAAGTGTGTGGATGGATGTGCGTGCAAGTTATTTTCAGCTTGGAGTATGGCCCTGAAGTCGGCCAACTCCACATGTTCCTTAGCCAAGTTTTCGTACACTCTGTGGGAGTGCATACCCATTGTGGCGGAGCACATTACAGAAGGGGCAGAAAGGGAGGGTTTCCTAGCTATCATTAAGGATGGCAAGGAAGCCATACGTGAATCCTTTCAATCTGGACTGGACACTTCGGACAGCGTCTTCAGGTCCATGGATGTGAGCCCGGTTATACGCAGATTTGTGTGGTTGCGGAAGTCGGGTTTCATACCAGACGTGCAGGCCCGTCTTCTAAACATGCCATTTGACGGGTCTCACCTTTTTGCCAACAAGGCTGACAAGAGCCTTGAGAGGTTACAGACCTCAAAGGCGGCTGCCAAATCTTTAGGGGCAGCCTTCTCGTTCTTCAGGACAACCATGGAGGGGGTGATCCTTTCGTTACTACTCCTCATTTGGAAAGGCGAGAGGAATGGCCAGTCAAAGAGGTCAAGGGAAAATCCCTTGTGGTGGACGAGGTAAAAGTGCAGAGCCAGCTCCAGCTGCAGCTTCCTTACCATCAGCAGCTGCAGCAACAGCCTCAAAGCCACTTTGAGAGCTTGCGTCATGAATCACCGGTAGGGGGCAAACTGTCTCAGCATCTTATTTATTTATTTATTTTGGATTTGTAGAGCGCACTACAGCCCACAGGCATCAAGGCGCTTAAAGTATACTTAAGAAGGCTTGCTTGAGGGTTACAATAAGCGGCCCAAGAATAGTGCTTAGATACAGACAGGTTACAATTGTTGACACATTTTTTTACATAGTACTATGTGATGCATAGAATGGTGTGACATATTAATGAAAAGCAGAAGAGTGGTCACAGGTGAATGGTGAGCCATTACTGCAGATGCTTGGGCTCTGGAAACAATAGCCCATGGTTACTGCCTTCCATTCATAACGCAGCCTCACAACAATCCACTGGGGAAACACTCTTTGAAGATTCCAGATCTGCTCCTTATGCAGGAAACATTATCCCTGCTAGAGAAAGGTGCTATAGAACCAGTACCTGTAGCTGAGAGGAACAAGGGTTGGTATTCCCCATATATTTTGATACCCAAGAAAGACTGGGGACTGAGACCCATCTTGGAATTAAGATAGTTTAACAAGTTCCTCAGGAATGACAAATTCAAGATGGTCACACTTTCTCAGTTCCTTCAGGCCCTCCAGTTACAGGATTGGTTGGTGTCATTGGACCTTCAGTATGCTTATTTTCAGGTGCCAATCCATCTCAAGCACAGAAAATACCTGAGGTTCGCTGTTGGCGGCACGCACTATCAGTTTCAAGTCCTGCCATTCGGGTTGACCTCTGCCCGAGGGTCTTCACCAAACTTATGGTGGTGGTGGCAGCGCATCTCAGGAGAGGGGGGAGTTCATGTCTACCCCTACCTAGACGATTGGCTGATCAGAGCGCGCTCTCCCGAACAGGCCCAAGATCATCTCAGTCACCTGCCACTCCCTTCACAGAGTGGTCTTCTCTCTCAATTTCAAGAAGTCACAGATGACACCTTCCCAGCAGCTCTAATATATCGGAGCTGTACTAGACACATCCTTGGGAAAGAACTTGCCACCCAATGCGAGGGCTCAAGACATTCTTCAGATGATTACCAAATTTCAAACTGCCCAGAATCTTCCGGCCTTCGATTTCTTGAGGTTGCTCGGCCTCATGGCATCTTGCATTTTTCTGGTGCCAGAAGCCCGCCTGAGAATGAGATCCCTTCAATGGGCTCTAATAACTCAATGGTCCCAGTTCTCGGGAAAGATGACCGGCCTACTTACGTTCTAAGCAGGGTCGCACAGGATCTTCTGTGGTGGGCCTGCAAGGACAATATTCTGATGGGAGAACATTTTTGGCAGCCATGGCCGGAGATTACAGTAGTGACAGACACCTCACTCACAGGGTGGGGAGCCCATGCCAGCGATCTAACAATCAGCGGTCGTTGGTCTCCATCAGAGTCCAAACTACACATCAACCTTTTGGAGCTGAGGGCAATCAGACTAGCGCTGAAGGCCTTCCTGCCCTCGGTCAGGGGAAAGAATGTCCTGATAATGACAGGCAACACAGTGGCCATGCATTACCTCAACAAGAGAGGGGGTGTAGGGTCACTACCACTGTGCAGAGAGGCAATGCAGCTCCGGTAATGGGCAATTTGAGAAGGAATCTCCTTATCAGCAGTTCACCTGGCCGGAGAGGAGAACACGACGGCGGATGCCATGAGCAGGCAAAGCGCAGTATCCCACAAATGGGAACTAGCTCAGGAAGTCCTTCAAGAGATCTTTGCCCTTTGGGGAACCCCTCAAGTAGACCTGTTTGCGGCCGGAATCAACCGGAAGTGCGAAAGGTATTGCTCAAGGGAATTTCCTCTGAGAGGAGCTTTAGGAGACGCATTCGTGGTACATTGGGAGTTCCTACTACTATATGCGTTTCCATCGATCCTCTTCATTCCTCAAGTAATCAGGAGGGTGAGACGGTTTGTATGCCACATGATCTTAATTGCCCCGGATTGGGCCAGGAGAATGTGGTACCCGGACCTTCTGGGTATGTCCATCTGTCCTCCGATTCGTCTTCCGCAAAGAGAGAATCTTCTCTCGTAAAGGGAGGGTCAGGTTCTCCATCCAGAGGTCAACACTCTCAACCTTCACATGTGGTTTCTGAAAGGTTAAGATACAAGGATTGGGACCTCCCAGATGACGTCATGAAGGTGTTGCTTTTGGCAAGAAGACCAGCAACAAAATCTCTGTGCCGTTGGAACAAGTTCTGCGACTGGTGCAGTGGAAAGAATGTTGATCCTTTTCTATGTTCAACTCTGGATGTGTTATCTTTTCTCCTATCATTAGCGCACAAAGATCTTAATGTTGGGACCATTGAAGGTTATCTGGCAGCGCTTTCTATTTTCAAGCGCTCTTCGAAAGAATGCTCCTACTTTAAAATTCCCTTGGTGATTCAATTTCTAAAAGGGCTCACAAACGTGTTCCCGCCTTCTTCTTTTCAGGTTCCAGTTTGGGACCTTAACCTGATTCTAAAGTTTTTAATGTGTGCCCCATTTGTACCCTTGCACACTTGTCCATTGAGGTTATTGACCTTCAAAACCACATTGTTGGTTGCATTAACATCTGCACGTAGAGTGAGTGAATTGCAGGCACTTTCTTCCAGGCCACCCTATATCGTATTCCACAAGGACAGGGTTGTGCTGAGGGTAAAATCCTCCTTCCTTCCTAAGGTTGTATCTGATTTTCATCTAAATCAAAAGATTGTTCTGCCAGCGTTTTACCCCCCGTCGCATCCCAGCAAAGAGGAAGAAAGGCTCCATGGATTGGACCCTAAAAGAGCTTTAAGCTTCTATATTTAAAGGGTTCTCCAAACTTAGAGTGGATGACCAACTCTTTATTGGCTACATCGGAAGACAATTGGGTCAAGCTGTTTCGAAACACACTTTATCAAGGTGGATTATACTTGGCATCTCAGAATGTTACAAATTGGCAGGCAAGGACCCACCAAAGGGTATGAGAGCTCATTCTACCAGAGGTATAGCCTCTTCTTCAGCCCTTCAAAGGGGTGTACTTATTACATCTTTTTGTGATGCTGCAACATGGTCATTGTTGCCTACATTCACAAAGCATTCCTGTCTAGATGATTCCCACTCTCAGGATGTTACCTTTGGTAAAGCGGTACTGTATTCGGCCTTTTAAAATGCCGACAATTTCAAATTCTCCTCCCTCCTCCAATTCTGCATACCGCTTTCGGAGTCTATCAAAGATGAGGAATACGTTGGAGGACACAATCCATTCGAAGAACAAGTTACTTACCAACTGGTAATGTTCTTTCGACTGGATTTTCCTCCAACGTATTCCTCATCGCCCTCCCGGCCTACCCATCTGTAGAATTTCATATGCTGTTGCAGCTTTCGTTCTCCCATGGCTGATTACTGCTTGCCTAAGCTAACAGCCAACACGAACAGGAGGGGAAAAACAGAACTGAGGCCAACAGGCGCCGCGCGTGCTACTTATACACCGAATGACGTCACCCTCGACGGAGGCCTTCAAGGGACATCGACTTAACGCCATCAACGCATGACGCCCTCTACCAAGAAATTTGTTTTCCTTAGCAGCCGAAGCTGGACGTGATTATCAAAGATGAGGAATACATTGGAGGACACCATCCATTCGAAGTAGACCATTTCGTGAGGCAACTTCCTGGTCAGTTCCATAAGTCTGTAATATTGAAGTGTCAAGGATTTGGGGAACTCGTACCAGTTGGGGTAGTCTGAAGAAGAGTGGTAAAGCAGCCGAAGCTGGACGTGTTTATCAAAGATGAGGAATACGTTGGAGGACACAATCCATTCGAAGAACAAGTTACTTACCAACTGGTAATGTTCTTTCGACTGGATGTTCCTCCAACGTATTCCTCATTGCCCTCCCGGCCTACCCCTTCGTAGAATTTCATATGCTGTTGCAGCTTTCGTTCTCCCATGGCCGATTACTGCTTGCCTAAGCTCACAGCCAACACGAACAGGAGGGGAAAAACAGAACTGAGGACAACGGGCGCCGCGCGTGCTACTTATACACCCAATGACGTCACCCTCGACGGAGGCCTTCACGGGACATCGACTCAACGCCATTGACGCATGGCGCCCTCTACCGAGAAATTTGTTCAGGCTAACCTGGACATGATTATCAAAGATGAGGAATATGTTGGAGGACACAATCCATTCAAAGTAGATAATTTTGTGAGGCAACTTCCTGGTCAGTTCCATAAGACTATAGTATTGAAGAGTCAAGGACCCATGGAACTTGTACCAGTGGGGGTAGTTTGAAGAAGAGTGGTAAAGCAGCCAAAGCTGGACATGATTATCAAAGATGAGGAATACGTTGGAGGAACATCCAGCTGAAAGAACGTTACCAGTTGGTAAGTAACTTGTTCTTCTTTCTTGTCTTCTGGTTTCGTCTTCTCATTTCCCGGCCCCCTCCCAGACTTACTACCATTCTCGTTACCTTCTCTCTGAGAAGGCTTAACCGGTTTTGCTAGGGGTCGCTGGTTCATTCTTTCTCTCTCTTCTTCTGCTCGCTTGACTTTGCAGCCCGTTACTGCTGGCAGTCTGGGCTCAAGTTTTGGACCGAACAGTCTACCAGTTACAGGTCCTGCAACCACCACAGTTCCTCGTACTTACCATGCAATCTCCTACATGGCTTTGTAGTAGGATAATGCTGGTGGTGTCAGGGTAGTTCTTGGACCGCACAGTTCACCCACCACAGGTCTCGCCACCACCACACTGACTCTCAACTTCAGGATTGTTGACTCCAGGGCGACGGACGAGCCGCTCTCCTGGCGTCCCTTGGTTTGTTTTCATCACTCCACACTGCTGCTTCGATACAGCATTCGAATGCCCTGTTTCTAACTTGCAGGCTTTTTGGTGGCCTCATAGCCCACCTACTTCTGGAGGTTGCTCTCCTTGTCCTTCTTTACTGTTTAGCTTAAGTAGCTGGGACTGCCTCAGCGTAATATCAGTTTGATTGACAACAGCTGGTCAAACACTCTTCATGCTTGATGGTAGCATTCTTGGGTTCTTCTTCTTCCCAGTACCTATCATAGTGAGACTGTCTGACACATTACAGTAACACATTGTCTTGTACATTACCATGGGTAAGGAAAGGTTGGGTGTTGTTTTTACCCTGCAGGGTTGCAAAGGGGCCGTGTCCCAGATGCACGTCCTTGTACCCAGGAAGGTAGTCCCTCCTCATGAGATCCTCCAACATGTTACCACCCCTACAGGGGACTGTCGGTTAGCGGCCTCATCTCACTAGTCTCATGGAAAGGGAGCTCCCCTCGGGGGTGAAGTGAAGTCATCTGGAGGATCGTCACAGTGTTTCCTGGCACACTGCAAATCCATATGGTCATTGGTTGCTCCACAATCAATAATGGTGGCTACATTCACCCGGGTTCTAGTTCTGATAAACTCAATGGGTACATAGCTAACATTTTTCCCTCACCTCTAACCTGCCTCTGGCCCTCACTTCCTCAGCCTCCACTCTAACACTTCACCCATCGTGGTCACATCCCGAGCACAGCTGGCCACACCGCCTACCTGCACTTAAAAATTGTACAATGTTGAGGAGCCGGTTGAGCTGCCTGGAAAATGGCCGCTTAGATTAGTGCTCCTTACAACTCATCACGAAATCCGGCATCAACGGCGGGAATAGGCTCCATCCAATCGTGAAACTGATCACTTTATGCAGCCAATACCCTGAGCCATATTCGCTTCCAACGCTGAGGAAAATCAGAGTTCCGGAGCCCTAGAACGACTGCCTGCTGTCTTGGCAGGGTGTGCGGCCTTTCAGCGGCTGAATCGGGCCGCGGCCTCTGGTGACGGGGCTTGCGGCAACCGGCCGCCTATCCCTGAGGCGAGCTGGGTCGAGCCCGCCTGGGGTGACGGCCTGTGCCTGCTGCATCTCTTAGAGCGCATTGTGCCCTGCTATCGGTGCCGGCGGTCCGGCAGACGACGTGGCTGACTGCTCCCCTTGGGACTGGCGCCGCGAGCGACTCATTCCTGCAGGTGCCCCGCTTGCCTTACGTGGGGCCACCTGACTGCTGTTCCTCATCCGGAGGCCGCCGGACCACCCTGAACAGTGGTGTCAGCCCCCCCCGGTACCCGCTGGGCTTCCCGACCCTGTGCCTGTGCGGCGTGGGCTGGGACACCGCTGTCCTATCTTCTCTTGCCATGGGTTGGGCTGGAGCCCTCCCGCACTGACACACAGGCGCGGCCCCACCGGCCGGGGGTGCATGGATCGAGGCACCGCGCTGTAAGTTCCCGGGGCGCCCCCAGTGACTCGTTAACGCTGCGCAACTGGGATTGCCGCCCCTCCCTGCGCTCCAGACACCCGAGCGGAGACATCTTTGGCCGCGGGGGCGAGGGCGGGGCCCCCCTCGCAGTTCCTTACGGGCATGAACCAACGGCCCCTTCAGTAATCTACCAGCGCAGACCTCCTGAGGCGTGACTTGCCTGCGCACACGCCGCCCCCGCACCTCATCGGCCCCGGATCTGGGCCTTCATCTGTGTGGAGAGAGCGGCCCTTGGAGGCGCGGCACTTCACAGGCGGACATACGGGAATAGACACCCCATTGGCTATAAGGTGGGTGCTATAGGCCCTGCTATAACCCTCTGCTCTACCCTGGGGGAGCCCCCCGCCCACCACGCCACTAGCAATCTGCCCAGCGAGTCAGGAAGCAATTAAGCGAGATTGCCTGCATAGAAGGCCCCCTTGCTCCCCCCCCCCAGATCTCGCTACTCGACTGTCTTGTGGCCGTCGCGGTCAACCTGTTGGAGCCTACTAGAACATAACTCCCCGGATCACCTTAGGAGCAGCAAATCACGTGTCCTCCTGTTATGGTCCTGAATTGGCCCCATCGCCTCAGTGGGCCCCACTTATCCTCATCAGAGCTCATCAGAATTGTGAAAATCACCAGAGCTACCATAGGGGTCTGACCCACCCATAAAACGACATAACACCAGGGAACCCCAGATGCCCTGATCAGCCACCATATGAGACCAACCTGAACACGGTGCTACAGATAATGTTGGCTCTGGACAGGGCGTAACAAATAAGAGCTTTGTGACGAGCAACCCCCACCCTATTCTGAACGAGAGGGTCCGAGACAGACCCCCCCCCCCCCTCATTCCTTGTCTAGTTACATCCTCGGGAAAGAGTACAACACGACGCACACAAGTCGACGCAGACAAGCATCCTCATATATACAAGGTACAACCCGAGACTCTCACATTAAAAGCGTGACTATCTGGGGGTACCCCACACTCTGGGTCTGGTACCCTTGTACCCCACTGATCAGGCCCAGATTGGTCATCCCTAGCGGAGACCCACGAAAACAAGTGTCAAGGGGCCCACACGGAGTCTCAATGGGGAAAGAACCTGGTGCCCGGGATTAAAGGGAAAACCCCCCACACAAGAACCAAAACACCGGGGAAAAACCAAAGTCGTCTACTAGAAAGCTGCTGGAACATGACACAACAAAGTGCCCCCCAAGAACCTCCGGACCAGGGAGAACCAACAACGCCTAACAACTCTGACATGGCTATAAATAAAGAAGAACTACTTGACTGCCTCAGGGGCATAGAATCCAGGATAACAAACACGCTCCAGACCCAACTAGAAACAATGAAAGAAGAGCTGAAGACATCCCTGAAAGAGGTACGACAAGAAATAAACAAACCCCGGAGGCAGAGTGGACACACTCGAAAATGGACTCTCACATATGGCGGAGGAAGCAAAGTAATACAGCGGCCTACTAGACCAAGTTGCCAGAGCTATAAATAATCTAGAGATCCAAACCGAAGATTTGGAAAATCACTCACGAAGATCCAACATCCGGGTCAAGGGCCTCCCAGAAACAATCCAGGATAAAGACCTACGGGACACCATGCAACACTGCTTCAGCAGCATCCTGAACAACGCCCCCCCCCCCCAGAGGGATTCAAATTTGACAGAATCCGAATGGGCCCCAAAAGGAATGAACCAGGAGTGAGACCTAGAGATGTTATTATCGCCATGACCTCTTATAGCCTGAAGGAGGACATCTTGAAAGCCGCACGTACCCTTAAAGAACTAACAATCAATGGAGGGCGAATCCAACTGTACCAAGACCTAGCGTTGGTCACCCTACATAAGAGGAAGCTTATACAACCAATCACAAAAGCACTACAAGCCAAACAAACTGCATACAGATGGACATTCCCCTTTGGACTAGCCTTCCCCTGGAAAGGGAAATAAAGAAGGATCAGTACATGCGAGGAAGGCCTATCATTACTACAAATTGAGGAAGAACAAAGCCAAACCGAAAATAGCCCACCCAGCAGCCAAAGCAACCAATGGGAATGGTCATCCGAAAAGAAAAGAAGATATAACAGAGAAAAGAAACTGGCAGGCCCCTTCAAATATCACGAACGAAACACCCTGAAGAAGACTCTAAATAAAGAAGCGTCTGGAAGAGGCACCGAGGAAACACCTGACCGTAGCAAGTGGGCCTCTTCAAACTAACCTAAAACAAGACACACTAAGAGACAGAAGCAACAAACCTATCCCGTACAAAAATGGCAGAGACACTGATCGTCTCGCTAAATGTACAGGGGCTGAACTCCCCCGGGAAACGACGAGCGATTCTAAACGGGCTCGAGAAGTTGCCTGCAAAGATAGCTATCCTGCAAGAAACCCACCTTTTGAAAATGGATGAAAAAAGAATGCGTAACAAGGCACTCCCACAACAATACTTCGCCTCCAGCGGCTCAAACAAAAGGGGTCGCAATATTGTTGGCTAAGGGACTGAACTTCCGAAAACAACAGATAATTAGTTATACTGAAGGGAGGTACCTGGGAATCAAAGGAACTATCAAAGGTAAGACCTACACGATCCTGGCGATATACACTCCTAACGACAAACAAGACCGATACATCACAGATCTCCTACTGAAAATAGGGAGCTGGTGTGAAGGCCAAACAATCATAGGAGGGGACTTCAACTGCATAATGGACCCTAGCCCGGACAAACCCAGCCCCCTACAGCAGCCGACCAGAGAAACAGGCAGGCGTTGGGAAAATTCCTCAGAGAGCTAGAAGTAATCGAGACATGGGACTTCTTCCAAGGGGACACGAGAGAATACACTCACTATTCTGCAGTACACCGAGGATATTCCAGAATAGACATGATCCTGGTTTCAGCAACTCTAATCCCCCAAGTGACTAAGGTGGAAATAGGAACACAATACATTACAGACCACGCCCCAGTACTAGTTAGTCTGGAAATAGACGGAGGGGAAAACAAACAACGCCCGCCGTGGAGACTCAACAACCTGATCCTGCGCGACCTAGTGCACACATGGAAGAAACTATAAACAACTATTTTAAAGAGAATGACAACAGCGAGGTTGACTGGAAAACAGTCTGGGATGCAGGAAAAGCTGTAATCCGAGGAGAATTGATGGCCCAGGCAGCGGTATACTGTAGGGAATGGGCGATACTAACCCGGAGGATGGAACTAGCCCTGAAAGATGCAGAGGCAAACCACAAGTCCCGACAAATGCAGAAATCCTGGCGAGAATTAAAGAAGGTTTGTGCCCAACTAGAAGGTCACACTGCAGATGCGGTAGCACAGACGTTGCTTAACACTAAGCAATCGTACTACGTCCACGGAGGCAAGGCAAATAAATTCCTAGCGGCCAAATTAAACAAGCAGAAATCCCGTAACTATATAGCTGCCCTAAGAAATTAAAAAGGGTATATGATCACAAAAGAGGATGAGAAACTGGAAATAATGGTCCGGTACCATGAAGAACTGCTACAGGGAGCAAACCTAAATGCGACAAACCAAAAAGCCTATCTTCTAGCTACCCATCTACCCCACATCTCGGACAAGGACACGGAAATCCTGGGGAGGCCATTCACAGCTCAAGAAATCAATGAAGCTATCTCTTCATTACCAAGGAACAAGACCCCAGGCGCAGACGGCTTCGGAAATGCGTATTACAAAACATTCGAACACAACTACTGGGCTCCCTCATCCGACTCTTCAACACAATCAGAGACACTGGATCGATCTCCCTAGATATGGCAAGATCATCAACAATCCTTGTGCTGAAACCAAACAAGGACCCCGCCGAATGTTCAAGTTACCGCCCGATAGCACTCCTAAACACGGATGCAAAGCTATACACAAAGATACTAGCGAATAGGCTATCTCAGATCCTCCCAGATATCATCCACGAAGACCAAGCGGGTTTTGTTAGGGGACGTCACACCCAAGATAACGTTAGAAGAGCCATAAATGTAATCGAATGGGGAGACATACAAATCAGAAATTTGCAATAGCGGCCCTAGACGCTTGCCGCTCTTTCGACAGCTTGGACTGGGAATACCTTCGGATGATCCTGGAGAAATTCAGATGCGTGACACAATTCTGCAGGATGATCCTGGCAAATTTTCAACGCCCATCTACATCATTTCGGATAAACACCCGCGACTCAAAACAAGTGGAGATACGGAGGGGTACGTGCCAGGGCTGCCCCCTATCCCCACTAATATTTGCAATGGCTATGGAGCCACTAGCAGCGCGTTACCGAGGAGACCCCGATATAAAAGGAGTGCAAATCAAGGAGACCCCACAGAAAATAGCATTATACGCTGACGATGTGATGCTCTATATGGGAGACACTAAGAATACACTACTGAGAGCCGTTGAGACACTGGAAGAATTTGCCACCATATCCGGATTCACAATCAACTACAATAAATCAAAGGAACTAAACATAACGGAGGACGCAAATACAATACACTGCATGAAGCAGAGATTCCCCCTGAGATGGGAGGAAAACACTCTAGAATACCTGGGAGTTCACCTGGCAAGGAAATTCGAGGACTTATATAAATCAAATATCCCCCCTCTTTGGAAACAACTAAAAGCGGACCTGCTGAGGTGGGATAACCAGGAACCATCATGGTTCGCCGGAATAGAAGCGGTAAAGATGAGCCTTCTCCCCCGCCTAATATATGTGACCAGTTCAATACCCGCAGAGATCCCGCCACAGATAATCAAAGAACTTAAAAACGCGGTATTTAGATTCATATAGGCGAAAAAGAGACCCAGAATACAGAGACGCATACTGATCCGTCCCCCGCTCCTGGGAGGCCTGGGGGTTCCAGACTTGGGCAGATACATCATGGCAGCGCACTTGGCCCCCATACTACAGTGGGCCAACCCAGCCGACACCAAAGGATGGAGAGCCATAGAACAAGCATCCACACAGATCCCGATAACAGCGCTCCTAGTACTGAACCCCAAGGCCCGGGAAACAGAAGGAAAACTATTAGGAGCTACTAAAACAGTCCCGAGTAACTGGGACAGAGCCATGCAAATAAAAAAGATCAAACGAGGGTTGGGCCCATTATCTCCAATAGCACATAACATCGATTTCACCCCAGGCTTGAAGAATTTCTGGGTAGGATGGAAAGGCGGAGACACTCTAACATTGCAGGACATGTACCAAAACGGTGACCCAATCCCTTTCTTAGAATGCAAAAAGAAATTCGATCTGGGGGAAAAGGAAAGGTTCAGATACATGCAAGTAGGGCACTGGATCTCCCACCCGTCAGTGAAAAGAGCGGGAACAAGAACCCTAACAGGCTTGGAACTAACAATGCAAGAGGGGAAACCAGGGAGAGGGATATCTAAAATTTACAGACTGCTCGATGGAGCGCAACCAACGGACAACCTAAGATACAAAGAGAATTGGGAAAAAGATGTAGGAGAGCCGATAACAGAAAGAGAGTGGGACCAGATATGGACAAGAGCTCATAGATCCTCCAAATGTGCAGCAATAAAAGAAGCTGCATATAAATTATGCTAAAGGTGGTACATGTTCCCCCACAGATTACACAAAATAAACTCAGAATATCCCCCAAACTGCTGGAGACAATGTGGAGGGAGAGGAGACCTGTTACACATGTGGTGGGCATGCCCCAAGGCGATTACCTATTGGAAGGAGATACTGGGACACATCAAAGACATTACTGGCAGATAGTTACCACTTTCACCTAAAGTGATCCTGCTGGGAGCAGAGGCAAAGGGTATATACGCGGCATCGGGGCATATATCCACTCTAATAACACACTTACTATCAGCAGCACGAATGACATTGGCACAAAGGTGGAAAACGCTAGAGGGCCCAACAACGCCATGGTAGTGGGTGAAAATATGGGGAGTAATGGCAATGGAGAAGGTAACCGCCATAAGAACAGAGACTTACCAGAGATACCTGTCCATATGGTCCCCTTTTAGAGATTTTGTCGGAGACAGGGAAGCCCATTCCTATAAACCACGGACCCTCAGAAATATATCGATCACCTAACAACCCAGAACAGAGAAAAAGAGAGAGAATCAGCACGACGAGAAAAGGGAACAAGGTGAAAAGTAAAGGGGGAGGGAGCTAACTGTCTAAGTGCTACACTCAAGAACCTATGTATGAAAGAAATGAACACTGCAGAGACTCTGGTCTACTTGGTCCCTCTTACGAAACTTTGTCGAAGAAAGAGAAGCCTATTTATTAAAACCTCAGATTCTTAAAAACATTTATACCTCCTGACAGTCAGGAACACAAAAGAAGTGGGAGTCTCATATGGGGATGTTTTAGCAGAAAGGTCAAAAGACTCTGGAACCCAGAGATAAAGGATCCGGGTGGGGGGTGAGGAAGAAAGTTAAGAATGAATCGATAAAACTGGGAAATTTCTGTTGTATAGCAGCAGACTACAAAGTTATGACGCGGACTCATATTGTCAAGTTATACTCTTGTACATTTGTTGAAAGTAAAATGTCTTCACCTCTGCAAGGAAATAAAACTGTTTTAAAAATGTAAAAAAGTGCAGTGGGGAGGGCGGAGGAATAATAACTTATAGTTTAAAAATTGGAGGCAATTTACACAACAACGGGTGACATTAACCCTGTATGAAAATTTGGTTTTATGCACTGTGATAACAAAGTATAATGATTATATGCTGTAATTGATTAGGCCTCTATCGAAAAATAAAAATGGATTAAAAAAAAATGTACAATGTTGGTTGTCCGTAATCTACGTATGAGATGCTGAAAGGTGTATCTCATGTGAAGATATGAAGCAGCAGTCCCTTGATGAATATTTGGACTAGTCACTTATTTAAACACCATAACAGAGTCTTAGATGTGTGTGCAATTGTGCTTTATTTTCTCAAAAAGGCTATATGTTCACAAGTGTTTTGACTGTGCTTCTATCTTTTTGAAAACTGGGCTAGTACATTCAAACTTTTTTATTCCCAGATATCTTGCGCAAAAAAATATTCTTTGTATTCAAATTTTTTCAAAAATATTGTGATTTCTATTCTTGATAATGTAATCTAAATGATCAGTCGACATGTGTTTCGACCTCTAAGGTCTTTATCAAGGCTGGTGCGTTAGTGTCCGTAGACCGGGTGGGTTTGGTGGTTCACGATAGTTAGCTGTAGTGGATGCCTTCCACTGCTGGTCCAGATAGACTGACGCAATTGGTGCCCCGGTGGGCATGGGTCTGGCCGTTTGGCCTACTGCTATTTCTATCGACGTCCGGATGCCACTACTGGAGTGTGTGGCCTATCAACCACATTCGTTTTTTAAAGCAGTGTTATAAAGTTACAAAGTAAATTTAAATGGAAGCCAACCCCCAATACAGACCATCGTGCATCATGTATGTACAGATTAGCAATAGTTAAGAAAACCATTCGGTTATTCAGAACATAATGAAATAGGGATATTGAGATAAAAAGAATGAAACATCATCGTAATGTCAAACATTGTCAAGTAAGACATGATAAATAAGAGGAAATGATCATTAAGAATAAACACAAGTGTGATAAAGGAAAGATTGATAAGAAACAAAAGGATAGCAGGCTTAGCAAAGGGAGGATTGTTCAGGAGAGAGAGGTATGAGAAATATCATTCAACATATATTGATATAGAAAATAAGCGTCGCCCTCATCATGTCAAGAATTGACTACGGCAACAGCCTCTACCTCGGGATGCCGGAACACCTCCAGAAGAAATTACTACACATCCAAAATGCAGCAGCTAGACTCCTCCTCAAACTATCCAGAAGAGACCACATCACTCCAGCGCTAAAAATGCTACATTGGCTTCCTATCAACCATTGTATCACGTTCAAAACAATGTGCATAACACATAGGGGAATCTGCGGACAGGGAGCAGAATTCATACAAAACAAAAATAACAATCTACAAGCCAACCAAACTCCTCAGATCAAGCAACGAAATCCACCTGGAACCAAAACCATACGACAGGAAAAACTAGGGGGCTCCTTTTTCTCACACCTAGCCGCAAAAACCAGGAACAACCTCCCATAAGAAACACCAAAGACCACCTAAAATTTAGAAAACCTCTAAAAACCTGGCTCTTCAACACCTCCGGAACCAAACTGAAACAATCAAACAGGAAACACAAAGAACAGACTGACAGAATATATAATCGCACAGACAACACCTAGGACCGACTAAGGGAAACCCCTACAAGAACATGAGAGACGATGCTTGGTGGAACAGAACGCGAGCAACACCCCCATGAGGACAGAACAATAGCAAACATGCCTAACACTACCAACAACCTTACCCACTCAAAAAGGGCATGGGGTACGGGCGTAGGTCGCAAGTAAATCACTCCGAAGGGACTAGGTTGCAGCAATGACAAACTGGGATAAAAGGGGTGGCCAAATACAAAGATGGAAACACAAACAGTAGCTAACTTAGCATAATGACAGAGAAATGAGACATCCTTATGATGCTGAAACTTAATCACTGAAAGGATGACAACCTTCTCTAAATCACAAAGGAGACACAATAGGAGTGTGCATTTCTCCTAACAACAAGGCTACTAACCAACCCACAAACTAGTAAAAAACTCACCACTCCTCACACACCTCTCACACTCTAACCAAACACAACCACACCTCTTAAAACCGCAGCAACCCGCACGCACTTCACCACACCGCAACAAACACACCACACAGACCCCCACACAACAGCACATGACGGACTCAGAACTGAATACCACACCAATATGCTCGGAGAATGGTGAAGCTGCCAACAGTACTTCACAGCTCCCTTGCTCTTCTCCAAACGTTGTCCTACTAGCACGTCTAATCTACCCCCTTTTTGTTTCAGTTCCGCAAGAGCGCCAGGGGACCAGTCCGGTGGTGACAGTGCGCGGTACAAATATCCTTTAACATTAACATTAGAGTTCCAGTGCAAACATCAACATTCCTTATTGCCCATAGTTGCTTCTTCACTATGGGGTTTCTGGAGAATGCCACCCTCTTAAGGTATCTTGTAGACTGAAATACCAGAAAAAATTACTCTGTATTTTCCTTCACCCACACCGCCAGGGGGAAATGACCTGCTTCCTCTGGACTTTCTCTTCACTTGGTTTCACACTCTCTGTCAGGTGGAATGACTCCCTTCCCCTGGCCTTTCTCAGGCCTCTTATTGCACTTCACAACAGTTAGGGGAATGTCTCCCTTCCACTGGCCTTTCTCTGCTTTAGTTTTGGCAGACATAGCACTCTCATAACGGGCTGCCATGAAGAGCTGACTTACTTTGAATGAATCTCTTCATCTTGTGCTGGGTGTGGGTACCAGACCCGTATTTCTCTGTCCTGATAGTTTGGCAGTTTTCGTTACCACTTCTGCCAAGTACTGCCATGAGGAAGAGGATGTTGAACCCCTGGTTTCCTGTCTCTCTTTGTGAGATAAACTTGATTCCCACTCTCGCTAAGCACTGTGACGAAGAGTTGGCTATTCTAAATCCTTATACCC
The DNA here is from genome assembly GCF_040938575.1 of Ambystoma mexicanum. Lineage (NCBI taxonomy): Eukaryota > Metazoa > Chordata > Amphibia > Caudata > Ambystomatidae > Ambystoma > Ambystoma mexicanum. Next base: position 1,273,553,303 of record NC_090928.1, on the reverse strand, counting down.
ATACATGGTTTCTAACTCCCGCGTGCCCCCACCGGTCCTAGTGGGTCGCCCGTTAACTTCTGGACTTGTAGGACGCCTGGTTGGTTTTTCCCAGGGTATGGCTTCTCTTTGGTCCATGACGCAGCGTTCTCTGCCTTTCGGTTCCTGTCTCCCCTCGATCTCAGGCTTCGCTATCTTCAGGACGATGTAGGTGCCACCCACACTTGTTGCACCTCCTTCGTGCAGCGTCTACTAGACTCTGTCTGTGCCACTGGTTATTTATTTATTTAATGTGCATTTGTAAGGCGCTTACACATCCAGTAAATTGTGTTTCAAAGCGACCACAAGGCAACAGGGAGGGAACATGAGAATGAAAGCAAATAAATAATAAAACAATGCGTGTTCTGGTATCTCTGTGATGTCGGGAGTGGAGTGTCAAGCTGGTATATCCTTTGCAGTTCCTGGGCTACACGGCTGCACGTCCTGGTTGGCTGCTGCTCTCCATGATCTCTGTCTTCGGCTGGTGCCTCCCTTTGGAACAGCCTCCCGGCCACCTTGACACTTGAGAAAAACCGTCTCTGGTTCCGGAAGCATCTCAAGACCTTCCTCTTTGCCTCTGCCTTTGCCCCCCTTCTCCCCTGTTGATCTGTTTCTTCTCTTGGCATTGTGCACCTGGCCACCCTCTGTTCATTCGGGCCCAGGTACCTGCTCACCCTGCCACCCTCTTGCACTGCCTCCAGGCCACCCTCTGCACTAGGGTTCTCTATCTGTACCCATACAATCCCCCTTCCACTTTTCTTCTGCACTTATCAGATTTATCTTATCTGACTAACTTTCACCTGCTACTTGCTGGCTGCATTACCATGGTTCCTCGCCCTTATTTATTATTTATTTTACTTAATATATATTTATGTTTTCTCTCCTCTGCTTCGCACTGTCCACCCCCCCCTTCTATGCACTTCCCCCTCTTCCATGCACTTGCGGTTTCTTAAATGTCACTGGGTCTAGTAAGATTGTTGTTTTCTTTTTTGTTCTCCTTTGTTCCCCTCCCTTTTTGCCTGGTCGCACTCTGAAACACTTGTGTACGAGCGCAATATAAATTATTGGATATTTATAAGGTGCTTACACAACAAGACATTGTTTCAAAGCACCACATGGCACAAGGGAAGGGAACAAGGGATCAAATAAACAATGGAAATGACAATGAATAAATAGAAACGGACAGCAGTCCTACTAAGCCTTGTGACATTCAGAGCGTGCAAATGCAGTGAAAAGAAAAAAGAAAAAAGGGGTGGTGGGCTGGTGGTAAGTGCTATTAGGGTCCCCTAGGGGAGGAAGTGCCAGAGATTCTCGTTGGGGAGGCACCAGGTAAGTGCATGGGTGGAGACATCCCAGGCAAAGTGGAGGGTCTACCGCCCAACAGGTAAATGCAGAGCAGAGGCACACCACCTGACAGGCGGTGTGGGCCCAGAAGGCAGTGCAGGGTGGATACTGGGGGTGATTGGACAGAAGTCCAGGACCCTATTGGACTCTTGAGTGACCAGGCTGCCAATCTCAGCGACAGAGGGGGAGAGGGAAGGAGGAGGAGGAGAAGAGAAAGGTCTTGAGTTGTTTGTGGACCTTGAGGTGGTCCCGTTCAAGACAGAGAGAGAGAGGAATATTGTTCCATAGGAGGGAGCTAGCTGAGGAGAGAGATCTGCCCCCAGCTCTCTGCTTGGAGAAGCATTTGATCAGCAGAGAGTTGGAACCAGAAGATCAAAGGGATCTGGAAGGAGAGTATTTAGTAAGAGAGAGTTACAGGTAGCGTGGTCCCAGGCCCCAGACAGCCTTGTGGATGATATAATGGTCTTGAATTCGATCCATGCAACAACCGAGAGCAAGTGGAGAGATTTTAGAGCTGGAGAGATGTGGTCCCAGGGCTTGAGGGTGAGGATACGTCGTGCAACCCCATTCTGGATTAGTTGAAGAGGACGGAGCGAAGAATGAGGCAGGTTGAGGAAGAGGCTGTTAGTTATCTAACCTGGAGAGAAACAGAGCTCTAGAGACATTGCGCTTCTGGGCGAAGGTAAGGTAAGGGAGAATGCCTCTAATGAGGTAAAGCTGAAAGTGGGCCTTTTTGGCAATGTCCAAGATGTGAGGAGTAAAGGAGAGAGAGAGAGAGGAGTTGAAGTATACCCTAAGGTTTCTGGTCTCAGTGGAAGGAGAGCGAGGTGAGCCCATAGAGGGTGGCCAGCGTACAAGAAGGAAATGGGGAGCCGGTGTCCCGAAAGGAAGGATCTCGGTCTTAGTGGCATTAAGACAGAGATCATTGGAGGTGCACCAAGACTGAATAGAAGACTGGCAGTCAGGGATGCTAGAGGAAGACGAGGGGTAGAGAGAGGGGAGCTTGAAGAAGAGTTGTGTGTCACCTGCATAACAATGGAAATGAGGAGAGAAGGCCGAGATCAGGTGATCAAGAGGTGCAAGGTAAATGTTGAAAAGCCAAGGCGAGAGGATAGAGCCCTGTGGAACACCACATGTAGAGAGAGTGGTGGAGCAGAAGGAGCCCAGGAGCACCTGAGAAGGGTGGTCCGTGAGGAAGGACAACCAATCCAGTGTCCAGTCTGAGATACCAAGAGTATCTTGGAGCTGCTTTATGAGGATAGAATGGTTGACTGTGTCGAAGGCGGAAGGGAGGTCAAGGAGAATGAGAACAGCAGGAGTTAGAGTTTTCGAGCAGATCTTCATGGCTGTTCAGGAGAGCAGTTTCCGTGCCTCTGGATGCTCAGAATTCAGATTGGTGGTCATGTAAAATACCAACAAGGTCAGTGTGTTGGGTCAGTTGGAGGAAAGCCCACTTCTCCACGAGTTTCCCAAGGAAGGGTGTAGTAGAGATAGGGTGGTAGTTGGCCGGACACAAGGGGTCGGCTGAAGGCTTTTTTAGGAGGGGTGCACAAGGGAGTGCTTGACAGAAGAAGGGAAAGAGCCAGATGCTAGGGAGTGGTTGCAGAAGTCAGCAAAAGCCAGAGTGAGGGAGGAGATGTTGTCCCTAATGTTTCTGGAAGAACAGGAAGACACCTGTTTGGAAGAGAAATTCATAGAGCGGACTACTCTAGAGATCTCGTCTGTTGTGTTAGGTGAGAAGGGGGAGGGGTGGGAGGGGTTGGAAGAGAGGCCATCAGAGGCAGTGGGCTAGGGGAGGAACGGAGGAGGGAAAAGAAGAGAGTGGTCAGAATGTCCTGAGTTTTAGAGGTGAAATGGGTGGCCAGTGCAGTACAGAGGGCCTGAGAAGGAGGGAGGTGGAGACTGCAGATGGATTAACTAGTTCCTTGCAGATTTTGAAGAGTTCAGCCATGTTGTTAGAGGCTACAGAGATACAGACCTGGATGTGGGCCCTCTTCGTGGAGACGGTATTGCCTTTGGAGTAGGCGGCAGGCCAGTTTGTCAGGTTATGAGCATGAGATTTGCCACTTCCTTTCAGCAACTCTGCGCTTGCGTTTCAGAGCGGCTAGATCAGAGTCGTACCAGCTGTTATGCTTGGAGGCCAGTTTCAGGCGGATCCTCATGACAGAGGCAAGAATGTCATGAGTGTTGCTGATTGCAAGGTGAAGGTTGGCAAGGACAGAGTCAGTGGGAGAGTCAAGTGGAGGGGATGGGGGGAGGGATGAAGGTGGAGGCAAACGCAGCAGCGGACACTCTTCATCGATCAGATGACTGTGATGGAGGCTGGCAGTGCTGGTAGAGGCTCGTCAGGTGGCAGAGAGGTCCCAGATGAGAAGAGAGGAGAGAGTGGTCAGACCAGGAGAGCAGGAAAGTGTTAGGGTGGGAAAATGGGAGATCAGCTGGGATGAAGGCATCAAGAGTGTGTCCGGCTGAGTGGGTACGACCGAAGGGGAGAATAGTGATGGGGAGAGAGGTACAGAGATCACAGAACAGTGCAGAGGCAGGAACAGTGGAGTAAAGGTGGATGTTGTAGTCTCCAAGGAGGAGTTTAGAGGTAGAGATCAGAAGAGAGGAGGTGAAGTCAGCCTATTCTGAAAGGAAGACAGACTCAGGGCCAGGGGGTCTGTAGATAGTGGCAAGGGGAGAGAGAGAGAGAGAGAGAGAGAGAGAGAGAGAGAGAGAGAGAGAGAGAGAGAGAGAGAGAGAAAGAGAGAGAGAGACTCGGAGAGACACCAAGCTTGCAGACAAGACTTTCAAAGGAGGAGTAGGGCTGGGTGGGTATGAGAGAGGCAGGGACCCACTCAGGGAAGATCAGGGCTACTTTGTCTGTGCCACTGGTTATTTATTTATTTGATGTGCATTTGTAAGGCACTTATACATCAAGTAAATTATCTTTCAAATGGCCCACAAGGCAGCAGGGAGGGAACATGAGAATGAAAGCAAATAAATAATAAAACAATGAGAGCTCCGGTATCCCTGTGATGTCGGGAGTGGAGTGTCAAGCTGGCATCACCTTTGCAGTGCCCGGGTTTCACTGCTGCACGTCCTGGTTGGCTGCTGCACGTCCTGGTTGGCTGCTGCTCTCTATCTTGTGATCCTTCTTTAGTTTTTATGATGGTTGGGCCGAGGCTTGAAGAGGATCTTGTAGCCATCAAGGAGTCAAAAGCAGTGACTGAGCTGGCAGTGGAGTGTCAAGCTGGCGTCTCCTTTGCAGTTCCCGGGCTTCATGGCTGCACGCCCTGGTTGTCTGCTGCTCTCTATCTTGTGATCCTTCTTTGGTTTTTATGATGTTTGGGCTGAGGCTTGGAGAGGATCTTGTAGCCATCAGAGAGACGGGTGTCAAAAGCAGTTGGCATTGAACCACGTCTCGGTGAGAGCGTGGACATCGAGATCAAAGTCTTCAAGAAGGAGGTAGATGTCCGAAAAATGTTTGACATGATTTCCGCGTAGGGGTATAGGGAGGTGGTACACCCGTTGGAGGTGGTGAAGGAGGTGCAAAGGGAGAGGAAGGTGGGAGTAGCAGGAGAAGATAGGAAGTTGATGAGAACCGGCAGGCACCGGACAAAGAGAAAAAGACTGGGTTTGTGACCCTCGGCCTTGACGGTGCAATTGTGATAGACATTAATGATGTACCTAGAGGATGAGAAGTGCGCCAAGAGTACTTGTCACGGATGGCACTCTGTTAAGAGTGGCACAGGGCACCCAGGTAGGGTTTGGGTGGTTGTGCTGAAGTAAGGTGGACAGATAAGTACACACACAGCAGAAAGTAAAAGAGAACAAAAAGTAGGCAAGTGTAGCAGGGGATTCCCTCTTGGGGTGTATGCAGAAATGGGAAAAGAGTGTTCCACGGACCTTAGGAAAAACTCCAACCTTCTGCACAGTTTGCTATAACAGAGGCCCACGCTGTTTGCTCATGGCTGGGAACAACAGCTGTGGGTGTCTGTAACACAGAAACGAGACAAGGGAAGTGGCAGAGGTTGTCTGCCGGAAACCAACAGACAAGCTCTGTACAAAGGGGTCTACAAACGATACAAGAGAAGACAATAACAGACAAATCCAGGGAAAAGGAAGTCAATGAGCAAACTAGCAGAAGGAAATTAAGGGAGAGCAGTAAAACTGAATTGGACAGGGATAAAGAACAGAGGGTTGAAAACAAGGAAGAAAGCAAGGGAGCAGCAGTCAGGAAACAGGGGGACTGCAATAACTGAAAGTAATAAATGCAAGTAAACTGTTGTGGATAGCAGAGGACTGTAGGGTGTAAGGTAGAGAGCTCAGAGGAGCAGGACAGCAAAGAGCAAGCCCAAAGGAGCAGGACTGTAAGGAAGGGAGCCCAGCGGGAAAGGGTTTAGGGCAGCGGAGTGAAGCAGACTACACGGCAAGGAGCCCAGAAGGGCCGGGCAGCAAGGAGTGAGCCCAGAGGAGCAGGGCCGCTGACTGTAGAAGGCTACAGAGGACTGTAGTGGGAAGCAGGCTGCACGGCAAGGAGCCCAGAAGGGCCGGGCAGCAAGGAGTGAGCCCAGAGGAGCAGCACCGCTGAATGTAGAAGGCTGCACAGGACTGTAGTGGGCTGCTAGGCTGGAAACTCAGTGGACAAAGGCTGTAGGTAGCAAGCAGCGGAGCGTGATCGGCTGCAAGGTAGGAATCCCCGAGGACAAGAGCTGTTGGCAGCGGAGTGAAGCAGGCTGCGCGGCAAGGATCCAGAAGGGCCGGGCAGCAAGGAGTAAGTCCAGAGGAGCCGGGCCGATGACTGTAGAAGGCTGCAGAGGACTGTAGAGGGCTGCTAGGCTGGAAGCCCAGCGGACGAAGGCTGTAGGTTGAAGGCAGCGGAGCGTGATCAGCTGCAAGGCAGGAGCCCGGAAGACAAGGGCGGAAGGTAGCAGCGCAGCGTGATCGGCTGCAAGGCAGGAGCCTGGAAGACGAGGGCGGAAGGTAGCAGCGGAGCGTGATCAGCTGCAAGGCAGGAGCCCGGAAGGGCAAAGACGGAGGGTAGAAAGCAGCAGAGCGAGATCGGCTGCAATGCAGAGGGCCCGGCAGGGCACTGGAATCAAAAGCAGGAAGGAGGAACAGCTTACAAAGAATCGTAGATCGAAGAAAAAGGTGCTGGAAGGACTCTTAATGCAAGAGACTGAGCCCCTGCAGGCAGCAGCTTTTATACTGCCCTGCCCAGCACAGAGGCAGGCTAGGTGGCCGCACCTGGATCAGCACACCTGCATACAATCTGCCTCCTCCCTCTCTGTTCCTGATCTGGTGGAAGCAAAGCTGATCCCTAGGGCTTCTGGGGATTGTAGTTCCGATGATGACGAATAGGAATGGCCAGGAATAGATAGTTATAGCCAAGTGCATTGTGGTAAGTGTAGTTTGTTGGGTAAAATAAAAAAGCACCAAAGTCTCGCAAATGGGAAATAAGGTCCAAAAAGTGAATAGAGGTGGATCCAAGAGTTTTCTGTAGATAAATGAATAACAATTAGTCCATATTGATCGCCAATGTATGCGCCCATGGCGCAGGCGTGACAGTATGCCCCTCTCCAGGCCCCTCTCCAGGCTCCCTGAAGACCGACCAACAAGAAGAATGTCTGTCACACCGTGAAAGAGTCTTATACCAAAAAGGCACATCATGAAGCACCAAAAACTGTTTAAGGTTGCAAGGTGAGAGTCTTGAAGGACGGAGACAGTACCAATGTTCTGAACCTTTGAGGTAGAATTCAGAAAAGACAAAGTCTTTGGAGCACAAAACCCAACAGTGTGTTCATGAACAGAGGAACTCTGAAAGACTGCTGCAGGCTCCATGGCAAATTTTGCTTTGAAAGACAACAGTATAGTGTTGAAAGGTGGAGCCAGAGATACAGCTGAGTTGGTTGCTCTAGGAAGGTTTTCCAAGGCGTCAGAGGAAGAAATGGCAAAGTCAAGATTAGCCGCAGAGAATTCAGGAGTCACACCGGCGGGTTCTCCATGATTTGTAAGAAGTTCAGAAGCCACATCCGCAGGGAAATCATGAATGGCTGTAGATAGTTACGGTGCTGTAGCAACTGGGAGTGTAGGTGCCATAGGAGAACCAGCGGGCAGGGACGCACCTGAGACTGATAGAGTGGAGTCTGGTAGTTTTAGTGCTGCAGAGGCACCAGCAGGAACAACCGGAGCTGTAGTCTTCAAAGAAGAGTTGTTAACTAATTTAGCAACCGGTACTGTCCTTGCAGGCAGAGAGGAAGGGGGTGTTTCTACTGCAGAAAGAGTGATGTGAGATGCTGCAACAGTAGCAGATTTAGAAGTATTAGCAGGAGGAGCAGCAGAGATTGGGCTAGCAGATACAGTAACAGGTAGTATGACAGATGTGTGGTTAGGATAGGGTAGGCGTTCTGAAGGCTGGTCTTCAAAGTCTGGTGTGCTCAGATTTCTAGGTGGGTCTGCAGGGTCGGACTGGGACAAGAAATAGGCCTGGACGCCTGAAAAAAAGTGGCCCACCCCTCGCCTCAAAAAAAGTGGCCCACAAACCATAATCCGTGAATCGCATCAATTCACGACTTTACAGAAAATGCTATGCCAAAAACTCACACCTGGATAAATTGCCCTTTGCAATAGGGTGGCCAACTTTTCAAAATGGCTTTGCTGGACACTTGGTTTGTAGCGCGTGAGATTTTATAAAGCGCCTGGGCAGGTGGGCAACTGTTGTCTTGTGGTAGTCAACCTCATTCGTCCTCTAGTTTGGAGGGAAGAGCAACTGCCTTCGCAAAACACTTTGGACATGTCCCAGGGCACAATATTTCACATCAGAGTATTCACTGGTTTTAATATGGTATTAATATGCTACCGATGGATACGCTTATCATAGTTGTGTAGATCTTGTGGACTACTGATGTTGAGTCTGGGTGTGGGGAAGGGTGGAGGGGGTGGCAGATATTGGGTTGTTAGATTAGGGGTAGCGATTAGAGGAATCTGCTGTTACTCAGTCAAACTCTGTATTGCTTTGGAACATTGAATGTAAATTATCTGTCTGCCTTGTGGTAATAAATAAAGCTGTTGAGGAAAAAATAAATAAAGGTGTGGGTGTAGATCCCTGTAACATCAACTCGATTTCTTTGGGAAAAAAACTCCTGCTCCAGCCCGCCTTCTTCCCAACTACCTAAGATTCCAAGGAAACCTAAACACCTGCCAGTGCTCCTCGGGCTATTTAAATAAGGACATCTACAAGTGACACCTCCCTTCCTGAGGAAATCTTCTGCATTTAGTTTCCTGCACCCCTTTCCCTTTTCCCTTTCGTGCTCTGAAGCGGGAAATGATGGCGTGATAAAAACATGTTTTTAATAAAAACAAAATGCCTGCTATGCTCCTCTCTTCCACTGTGGATCCACTGACCTCGGTAATGGAATCACAGATCCCCTGGGCAAATATGGCAACTGCTTTTCAAAGCTGTTCCTCTTTGCGGATGGCCATCACAGACCACCTCTTCACTGTTAAATCCCTTGCCACCCTGATGCCAGGTTTATGCCCCGTGCAAGGTGGCTTGAGATTGTGGCATCTTTTGGTGGAAAAGAACCAACCCCCCATTTTATGACCACAAGCATGTAGTCTTGCACGTGTTGTACTATTGTGTCATATTAGGTGAAATGGCATCTATTGGCCCAAACTGGCAGCCAATTGGCATGCATTTATTAACTTCCTGTTTCCTGTCAGCCTATTCAAACCAATCTGAAATGCCTTTAAAATGTCCCAGAATGGTTTCTTGCCATACACTAATGACATTCTCTTCTCGTCTTCAATTTTTTTTTGTTGCACTAAACTGGGAACCAACTATGTGTTTCACACAGTGACTGACGATTACACTGTCTGTCATCAAATCCCCTTAAGTAACGCATAGACCCGGGCCTCTCTTGCGGATTTAAAACAGGGAATCAATGGAGAACATTAAATCATTGGGTTTAACCTCACCCATATGGGGAGGGGGATCCCTCTGTGTGATGAGACACTAATTCCATCTGACCGTGAAATACTGTCTCGGCTTTGCCATAAATCATTGCGACATCCCTCTGCAGACAGGCAGGATTTCTCCAGAACTCATTCAGGGCCATGATGTCATTCAAATCATGAATTATCGTGTGGTCACCGGTACCGTCCCCAGGGATACTGGCGTCTGAATTTTATGCCTCCTTGGAAACTATGCCAAAGACTTTGGCTGCGAACCTAACCATGCTAGGAAAAATGTGTGCCTCTGAAAATGTTCTAAGTGAAATGTTTTGCTGAAAGCATTGTAGAATTCTAGAAACTCTGTCAGGAAGATGTGAAATAGTGGGCAAGTCCGGGTTCTAATCCTGGGATCTGCACTAGTCTAGCACTAAACAATGTGTGATTCTGAGCATATCGCTATACCTCAAATTATAAATATGAATACTGGAAAAAGAGGTCCTGCATAGTTGGTCATCCAGTGATATCCCTGCTGCATGCATTCCCCCATCCCTCGCAACACACACAAGCATTACACATTTTCTAAAATCACAAAATCCACAGTGGTTTACCCGTAAAGAAATTGCCTGAAGTGCTTGAGGGTGGCAGGGACAGGCACCCCAGGCGTCCTGTCCAAGGAAGGGACTTAGGCAAGGAATCTATATTGCAAACATCCTCATTTTTGTTTCCCCCAAGCTGCATTACACCGCTATCATCTCCCCGCCCATCCATGCATAACCCAGTATCATCCTGCTTCACACACAGCCTAGTAAAAAAGGCGATGCATACATCTCTCAAGGAAGCAAGGAAACCTTTGGAAATGATGCTTATATTGGCCTGCCTGAAACAGAGTCACACAGCAGCGACACTAACGCAAGACGGTGACATTATTCAACACTTCGGCATTTATCACAAGAATAATCTGTTCTTTTCATAGCACTCTCACCGAGGCACTTTAAATAGAACACTTTTATAAACAATCAATATTAGCCAACTGCAATTAGTGTGCATTTGGCGACCTCAGAAGGATGAAAGGCTGAGTGGACCGTGGCAGGATTGGAACCGGCAGAGCACACCCATCTCAGCAGCGAGCACTGAAACCTGCTGTGCTGTCTTATCAGCCATTCATCGAGCCGGCTGTTGGTAATGCCTTGATTCTGAGGGTTAGATTTCATGATAATGTAACGCCTATTATTACAGTGCTTAGGAGCAGGAAGGGTGTGTCATGGCCCACTTCTGATAAACGTGATAATATTAATGTTGTATTTTGCATTTGAAAAGCAGTGTAGGGCACAGAGGACAGGAGAGGCGGAAAGTTCACAATCATCGAAATGGTTACACACCCCAGTCATCTGTGCAGAGGGCTATCGAGGCACACAATCTCAAAGACTGCGTGTGGACACTCGCACAACCGAACACAAGGACACCTGGGGCAGCAACAGACCTCGCCCCCTGTCAGCGTACCTTCACTCCCCTAGCACCGAGTCAGGGCCTTCACGTTCCCTTGCAATCTATGCAAAGCTTCCTGCATAGCCAACCCCGCATGCGCACATTAAGGGACTTCACTCTTGACACCCTGATTGGAGAGTGCCACGTTCACGCAACTCTTCATGCAGACCCTACTCCCTGACCTCGCATAGCTGCCAAGTTGCCCACATACATGCCTGACTCCTGGAGCCAGTCCTGTTTCTGTTCCCCACTGCATGCTGGGACTTGTAGGCTAATCCTTACAATGGGAAAAAACAAACTACAAGTTCCAGCATGCAATTGGAAATACAGATTAGGGCTAGGCAGGGGTGCATCTAGACTAACATTTCGTTGGGGGAGCTGGGGCTAACCGGTCAAACGTTGGGAGGGGCGCTAACATCACAGACTGTGGGGGGACACTTCCTTGTGTGGGAGAAGCTAACTTCTTTACACATTCAAAAGAGACTATTCTAGTGCACTCACAATGTTACAAGCAATTAACTCTCCCCTTCATATCTGAAACCACACACACCTAATAACTGCCGTGAAAATGAGCGGTCTCCTGAACCCCCTAATCTCCCAATCCCTCCACTGACATGCAAGTACTAACTCCCCTCCCCATTCCCCCCGCCCCACCAATCCCGATTTCAATTGTCTACAAATATATGTATAAGAACGCAAGTACTAACAGTGAAAGGTGTTAAATTAGTAATTGCCGGGCTTGTGTTAATTGTGCAGCTGAGGGCACTATTTATTTTCTCTGTCCTGTCCTGTCCTGCCATGACTCTGTGGATCAGCCAGGCCACGCCAACATAGGCTATAAGAAATAGTCGGTCACAGACTCACATTTCGGAAATCCTCATGACGATTCCCTCTGATCATGAACACGTAATGAAGGACTACTCTGTGCGCACCAGCGTTACTTATTAACACTGCATGATTGTCGCATTGGAAATCACACCAGCTAGTAAAACAAAATAATAATGTGTAACTTACGTCCGGCGACTGCGGGCCCAGGGCCCCAGGCGTGGGCTTCAGCAACCGGCCCCAGTGTCACTGCCTCGCCCATGATTTCGGCCCAGCCACGGGCTGAATGGCCGTCGGGTGACGGTCAATCAGGCTGAGCCCTCTCAGCACCAGGAAGTTCAGGAACTCACACGACCGGCCCAGCCCCAACAACCTGCCATTTCAAATGCAATGAATCGCAACAAAAGGAGCGGCTCCTGGCCCCGGACCCGCTCCCCTTGCCGTGACCCACTGCATTTGCAACAGCTGGCGCCACACTGTCGGCGGATCGGCCCTGGGCACCACCAGGCCAGTGCATTCACCAAAGAAAGGCAACACTCGCGTGTTACCTCTCTTTAATGAATGTACACGGTGTGCACCGTGCAAGCCAGCCAGCAAAACATTGCAACCTGGGCACGGCACACCGGCCCACACATACAGCAAACCAGCCCCCAGGGCCTCGGAACGTATCGGCCACGGGCCGATTGGCCGATGGGCTAGTCCAGTCTGGTGTACAAAAACCCTTAGAAGCAGAGTACGTTTCTGATTTGGTCACTTCAGAGGAGGCTGTAAGTGTGAGTAAAGGACAGTAGTCAAGGGTAAGAGGGGAACAATCCTTTGACTCAGAAGGATCTCCAATCAGACGATTACACTTGATTTGTGGTGTATTGGCAGTGTGAGTGATTTGGCCCACCGAAGGAGTTAATTCTTTACTATCAGTAAAACAATCTGAGTTACTGTGGCTGGAAAGTGAAAGAGCTGTGTCAAACTTTAGAAGGGATGCATATGCTAAATTTAGGTCTTCCATCTGCTTGGTATAAGTCTGTATCCTTTTCTGCGTGGAAATTCCAGGCCTTATCATGTCGATCTCTAAAGACAGAATGTCGGGTGTTGGACATAGTGTCAGATGGTCTGGCAAATTGTGTCCCTTCATTAAATTCGTACTATGCAAATAAACAAAGTCATCATAGAGGTCTTCGGTTTGTCTTTTAAGGCGTAAGAGTTGTTCTTGTAACAGGTATGTTCCATTAGCCTGATCTAAAGCTTCAGAATCTGGTGTAGCAGAACATTCGGTTGTAGCAATAGGAAGACTGACCTTAAGGTTATTATGGTTAGTAGATACTGGGGAAGCATTAAGACAACCGATGGTCAGTATTGGTCTTTTGTACCCAGGACCAGGTGAACTAACCTCAGGATACATAATGCCGTGTCCTGTCAAATGAGGGTTTCCAGCAGTCTGGGGAGCTTGCCAAGCTGATCTTGAGCATATCACTCTGGCAACAGCGTATTCTGGTTTAGGGACTCCCACAATGAGTGCTATATCCTCGGTTGTAGCGGTGTTAGAAGAATTGTCAGAAGACGCAGGAGTGTTTTTCACTGTTTGGTTTAACAAGATCTGTAAGAATTCATTATCTTGCTGTAGCTCTTCAACAGATAAAGACTGCGGATCATAGTCACAAATGTCATAATAGTTATACATGGAAGAAGGGTCAGCTAGCCAGTGAGTATAGTACCGTGCTTGTAAATCTCTGTTTACTAAGGCGAGACTGTCTTTTAGACCAAGGTTTTTGTTTGCTGTCTTTAGGGAAACTATAGATTTTTGCAAAGGTTTCTTAACCCGAAAGGAAAGCCTCTTTGGTCTATGTGTGCCTTTCCTGCCAATGAAACAAGACATTTTTAGCTCTTGCATTCTGTCACGGATGGCACTCTGTTAATAGTGGCACAGGGCACCCAGGTAGGGTTTGGGTGGTTGTGCTGAAGTAAGGTGGACAGATAAGTACACACACAGCAGAAAGTAAAAGAGAACAAAGAGTAGGCAAGTGTAGCAGGGGATTCCCTCTTGGGGTGTATGCAGAAATGGGAAAAGAGTGTTCCACGGACCTTAGGAAAAACTCCAACCTTCGGCACAGTTTGCTATAACAGAGGCCCACGCTGTTTGCTCATGGCTGGGAACAGCAGCTGTGGGTGTCTGTAACACAGAAACGAGACAAGGGAAGTGGCAGAGGTTGTCTGCCGGAAACCAACAGACAAGCTCTGTACAAAGGGGTCTACAAACGATACAAGAGAAGACAATAACAGACAAAACCAGGAAAAAGGAAGTCGATGAGCAAACTAGCAGAAGGAAATGAAGGGAAAGCAGTAAAACTGAATTGGAAAGGGATAAAGAACAGAGGGTTGAAAACCAGGAAGAAAGCAAGGGAGCAGCAGTCAGGAAACATGGGGACTGCAATAACTGAAAGTAATAAATGCAAGTAAACTGTTGTGGATAGCAGAGGACTGTAGGGTGTAAGGTAGAGAGCTCAGAGGTGCAGGATAGCAAAGAGCAAGCCCATAGGAGCAGGGCTGTAAGGAAGGGAGCCCAGAGGGAAAGGGCTTAGGGCAGCGGAGTGAAGCAGGCTGCACGGCAAGGAGCCCAGAAGGGCCGGGCAGCAAGGAGTGAGCCCAGAGGAGCAGGGCCGCTGACTTTAGAAGGCTGCAGAGGGCTGTAGTGGGAAGCAGGCTGCACGGCAAGGAGCCCAGAAGGGCCGGGCAGCAAGGAGTGAGCCCAGAGGAGCAGGGCCGCTGACTGTAGAAGGCTGCACAGGACTGTAGTGGGCTGGTAGGCTGGAAACCCAGCGGACAAAGGCTGTAGGTAGCAAGCAGCGGAGCGTGATCGGCTGCAAGGTAGGAAGCCCCGAGGACAAGGGCTGTTGGCAGCGGAGTGAAGCAGGCTGCGCGGCAAGGAGCCAGAAGGGCCGGGCAGCAAGGAGTAAGCCCAGAGGAGCAGGGCTGATGACTGTAGAAGGCTGCAGAGGACTGTAGAGGGCTGCTAGGCTGGAAGCCCAGCGGTCGAAGGCTGTAGGTTGAAGGCAGCGGAGCGTGATCAGCTGCAAGGCAGGAGCCCGGAAGACAAGGGCGGAAGGTAGCAGCGGAGCGTGATCAGCTGCAAGGCAGGAGCCCGGAAGACAAGGGCGGAAGGTAGCAGCGGAGCGTGATCGGCTGCAAGGCAGGAGCCTGGAAGACAAGGGCGGAAGGTAGCAGCGGAGCGTGATCGGCTGCAAGGCAGGAGCCTGGAAGACAATGGCGGAAGGTAGCAGCGGAGCATGATCAGCTGCAAGGCAGGAGCCCGGAAGACAAGGGCGGAAGGTAGCAGCGGAGCATGATCAGCTGCAAGGCAGGAGCCCGGAAGGGCAAAGGCGGAGGGTAGAAAGCAGCAGAGCGAGATCGGCTGCAATGCAGAGGGCCCGGCAGGGCACTGGAATCAAAAGCAGGAGTAAGGAGGAACAGCTTACAAAGATTCGTAGATCGAAGAAAAAGGTGCTGGAAGGACTCTTAATGTAAGAGACTGAGCCCCTGCAGGCAGCAGCTTTTATACCACCCTGCCCAGCACAGAGGCAGGCTAATTGACCGCACCTGGATCAGCACACCTGCATACAATCTGCCTCCTCCCTCTCTGTTCCTGATCTGGTGGAAGCAAAGCTGATCCCTAGGGCTTCTGGGGATTGTAGTTCCGATGATGACGAATAGGAATGGCCAGGAATAGATAGTTATAGCCAAGTGCATTGTGGTAAGTGTAGTTTGTTGGGTAAAATAAAAAAGCACCAAAGTCTCGCAAATGGGAAATAAGGTCCAAAAGGTGAATAGAGGTGGATCCAAGAGTTTTCTGTAGATACATGAATAACAATTAGTCCATATTGATCGCCAATGTATGCGCCCATGGCGCAGGCGTGACAGTACTTCCCATCTAGTGCCGCCATTAATGGGTGACATGGAGAAAGGGGAGAGTATAGAGATCAGATGGGAGGTCCATAGGTTTGGAGAGGGGACAGAGAAGAGGATATCAGTGATAGACTGGCTGGAAGTAGCACTAACATAAGTGTCAGCAACAGGTAGGCCAGGATTAGAGGCCACAAGATATTTTTAAAACTTTTTTCTTCCGGACTTAGTGAGAGAGGAGGCATAGGTGATGGAGTAACTGCTAGGATAGATGGGGGAGATGGAGAGCTCCATTGAGGTGGGGGAAGAGGGACATTTGGAGAGGCTGCACAATACACAGGCAAACTCACCAGGCGGCCTAGCAGCCAAGGAAGGAAAGAGGATGCACAGGTGTAAAGCACACCTAAATTCGAATTTACCAGAAGGCACTCAAATGCAGCACAAATAGAGTTATAAGAGTAACATCATCTGCCTTACAACAATACCTAGTTTTAGCCATGAAGATATTAGATGGAAAAGAGGCTAGTGTATGTGAAGGTGTGAGTGTTATATCAGGGCCCTACCCTAGATGGTCGTCCTTGTTCCCACTCCCCATAAGATCCATCCGCTGAGTACCACCCCCAGGGGGACTATCGGGTAGCGGCCTCACCTCCCTGGACTCATGGAAAGGGGCTCCTCCTCAGGGAGAAGGGACAACATCCAAGGATTTTTCACATGTGGAATTACGATTCTGCACCGCTGCACACATCTGCATATATTTTTGCCAGCAACTGATCACTATGCAGGTGGTAATACATTGATTTACTTTGGAATCTACATGATTTTTGCACCTGTTAAAATCTGGCAGATTCCCTTGGAAGGCATTCCTTTGCAAATGCTCCCAGCCATGAATAAATGGCAGGCGGCACTTACACAATTTGCGCTATGAGAATATTATTATTACTACTCCTTTCTATTTTTGTGCACATCGTAGTGCAAATGAGTACAATTGCACAGAGGAGAAATGTAGCAGGTCCCCTCTGTGTAATTTACAAGGTCCTAGGAAATTACCTACTCGGGGTCTCCAATTCGCTTTCGGTCTGATCCTGAGCCATAACTCTAGAAGCTGCTCGCCTCTTAAAGAATGGCCTGATAAAGTCCTACATGCCTTTCCACCAACATCTCTTATTCAGAGAACTCTTGGGCAGCTGAGGTTATTGGTTTAATGTTGCTCCTCCACACCCCTCTGGCCTCCCCCAGCTCTCTGAAGGCAGGTTCTGGGAAATCCCATGGTAGTTTGATCTCCTTTCTGAGCAGACAGGGTGCATCACCCAACCACTCCCTGCCACAGCTGAACTTGAGAGATTGGTCTATATCCGCCTGAGGATTGTGGAAGTGAGCATGGGCATTATGAGAGCAGCAATAAGAGTTCTGTCATAAACTGCACAAAAGCATAAAATCGAATGGCCTTGCCTTTGCTAGTGGGCAGTTCTGATGATAGTTAACCCTATTCTGCCCACTTTGGAAGATGTCTATTTAGCTGTCAGGGGGACTCTAATTTATTCCTATAAGCAGTACCTTCCGGCTCTTTCTGCATTCCTGGACTCTCCTGAGGATTTGCTTTCTTTGGGCAATGAAGCACCACTTTGATGATGATCCACAATGGGAATTGAAGCTGCTTCCATGTGCACCGATGTAGAAACCTGTGCCGTCCATGCTACTGTCCTAACATCGGCTCTGGCAAAAGTACAGGTGTCCATTGCCGATACTAGGTTAGGGGGCTACTTTGCTGCTTCACAGGGGAGCAAGCAAGACACTGCAAGACCATGCTGGTCCTACCAGTGACTTACTTGTAACCCCTCTCCGATGCTAGGCCAAACGCCATACTTATGTCATTGCGCAGACATGTTTCGTTCTTGATTGCTACTGAATTGATCATTTCTTTACTGCAGGCTCAGTCTATTAACAGTAATTATTCTCAGTCATTTCATTGTTAATTTTAAATCTCTTTGTGTATTTCTCTATCTTGTCTTTACTTTTGCAAAGCAGGATCATTCGTTTTGGATGTTCTCCTTTATTGCAATACGCTTTTATCCCCTTCCATATATGTGCATTTCTGAGTTCTGCTAATGTTGATGCTGTTTAAGAAGTGTTTTAGAGAACAGCATGTCCTGGTGTTTTTGGCTGCAATATTCATTAATTGATTTATAAAAGCTTTCAGATAATGCTCATATCATTTGTATCAAGGTCCAAAATCCATCGATTCATCAATCTTTTGCTTTCGTTTTGGCAATCACTGAGGCATGTGAGACTGTAGTAGGCTGGTTCCACTCTGTGTGCTCAGGGCACACACGCTCTTGTGTTGTCCCCTCGCCTGTTAGTTTGACATTTGCTTTCTTTTCCAGGTAATGCAGCATCCAAGCGAAGGGGAGCATGTCCTAGGACTCCACAGCAGCACAAAAGATATGAATGTCCGTGTGGCCGAGATCAGCATATACTCACTGTCCAGTCAGCCTATCGACCACGAGGACACTAGTGTGCCATCTGGGCCCAAGATCAAGTCTTCAGGTGAGCACTGCAGGACCACCCCTGCATCCAATCTGTTGCTTACTGCTGCAATCGAGGACTCACTGCTAGGGGAGATGACCTAATACTGGCACAGTGGTTATTACTGGGATTGATGACTTAGGATAGATAACTCACTTCTAGGGCTTAGAGGACTGGCTGCTGGGTATGAGGAATCACTGCTGGGGAGATGATCTAGTACTGGCAAAGGTGGATTGATGTCTTACTGCTGGTGTTGATGACTTGCTGCAGGAATTGATGACTTGCTGCAGGAAATGATGACTTACTGCCACAGCAGATTACTTACTATGGGGCTACCTGACTTGCTGCTGGGATTGAGGAATCACTGCTGGGGAGATGATCTAGTACTGGCAAAGGTGGATTGATGTCTTACTGCTGGTGTTGATGACCTGCTGCAGGGATCGAGGATTCACTGCTGGGCTTTAGGACTCCATGCTGGGGTAGAGTACTCACTGCTGGGGTAGATGCCTTACTGAGGGGTTATATGACTTGCTGCTGGGCTAGAGGATGCACTGCTGGTGTAGATGCCTTACTGTGGGGTCATGTAACTTTCTGCTGGGATAGAGGACTCATTGTTGGGCTAGAGGACTCACTGCCTGGGTAGATGACTTAACTGCTGGGCTAGAAAATGTGTTGCCGGGCTAGATGATACCTCTGATTTTTAGGACTCACTGCTTGGGAAGATGACTTACTCTGGGGTTATGTGAATCACTGTTGGGCTAGATGGCTCACTGCTGGGATCGAGGGTTCACTGCTGGGCTTGAGGACACCATGCTGGCGTAGAGGACTTAATGCTGGGGTAGATGCCTTACTGAGGGGTTTTGTGACTTGCTGCTGGGCTAGAGGAGGCACTGCTGGTGTAGATGCCTTACTGTGGGGTCATGTGACTTGCTGCTGGGCTAGAGGACTCCCTGCAGGGCTAGAGGACTCACTTCCTGGGTGATGACTTACTCTGGGGATATGTGGCTCGCTGCTGAGCTAGAAATCTCACTGCTGGGCTAGTGGACTTACTGCCAGGGCAGATGACTCGCTGCTAGGCTAGAAAACCTGCCGCTGGGTTAGCAGACACTTCCGGGATATAGGACTCCCTGCCGTAGTGGATGAACGTTAAGAAAGACATTTTCTTTTTGCAATGATCCTTCCATTGAGATCAATGGAACCCCCAGCTGTTTTGCCTATGTCTTGCACCCTTACCTGACTTGTGCAGTAAGGCAAGCCCTTTTAGCTGCACTTACCTCCTAAACTCCTTTATTTTGGGGGCATTGGTGAGCCCTTAAGGCCACTAGTAAAGACTGTTTCCCTCAGTCATATTTTCCGTTTTGTTTTAAGGTAGTACACACCACCTTACAGTGCTGTGCTGCAAGGGTATTTTGTATTAATCTTTCCCTTTTCATGGCAACATTCTTTATGCCTACAAAGAACCACAAAAGTAGTTGCCTGCCATCTTGGAGCTTGGCAAATCAGTATTTCTTCTTATTTCCCTGTCTCGTTTGATTTCAAGATTGTATCGATAGTCTAAGACACACTAGTTCTATTGCAGAAGACCACCTTAATACTTAGCAAATAAATTGCTCCAAAGGAAGTTTTTTGGGAAGAAAACGTATACCAGGAAGTTGATCAAGAACAGGCAAATATACCTTAGACAACCAATCCGATCTTGATATCAAAAGAGATGAGGAAATAAGAAGATAAATATTGATTTATCACTTACCAAGACAACGGACGGCTCATGTTGTGGTTCTCTGTAGGAATTATGGGTATCTTTTATTAAGTCTTGACAAAAGCCAGGAGTGCGAACACGTGTTGTCATACTTTGTCGGCGCAGGCGCCCATATAAAATTAGATTCAACAATTCATGTCCAAATTGGATTAATTATTTAAACATGTTCTGGAACTATATATAAGTTGCAAACATTAACCAATTTTAAATCTCTATAAAACACTTTAGTTAAGTCGTGTTGCTGCTAATAACACTAAGATTGGTGCAATATTAATAGCAGTTGCCTCCATTATTTTACACCCATCTATACATACCCATCTGGATGACAGATCAAAGATGCATATGTTTATTCTAGCAGGACCTGTTCCCATGGCCTTCTGCTCTCAGGGAAACCCCCCAATGGTGGCTGGTGGTAGCAAATTTAGAGAAGGTGGTTTCACTGTGTCCTCTTTCCCTCAGGCACATGGTGGGGCGTAACCTGGAGTCTGAGCAGGTTGAGGAAAGATGGTCCTGTGAGGAGGGGATTAATAAGTCAAAGTGGCTGCAGCTAAAAGCTGTGCAGAGGGCTCTGTTACACTTCACGCCTTTCGTTTGATACCGCTTGGTATTAGTAAGCCCTGTTAGGCCGTTCATTACCCTGAATTGGCAGGAAGACTCAAGATACAAGACTTTCCACAGATGGCATCTGAGAGCTGTTAAGGATCACAAGCCAGTCAGGAAAATCTCTCCGCATCTTCTCTTCCGAGGAGGTAGAATATGCTTGCAGACCACCTTGTTAGGATATTCCCCTCCTCTGTCATCTTCGGCCCTCTGTTTCAGGCTCTCTCTCTACGATTCGGGCCTCCAGAAGTCAACATTGTTTGCCTCTGATCAGGACCATCAGGTTCCAGTGTTCATCTTGCTTCTCCCATCCAGGAAAGCGTGGCGTCTGCTTATTTAGTACCTTTGCCGAGGGAATGACTATATGCAATTCCCCAATCCCACTAATTCCATGATTTCTCAAGAAGTTGCAGTCAGAGGGAGCTTTCATTGCGGCAATAGTTCCCTGTTGGCCCTGGAGACCCATGCACTCCGTCCACGTACAGCTGGTGTAGGATGATCCATGGGCATTACCTCTGTACCGCCGTCCGCTCCTATTCCTAGTTCTTCCCAGATCTCCCTCCCGAATCTCTACCTGGCATCATGGATCTTGATGGGTCAGAGTTGAAATTCCTGGGGTGCTCAGCATTTAAGCACCCAGGAAGCCTGCCAGAGGCACCGAGGGAATTTCTGTACCTGATGCAAATGGAGGGCTTGCCTTCCGCGGAAGTTGAACTGTGCTGTTTCCTGGATTTCTTCTGGGATGACTTCCTGTTAGGTTTGTCTGTCTCAAAGCACCGATGTTAGTGGGCGCAGGACATCCAGGGAGGAAATTCCATAGTTAGTCACTGGTGACGGTCATGCTACCATCATTTGCCAGTGTCAGAACACTGGGAATCATGACCAGAGCCAGGGCTTTTACCTCACCTAAGAGCCCCATCTCAGCGCAGATACATGATAAAGACCACACAAAACACAAAACATATGAGGAATTGGAGCAGCTGCCCCTGTCCCCCGTGTACTTGATACTCAATGCCTCTGGTTGTAAACCCATTGAGAAGACTAGATTGTTGAGCCTAAGTAACTTCAGAGAGAGTCACTGCCTTAAAATACATAAAAGGATACCACCTACTTCACACTGCATTTTAAGCTACGCTTCAAGCAGAAAAGAATATATATTGTGTTACATTCCCTTTCTTACTTTGTGTTATTGCCGTTTTACCACACTGTCCCATCTTGAGAATCTAAGTATAGCATGGGTGGATCTTCTCTGTTTACCCCTGGGAGAATTCCTAGGTCCAATAACAATGTCCCCTCATAGACCTCCATGGAGGACAGCTTCTTCAGCAATGAAGGTACAGCTGTTCATGCCATGGCCAGCTGTGAAACAAATATAAATATATCTCAAACCCCAAGAAAGTTATAGTGGAATTAAAAAAGGCTTGAAAAAATACTTTTAGCTGAAATGTGAAAGTAGCAAATTCCTTTTCAGCAAAGTCACACATGCCACAGCTACATCTACAGCCTGATTCTGAGGTCCATGCAAAAATAGAAAGGTGTTCTTCCATGAAGGAAGAACACTTTTCTTTAAAACACAATATTCTGTCAAAGTGAGGATGTGGCGGCCTGGCATCAAAGCCTCCACTTTTGCATGTGCCTGATTTATGGCTTGACTACAGCCCTAGCAACAATCAGGAATGCAGGGCAGGGACTGTGAGGGATTCTCCTTCCAAAAGCCCTGGTTTTCCATAAAAGAAAAGGAGTTCAAATAAGGCACTTCTGAGGTGTCGTGAATATGTACTGCACAATTTTCCCTCAGAATGAAGTAATTTCTCAATCTGCAGCACCACTTTTCTTATTTACTGAAGGTTCAAGGACACTTTCGTAAGACAAGTGGCCGACTTTTCAGAAATGCTTGCAATGTAACTGGCGCACACGCTGGTCCCTTAATGACAGATTTGATCAGCATTTACAGGTGGAAAGCAAGGCATCTCACCTCCAATCTTTCCACCCACCTCAGAATGGTGGTGCTTAAAACGGGAGGGCGAAATGTCCTCTTTCTACACACATTTTTCCCCGAGCGCAGAATCAGGCCACTAGTAACCAATGCTGGGTTCCATGTGTTAAAGTCGCGGAAAGAATTTTCATTTACACAAAAAATAGTGGCAAAAAGGCTA
This sequence comes from Ambystoma mexicanum, assembly GCF_040938575.1. NCBI lineage: Eukaryota > Metazoa > Chordata > Amphibia > Caudata > Ambystomatidae > Ambystoma > Ambystoma mexicanum. The sequence goes on along the minus strand of NC_090928.1, from coordinate 1,273,530,758 downwards.
TGGTTTTGCCGCCGCAATCCATGTAAAGGATGCGGGGGACACCCCCGCAGCCCCCAGACCCATTATACCATTTAAGGGCAGCGGGGGACACCCTCGCAATCCAAGCTCCCCTTAAATGGTATAATGGGGTACACCTTTACCGGATCAAACCACAGCATTTTTGCCGACATTTTTTGGTAAAGGCGATATTTTTGCCGCAATTTTATTACTGCATACCCAATGCTGGAAGTGCGCCTCCAGTTCAGAGCCATATCAACAAGACATTGTGGGTATGTGTCACCCGCAGGCGTTCCGCTTGGCGGCTTCTCCCGCGTTGGAAATTAGGACACAGGTATGCAGGGCACTAGTCCCTCCTTTGTGTCCATCACGCTTCCTCCTCACGACGCGGGGCCGCTGGGAGTATAATTACCTTCCCGGCCCAGCGGTCCCTGCGTTGCAACTGTCCAGTGGAAGCCCTCGTTGCTTCCTGGTTCTTCGCTCCTACCCCGTTTCAGCTTCCGTCTACTCTGCTCTGCTCTGCTCTGCTCTCGCGCCCCTTCACGGCGTACGTTTTTTCTCTTTTCTCTCTCTCCTCCAGTTTTCCCTGTAGTCACCGTGCCTCGGCGACTTTTGTTTCAGTTCTCTGCGGTTCCGTCCTCGCGGATAGGCTCCGCCCCTTTTTTCCTTCGTTCCTCTGCTTTCTCTCTGGACTGCCTTGCCGGTGCCTTGCCGGTGTTTTTTTCCTGACCTCCTCCCATTCCTGGTCCTCGCCCCGCTAGTTGCTTGGCTGGCAGGGGTTTCGGGGATTCTTCCACTCAGTAGGACCCTCCTGCTGCTTTGCTGTTCCTGCAACCAACACGGATCCTGCTTATTACTTTCTCCTGCTCACCTGCACGGCCACGTACAATACTACCTTGCTGACAACCTGAGGAGTCCCAGGGTTTTTTCCCCATCAGGGGTTTTTTCCCCTATTTTCGGCTTAGTCCCGGAAGGGAGGTCCCCGGCCAGCTGTTCCCAGCAGCAGTCAAGGTGGCCTCCCTCCGTGACAAGCAGGCACTTCGAAAAAAGGAGAAGGACTATCTTACTCGACGGCGGCTACAGGATCCCAGCAGTAATTCCGGCAGTTCAGGTGAGGAGAGCTGGACAGAAGGGGGAGAAAAGGGAAATCAGGCACCTAAACCATCACAGATTGCAACGCCAAGTAAAGACACGATGTCCGCTGAGGGACAAGTGCAAGAGCTTTGGAAGGCGATCCAAGCTATGTCTCAAGAACTCCAGGGAGTCAAGGCGGAGAACGCCCTCCTTAGACAAATGGTTTCCGCCAGGGAACCCCCTCCTCCAGAACTACCACCTACGATACTATCCTCGGGAAAGTTTGACGGTGCCCCCAAGAAGGTGAAGGAATTCCTAGAGGCATGTACTGTCTACTTTACTTTCCGACCCCGCACTTTCTCTACGGATCAAGCTAAAGTCGGCTTCCTAATCTCGAATATGACCGGCAATGCTTTGACTTGGGCTACTCCCCTAGTCATAAGCAACAATGCCATACTTCAAGACTACTCAGCATTTCAGAATTCTCGGAGACAGACATTCGAACGCCCAGAATTATCATTCACTGCTTCTGAAGAATTGTTGGACGTCAAGCAGGGTTCCTTGGATGTCCTGTCATACATTTCGGCCTTTAAGACAGTAGCTTCTGGCGCTGGCTGGCCAGAACCTGCACAGTATGCCATTTTCAGGAGGGGTCTCAAAGAGGAAATTAAGGACGAGTTAGCCAGGTCTACTCGCTCGCCTACTTTTTCGGACCTACTAACGGCTGCACTGCATATCGAGTATCGTCTACAAGAAAGGAAGACAGAAAGACGCAGACAACGTGGCTCAGGATTCCCCCTGGATGTTCGGGCATGCTCTCCCCCTCGTCGCTCTTCCACTGCCGCGTCAGAAGAACCCATGCAGATAGGCGCCACAAGAGCACCTTTGACTGCTGCCGAAAGACGGCGAAGAAGGGAAAAGGGACTTTGTGCCTATTGTGGGTCAGACCAACACCTTCTTAAGGATTGTTCTGAATTGCCTAGCAAGAGGCAGGGAAACGAGCACCCTCGGCATCAATAGGGACTAGTGTCCGGGGGTTTCCAGTTCTCTCTACTCGTCCCTATGTTTCGCTTACAGTTTCTTCTTCTGAACCCAAGGAAGATACCAGACTCATGGTAGTTACTGCCACTCTTACGGTAAAAGGCGAGAAGGTGGAGACTCTCGCGTTACTGGACTGCGGAGCAGCCGGCAACTTTGTTGATACCCTGTGGGCAGACCAGGTCGGTCTACGCAGGATACCCCGGAAGGAAGGACAGAAGATAGAAGGAGTCGACGGCTGTCCCTTATCATCCGGACTCATCACCCATACCACTGAAGATCTGTCCTTAACAGTTTTTCATCATTCAGAAGTGGTAAGATTCGACATTATCCGGGCTGCACATTTCCCAATCATACTGGGAATCACATGGCTTCGCAAACACAATCCCCAGATCGATTGGACTAAGAACCAGCTGAGCTTTGGTTCTTCATACTGCACCGAACATTGTCTTTCTCCGAAGAGCCAGAAGGGCCCTGAATCCGTTACGGCCTATACCTCGGACTGTGTGAGAGTGTTTGCATTGCCCAACTATTGTTCAGAATACTCTGAGGTGTTCCGGGAGAACCTTCACTCCATACTGCCACCTCACCGGCCCGAAGACTGTACTATAGATCTGGTACCCAATGCCCTAGTTCCCTTTGGCAGAATGTTCTCCCTTACTCTGGCCGAGAAACTTGTGTTACGACACTATCTGGACACTAATATGAAGAACGGGTTGATTCAGCCTTCAAAATCCCCAGCAGGGGCTCCTCTGTTTTTCATAAAAAAAAGAGACTCTACTGATCTGAGACCCTGTATCGATTACAGAGGTCTCAACAAGGTGACGATCCGTGATCGTTATCCTATGCCACTTATCTCCGACATCATCGAGGCGGTACAAGGGGCCAGAATATTTACAAAACTTGACCTCAGAAACGCTTATCATCTGCTCAGAATCTCCCAGGGTGACGAATGGAAGACGGCATTCCGCACTCCATTCGGTCTATATGAGTATAAGGTGATGCCATTCGGGCTAGTTAACGCCCCGGCTGTGTTCCAAAGATTTATGGACAGAATGTTTTCTGACATGCTCTCTACTTCCGTCATCATCTATTTGGATGATATCCTTATCTACTCCTCCAACCTACAAGAACATATCGGGCATGTCACTCAAGTCCTGGAACGTCTACAAAAGAACGAGCTGTTAGTGAAGGCTGAGAAGTGTAAATTCGCGGTCCCTTCCGTGCAGTATCTGGGCTATCAGCTGTCCGAAGAGGGTATAGATATGGATCAGAGGAAGGTTCAGGCCATCCTCGAATGGCCCGCACCCACATCTGTCCGGGAGGTGCAAAGGTTTCTGGGACTTTCCAATTATTACAGAAGATTCATCCCCAACTTCTCTGAAGTAGTATATCCCATCACTCGCCTACTCAAGAAAGAGGCCTCTCCGTTCTACTGGTCGCCCGATACCGAAAACAGTTTCAGACTACTCAAACATCTTTTCTGCTCGGCTCCGATCCTCCACCACCCAGATCAGACTTTGCCCTTCATCCTGGAGACTGACGCTTCTGCAATCGCGATTGGAGCGGTTCTACTTCAGACTGTCAACGGTGTGGAGCATCCAGTAGCCTACTTATCCAAGACTCTCTCACCTAGCCAATTGAATTATTCGGTCCTAGAAAAGGAGTTGTTGGCTATGAAATTGGCTTGTGACGAATGGCGCCATTTACTCATGGGGGCCAGGCATCCATTCCTCATCAGGACTGACCACAAAAACCTGAAAGCCCTCCAAGAAATGGAGTGCTCAAATTCCAGGCAAGCTCGTTGGGCCTATCTTTTCTCACAATATGATTTTCAGATCTCTTACATTCCCGGTTCGCTTAACCGTCTGGCAGACGCTCTATCTCGCAAGGACTCCAGCAAGGAAAGGGCTTCACTAGACACTGAACCCATGTTTCATCACAATCGGATATTGGCCCAGGTCAGTACTTTCCTACAAGGGGTTAAGACCGCCGTGAGTCAAGAGCTTCCTCGAATTGCGTTGCACCCCACTTCTCCTTATCAAGAGAAAGACGGCTGGCTGTTCTTCAAGAAACGTCTATACATTCCGGAAGGCCCGCTGCGGAAGAAGATTCTGGATTGGTGTCACACATCCCGCCTTGCGGGTCATCGCGGGGGAATCAACACTCTGGAGCTCATCTCGAGAACCTTTTCCTGGCCCACCGTGAGGAGAGACACCCTAGACTTTGTGAAGACCTGTCCTATTTGTGCCCGATCAAAATATCCGACGGGGAAACCGTTGGGATTACTTACCCAAGTTGAAATGCCTACTCGCCCTTGGGGGTTGGTTTCTACGGATTTCATTGTAGACCTCCCGGAATCTGGATCATGTACCTGCATCATGGTCACGGTAGATGCATTCTCCAAGATGGCACACTTCTCCCCTCTTTCTGGGGTTCCCACAGCCACCAAGATGGCTGAAGTGTTTGCACGAGACATTTTCAGGCTACACGGTCTACCCGACAAGATCATCTCGGACCGGGGAAGCCAATACACTTCGAGATTCTGGACAGCCCTGTGTACCCGTTTAGGAATTGAGAGAGCACTCTCTTCGGGTTTTCATCCCCAGTCCAACGGGATGACGGAACGACTTAATGCCACTCTCGAACTATATCTGAGATGTTACGTCACTCAACACCAGGAGAATTGGGTTTCCCTACTCCCTACTGCAGAATTCTCGTATAACAATGCCAAACACTCTGCCATAGGTCTTTCACCTTTCTTTTGTACCTATGGGGTTCACCCTAAGTCCTTTCTCCCTGAAATTCCCAGTTTCACCAATTCCCCGACGGCCGAAGAGGTGTTAGATCAGATCAAGGATGCCCATGACACAGCATTACAGAGTTTGGAGAACAGCAGGAGACGATCTAAGATGGGAGTGGATAAACATCGCAAAGAATGTCCGGACTGGAAGCCAGGCGACAAGGTGTGGCTGTCCACCCGGTTTCTACCCAAATGGACAAGACCCTCTAAACTGTCCCCTCGTTATCTGGGTCCTTTTCCCATTCTTCTCAAAATCAATCCTGTGGCTTACCGTCTTCGGCTGCCGCCTTCTCTAAGTCGCATTCACCCAGTCTTTCATTCCTCTCTCCTTAAAGACTTCTATTTCGATTCCCATCACAGACCAGTGCCCAGACTTGCTCCATCACAGACCCCCACTCAAGCAGAATATGAAGTCTCCAACATTAGGGACTCTAGGTTCTATCGAGGCAGGTTGGAATACCTTTTGTCCTGGAAGGGTTATCCGGAGTCGGAGGACTCTTGGGAACCGGCTTCTCAGGTGCATGCGCCTCGTTTGCTCGCTAGATTTCACCGCCTGCACCCAGGGAAGCCGGGGGTGATACGGTCTGGAAGGGGGCATACTGTCACCCGCAGGCGTTCCGCTTGGCGGCTTCTCCCGCGTTGGAAATTAGGACACAGGTATGCAGGGCACTAGTCCCTCCTTTGTGTCCATCACGCTTCCTCCTCACGACGCGGGGCCGCTGGGAGTATAATTACCTTCCCGGCCCAGCGGTCCCTGCGTTGCAACTGTCCAGTGGAAGCCCTCGTTGCTTCCTGGTTCTTCGCTCCTACCCCGTTTCAGCTTCCGTCTACTCTGCTCTGCTCTGCTCTGCTCTCGCGCCCCTTCACGGCGTACGTTTTTTCTCTTTTCTCTCTCTCCTCCAGTTTTCCCTGTAGTCACCATGCCTCGGCGACTTTTGTTTCAGTTCTCTGCGGTTCCGTCCTCGCGGATAGGCTCCGCCCCTTTTTTCCTTCGTTCCTCTGCTTTCTCTCTGGACTGCCTTGCCGGTGCCTTGCCGGTGTTTTTTTCCTGACCTCCTCCCATTCCTGGTCCTCGCCCCGCTAGTTGCTTGGCTGGCAGGGGTTTCGGGGATTCTTCCACTCAGTAGGACCCTCCTGCTGCTTTGCTGTTCCTGCAACCAACACGGATCCTGCTTATTACTTTCTCCTGCTCACCTGCACGGCCACGTACAATACTACCTTGCTGACAACCTGAGGAGTCCCAGGGTTTTTTCCCCATCAGGGGTTTTTTCCCCTATTTTCGGCTTAGTCCCGGAAGGGAGGTCCCCGGCCAGCTGTTCCCAGCAGCAGTCAAGGTGGCCTCCCTCCGTGACAAGCAGGCACTTCGAAAAAAGGAGAAGGACTATCTTACTCGACGGCGGCTACAGGATCCCAGCAGTAATTCCGGCAGTTCAGGTGAGGAGAGCTGGACAGAAGGGGGAGAAAAGGGAAATCAGGCACCTAAACCATCACAGTATGCAAATTAACCCAAATAAAAACCTTTTGCTCCAGAATGTTGCTTTTGTCTTACAGGGCAGTGCTACTCTATACATAACTTAATCAACCCAAGACTGACACTTCTCAAGACTACAGACACCTACATACCTGGTTTCACCCTTATTAGGGATCATCAGTATAGTCTGGTAACCTTGTGTTTGGAGCATTGGGCCATGTTTAGCAAACAGCATTTGGGCTAATTTGCATACTCACAATGCCTTGCTGACGTGGCTCTGAACTGAAGGTGAACTTCCAGTGATGGTTACTAGGTGGCGATGTGGCATCTGCGACATGGCTCAAATAGCTAATTTATATATATAATATTTCTGAGGCTTGTGGATCTGCTTAGATCACATGCTCTATATAGTCCGACTTCTAGTGGTATTCACGGAGTATTACAAGATTGGTTTGCGAAACTCAAAGACTGACGCTGACAGGGCGTGTTAGTAATACTATCCCTAGTGTGATGTGTACTGTACGCATGGTCCTTCACGCGTCGAGGTCCCTCAGATTGTTTCTTTCCGCCATCGTGGTTTGTCGCAAGTTACAGAGTTCCTTCCTGGCTGATGCCTTTGACGAGTTAAAAGTTTATTCGTAGACTTTCCTTTTTCTTTCTTTAATGTCCACTTTCGCTGCAGCGTCATCCAACTGCTCGACGGACAACTCTTTTGTCAACGACTTGACTGAATTGACGACCAGACGCAGCCTTCACGGGCCTCTTCGGGCTTCGGCCCTTAAAGTGGGGGGGGGGGTTCTTTCATGCTGACTTCTTATAGAGAATGCATATTCTGCCTCCCCTTTTCCTCGCCTAACTGCCCTTTCCATTTATAATGGACAAAACACCTTTTAAATTTTGCCCGAACTGCCATAGAACATTTCTATCGAAAGACACGCTCTGAGTGTGCAATTATCTGGACGGCTGGCCACTCACCAGGGAATCTCCTCAAATTTGCAAACAAAATACACAAAAGACAATAGACCTTCTTTTCAATTTGGGCTTCTCCACCTACAAAAAGAAATCAAGTCTAGTCCCAAGCCAAATAAAACAATTTCTGGGAGCAATTCTAAAGACAAAAGAGGAGCTGGCTTTCCCATCAAACGAGAGAGTACAAAACATGCTGTTGCAAGTACCTCACTACAAGGCCAGATAACTGTACACAAAGCAATGCGCTTGCTCGGGATGATAGCCTCATACATTCACTTGGATCCTCGTGCGTGCCTGCGCATTCGCCCAATGCTTGAATGGTTAGCGAAACAATGGTTTCATGCAAGCAGTCAGTGCGACGATCTAGTGGTTGTTTCGCTAACCCTGGTACAGGCTCTTGGCTGGTGATCCAGGGACAACCTGCTAAAAGGAAAACCCTTCCGCGTTCCTTCACCACAAGAGGAGACAGTACCACTGCCAGGTTCTACATAAACAAGCAGGGAGCCACCCAATATCAAATTCTCCAGCATGGGGTCTGGCATGGATTCAAATGCTCATGAATATTCCCCGTCGTCAGGCTGGGAAACCTCGGTAAAGAAAAAATCAGTTTCAGTTTCGTTTCTGAACTGTCTTTCTACTAATAATCAATCACTGGTCTCTGGGTCATACTGCCCCCAGCCAATGACTGCCCTCTACCTAAGCCTCTCTTCTGGCAGCCATCTTCAGATTTTTACCACACGTTCAAGTGTTGGGAGTCCTCGTGCTATAGCTCTCAAGCTTTTACTGCGTTTTTGCGCTTTTTTCAAAGAGATTTTCTCATTTTTCGGTTAAATCGAGCCTCATGCTCCACCGTTCTACTTCCGATCAACAGGGACCCGTTTTGGAATTTTCTACGCCCCTCAAGGGTGAAGTTTTTGTCGAGTTACGCTTCTTGGAGGATTCCAGATGATCCGAGGCCTACCTTGGACATGGCCCAGGACAAGGGAAGCTCGACGCCCGGATCCAGGCTGTTCAGGAACTGCCCTGGATGCGGGTTACAGAATGTTTTCAAGGAGGACGAGCATTCGAGATGTCTCTACTGCCTACATGAGGACAAGACGCACGTGGAGAAGGACTGTGCGTTCTGCAAGAACCTATCGGAACGGACCATGAGGGATTGTCGTACCCGCCTCGCCAGCTGGCTGGAGAAGGGCCCAGCAGGTGAGAAGAAGAAAAGGTCAGATCGGTCTTCTAAGTCCTGTGAGGGCGCCCCGTCGACGGGGGCCCAACAGAAGGCTAAGCACCGCGAGTCCGCGGGCACCGGGAGCACTGAACGGTCGGGCTCTTCGGCTGCCAAGAAGGGCGCGCCTTCCCCGGCACCATCAACCACGAGCCAACGCTCTGGTTCGGGGAAGAGGAACCCGGGTAAGCTTCTGCAGAGGCCCCGTTCAACTCGAAGGGAGCCGAGGGGGAACGAGGCAGTGACCCTCCCCCCAAGGTGATGGCCCAGGACGCACCTAAGGTGGTGAGGGCCCTGATCCAACTGGCGAAGGCCTCTATCGAGGGAGTCGCAGCGGCCCTGGCGAAGCCGGCGGAGACTACGCCAGTGGAGGCGACCTCGGGGCCCAGAGTTTCCCTGCCACTGCGGAGGGAATCCTATTTCCAGCACATCGACAAGACCCCGGTGGAAAAAGAGGGGGGGGCGCTGGCCATTACGGACACGGATTCAGCCTTTGAGGAGGAGCTGGTGGAAGCCGTGAAGGGCCTCAACGATAGGTTCGAGAAGGTACGATCCCACGGGAGAGATCCTGCTGATGTGATCAAAGAAAGCGACGATGGCGACGACGAAGGCCCAGTGGAGGAGCAGCCATCCCGCCCGTCGCAGCCATTGCCCGAGCCTCAGGACAGCTCGGCAGCCATTTTGTTGGCAATCCAATCCTTATGCACTGAGATAAGGATGAGATTACCACGTACCCCGGCGGAGGATCTAGAACCAGGACCGTTGGGAAGCCCTCCGAACAAGCGGAGGAGAATCCACCCCTTCCCGCCCCTCGTGCCCACAAGGCCTGTGGAGCCCTCATCCCCCTCGCCGGACGACGGATACCGCGACGGGGACAGATGACGACGGTGGTGACGATGGGACGGACCTTCCATCACCACCCCTTTGGGCTTCTCCGCCCGACGAAATTGGCTCTTTCCACACTATGATCGCCAGGGCATCCGAGCTCTGCCGGGAGGAACAGAAGAAGGAAGGCTTCCTCTACCAACGGCGGGAGGCCAAGAGAAAGATGGTCCTCGCAGTACCGTTACTCGACGATATCTGGGACGAGGGGCTTGCCGTCCTGAAGAACCCTTCCACGACGCCCGCTAACAGGGACCGGTACGAGAAGTAGTACCGGGTCCCCGACGCCACCCCCTTGTGCCTCAGGGCCCAGCCTACACCGGATTCGGTCGTCTTAGCAGCGGCCAAGAAGAAAGCGGTGGGTATGGCGGCTTCAACCTCCACTTCCCCACCGGACGGCGAGGGAAAGAAATTGGATGCCATGGGGCGACGGGTCATCTCGTCGGCAGCGACGTCAATTAAGGCGGCCAACGTTTTAGCGATTGTGGCCCGTTACGACAGGGAACTTTGGTACAAGATAGCTCCCCTGCTGGACTTCCTACCAGACGACAAGAGGGCGGAGGCCCTAGAGATTCTGCAGGAAGGTGAGGTGGCGTCGGACCACGCCATAACGGTGACAACGGACATTGCCGACACCGGATTTCGCCAGTTAGGCAACGGAGTTTGCCTTCGACAACGAGGATGGCTCAAGGCGACGGACTTCCGTCAGGACGTTCAGACCAGGGTGTTGGACATGCCGTTCGACGGCAACAACCTGTTTAGAAAGGTGTGGTAGATGAGTCGCTCCAGGCCATCAAGACTGAGACGGCCCGAGCCCTGTGAGTCCTACAACGACGACGGCTCTTTCAGAGCACCAGAGGCAGACAAGGGGCCTTCAAAGGATCCAGCGGTGGCTCCTCTCCGTACCGCCAGGAGGCCCGCTCCTCGTCCCAGGAGGCCTATAGAGGTCGCAGCAAACGAGGCCAAGGTGGCAAGGCCACTTCCAAACAAGACTGAACTGGCCGTAGCATCGGGCCCCCGAAGTTCGTCAGCGTGTGGGAGTCCATCTCCACCGACTGTTGGGTGCTGGATACCCTGGCCCGCGGGCACTCGCTAGAATTCCTGAAGAAGTGTTCCCGCATTCCTCCTGTGGCCAGGAAGGAGAATCCCGTCTCTCAACTGCTGTTGGAGGTAAGGGCGATGCTCAAGAAAGGTGCCATCAAGCTCGTCCCCAAGAGGCTCCGGGGCTCCGGAGTATACTCAAGATTCTTACTCGTCAGAAAGAAGACAGGCGGTTGGCGCCCCATCCTGGACCTACGTCGGCTAAACAAGTTCATCAAGGCACAGAAGTTCAGGATGGTCACCCTCCAGCACGTGCTGGGACAGCTGGAGGAGGGCGACTTCCTATCGTCGTTGGACCTGGAGGATGCTTACTTCCACATCCCCATTCTAAAAGGGCACCGAAAGTTCCTCAGATTTGTAGTCCAGGGACGTCACTACCAATTCAGAGCTCTGCCGTTCGGATTGAAGTCGGCACCCAGAGTGTTTACCAAGTGCCTAGCACCAGGGGTGGCGCAGCTGCGCCTGCAGGGGATCCACGTCTACCCCTACCTGGATGACTGGCTCATCCGTGCAAGGACAAGAGAACTCGCCGTCGAGCACACAGCGAGGACCGTCCGCCTACTCACAGAGCTGGGATTCGCCATCAACTACCCCAAATCCCACCTGGTTCCGTCGCAGGTGGCACTGTTTCTGGGAGCAAAGCTCGACACAGTGGAGCGATTGGCGTCTCCGTCGGAGGAGAGGACGAAGGCCATTTTGGGCAAGGTGCAGTGCCTGCTAGCCACGGACATAGCCAGGGTGAGGTCCATCAAGTCCCTCCACGGGATGATGTCCTCATGCATCTACCTAGTGCGCCTTTGCAGACTACGGATGCGTCCGCTACAAGAGTTCCTCAACGCCCGCTGGATGCAGGCGGCGGGCAGCTTCGAAGACAGGATCCCGCTCAACAAGGTCTTCCGTCGGGCGATTCAGTGGTGGGGCACCCATGCGCACCTCACGGCAGGCACAGACTTTCAGACCCCGGCGTATCAGGAGACGGTGACGACGGATGCCTCCCTGGAGGGATGGGGTGCTCACACCAGAGATCTCCACGCAAGAGGCCTTTGGCTCCCGGAGGAGAAGTCTCTTCACATCAACATCATGGAGCCCCGGGCCGTGTTCTGGGCGCTCAGATCGTTCCTCCCGTCCCTCAAGGGCAAGGTGGTGAGGATTTTCACCGACAACACCACCACGATGTTCTACATCCAGAAGCAGGGAGGCACCAGATCCCCAGCCCTGTCCAAGGAGGCCCAGGATCTGTGGCATTGGGTCGTCACCCAGGGGATGTTTCTGGTTGCCTTCCACCTGGCAGGAATAAAAAACACCATTGCCGACTCACTCAGCAGGGAGCTACGTCCGTGCCACGAGTGGGAACTACGCCAGGATCAGGTGGATCGGCTCTTCCGACGTTGGGGCAAGCCCCAGATCGACCTGTTCGCGGCAGCGACGAACTCCAAGTGCCAGAGGTTCGCCAGCAGGTTTCCCCATGCGAGGACCATGGGCGATGCTTTCTCGTTCCCCTGGGACGGCCTGTTCCTGTACGCGTTCCCTCCGTTGCCGTTGCTGCTCCGACTGATCAACCAACTCAAGAGGTCCCGGTGCAGGATGACCCTCGTCGCACCGGCGTGGCCGAGACAGATCTGGTTCCCGGACCTTCTGGACTTGTCAACGTCCCCACCAGTCAAGCTGCCTGACGGACGCGGATCTTCTCTCCAGAGAAGGAGGCGCCATCCTTCATCACGACCCGGAGTCTCTGAACTTGCAGGCCTGGCTCCTGCAGCACTAGAGTTTGGAGGGTACGATATCCCGGCAGACTGTTCTTGCAAAGGCCAGGGCATCCTCAACTCTCAACTGCTATTGATATAAGTGGAAGAGGTTCTCTGTCCGGTGCCGTGCACAGAAGATTAAGCCTCTACGGATCAAGATACATCTGGCAGCGATCTCCCGATACGCCAGAACTACAGGACGGCCGTCCTTGTGGTCTCATCAACTGGTTAAGGAATTTATGAAGGGACTGTTCCGATCGTTCCCGCCGGTGAAGGCTCCAGCCCCGGCGTGGGAGCTCAACGTGGTGCTGACCAGGCTCATGGGACCGCCATTCGAGCCTTTGCATTCGGCTCTGTTGAAGTTCCTGTCATGGAAGACAGCGTTCCTTGTGGCCATCACCTCCGCACGATGCGTGGGAGAGATTCAGACCCTATCCTGCAAGCCTCCATACTTGACTTTTCAGGAAACGAGGGTGGTGCTGAGGACGCCCCCCTCTTTCATGCCCAAGGTGCCGTCGGATTTCCATCTTAACGAGCCCTTGGAGTTGCCAGTTTTCTTTCCGTCTCCTTCGTCGCAGGCCGAGAGGACTTTGCACTCGCTGGAGGTAGCTAGAGCGCTTAAGTTCTACGTGGACCGAACAAAGAGTTTTCGAAGACATCACAGCTATTTGTGAACTTTGGACCTGTGAACCAAGGGAAGGCTCTCTCGAAGGCTTCCATTTCAAGATGGCTCTCTGGCTGCATCATGCACTGTCATTGGTTGGCCGACCGACCGTTGCCCGGCCGTCCGAGAGCCTATTCGACCAGAGCAAATGCTGCTACTACGGCGTTCTTGTCTGGTGTCCCCCTGCTAGACATCTGCAGGGCTGCTACGTGGAGGTCGACGCACACCTTCACGAGATTCTACTGCGTTGACCGGGATTCCAGGGAGTAGTCCAGAGTCAGCCAAGCAGTGCTGCGCAAACCTGTTCGCCAAAAGGTGGGCCTGGTGAGGAGGTAAGAGTTGCTTAATGTTGAGTTTATGTAATGCTTAATGTTGAGCCTTTTGCCACCTCCCGTGGTTGTGCATGTTTGTACTGCTATGTATTCTTATATTCATGAGCATGTGAATCCATGCCAGACCCCATGCTGGAGAAGGAACAAGTTACTTACCTGTAACTGTTGTTCTCAAACATGGGTCTGGCATGGATTCACATGCGAACCCTCCCGCCTACCCCTCTGCGGCTCTTCTCTTGGTCCTACTGGTCCTACTGCCACTTTACGTGCTACCAAATCTGAAGATGAAGATGGCTGCCAGAGGAGGGGCTTAGGTAGAGGGCAGTCATTGGCTGTGGGCGGTATGACCCAGAGACCAGTGATTGGTTATTAGTAAAAAGAGAGTTCAGAAACGAAACTGAAAGTGAATTTGTCTTTACCGAGGACTCCCAGCCTGATGACTGGGAATATTCATGAGCATGTGAATTCATGCCAGACCCATGCTGGAGAACAACAGTTACAAGTAACTTGTTCCTTCTTTCCAAGCTTTCCCACAAAATATGGAAGTGGGTACACAAGCCGAACATGTTCCTAACCTCTCAACACATTCCAGGGGAACTCAGATCTCTGGCAGACACTCTAAGCAGATGCCCTCTACTAGAAGAACACAAATGGCAACTCGACAAAGATATCCTAGACGGAATATCCTCCCAATGGGGTCATCCCCATTTAGACGCGTTTGCCACAAGCCTAAACGCACAATGCCCAGACTTCGCATGCAGTTTTCCCCAACCAGGGTCGATCTAAGACAAGTACAAATCCTTCAGCCGTTGTCGAAAGCGGCAATGGGAGGATCTGAGCAAGATCTGAAACACCAAGAAAAAGCCTTATGATGACTTTGCTGTAGAGTGAGAATCTCTGGCCACAGTAAAGATCAGGAGTGAAAAAGCACAGTCATGGAAGGAAACCCTTGGCTGGAGGTTGACAATATCACAGCCTGACAATTACTCTAAGCAGTAAGGAAGGATTAGCTGCTGGGAAGAATGTGTTTGGTGGTACTGATGTTGGCCCATGTGGGTAACCCGCAGCTAGAAAGTGGGAATATCTAGACTTGCAATTTAGCCTGGGCAGCGGTGAAGACCTCCTTGCTGGTAGGAGTGACAAGAAGTGTGCAGGTTGTTATGTCCCCAGGATTGAGATTGCCAGCATGGCGGATGCTCTAGCCGTAGGACTAATAATTCCAAGAAGTGAGCACAGCACTATATCCCTGAGAGAGACTGATTATTCCAAGAAGTGAGCAAGGCGCTCTATCTGTAAGACTGATAATGCCAAGAAGTGAGCACAGCACTATATCCCTGAGAGAGCCTGATTATGCCAAGAAGTCATCAAGGCGCTCTATCTGTAGGACTGATAATGCCAAGATGTGAGCACAGCACTATATCCCTGAGAGAGCCTGATTATGCTAAGAAGTCATCAAGGCGCTCTATCTGTAGGACTGATAATGCCAAGATGTGAGCACAGCACTATATCCTTGAGAGAGACTGATTATGCCAAGATGTGAGCAAGGCACTATATCTCTGAGAGACTGATAATGCCAAGAAGTGAGCAAGGCCCTCTAGCCGTAGTACTGATAATGCCAAGAAGTTAGCAAAGCACTATATCCCTGAGAGGGACTGATAATGTGTAGATGTGAGCAAAGCACTATATCCCGGAGAAAGGCTGATAATGCCAAGAAGTGAGCAAAGCACTAAATGCCTGAGAAACTGATAATGCCAAGAAGTGAGCATTGTCATAAATCACCAGGGTATCTTATGAAAAGGATACGGTAACCAAAAAGGATACAATTGGTAGGGCTCTTCCGGATCCTTGAATTCGAAAACAGCTTGATAGTAGTGAAGTCAAATTAGACCTTCCAAATGATACAACTCTCTGACTAGTAAAACAGGCAGAGAGAGGGATCACTGGAAAGGGCGTGGGAGCATTATAGGAAGTCAGCCTAGGATAAATAAAGCATCATGAGAAGTTGTCCAAACTAAACTCTCAATGATAGCACAACAATAGCACTAATTACAACACTAACCTGTAGTCTTAGAACTGGAATCTCCTCCAACAAGTCTCAGAAGAAATCCAGGAATTGAAACAACGACAAAGGATGGGAGGTTAGTAAGGGAGACTTATCCCGAACGGCACGAGGTTCACGCTAGATACCGGGTTGGTGCACCACAGGCTAGCGTTCAAAGTTCAGTGCACAATCACCTTCAAATAAACATTTGTTGACAATACTTCCTTTCTCACGTAGAACAGAAATGAAATGAGTCCACCTTTTATCTCCTCACAGGTGCCAGGGATGCGTGTGACGTTGCACGTTTCAAAGAGTTAAAAAAAATGCATGCAGATTTACAAGTGACAAAAGTTCACGCAGCCTGAACAGCTGCGCTTGAAAGTATGAAGCTGATTTACACGCAACAGAAGTACACGCCACCAGGACCACAGCGTGTAAAAAGTAGAGTAGACCGCGTGTGATTTTACACGCAAACAGAAGTGCACGCAGCCAGACAGCCGTACCTGAAGAGTTCCAGAGTCCACGTGAGGTTATACCCACGAACAAAGTACACACAGCCAGGACAGCCGCGCTTGGAGAGTTCCAGCGGCCGCGTGGGAATTAACACGCAGCAATTTACACGCTGTCAGGAAAGCAGCATGCGAAGATATCAGGAACCCGCGTGTGAGGATACACGCGACTGAAGTGCACGCAGACAGTGCTGCCAAAACTTGCGTGTGAAGAAAAGCCAGCTCCAGGAGTTTGCGTGTGGAAGAGACACGCCGAAGAAAGCCAAAGAAGTAACTGACAAGATGCGAGGACGGAGATCAAGGGTTCAGCTACCAAACGCCATATTGGTTCAATCAGAAGCAGCGAGCAACGTCTCCACGCTGCTTATGAACTTACTGCAATAACACACGTGACTACCCTGAATCACGTGAATTCAACGACGTGAATAATGCAAACTTCGTTTTCCCGGCAGTACATCAAACAACTTCCATTTAGAATAGAACGGTCTAGCAGTTCTATGAGCATAACCCGTTCTGCATGAAGATGGTTTTCCAGGTCCAGAGGTAATATATCCAGCATGCATGACAGTGCCACCCCCCAAAGGAGCAGCCTCTCCCGTTTTCAAGTGGAATTTTCTTAATAAAGCGGAGCATGGATATTGGAAAGAGGTTCCCAGGACCTATTTTATGATATGATATGATCGTTTATTTATATAGCGCCTATACACAATGTGTTTCAAAGCGCTTCAAGGCAAGGAAGGGAACAAGGGAAAATACAACGACCTTCTTACAAGCCATGAACAGTAAAGATGTGAAATTAACTATCGTACTCGGCCTGACGACATTTCAGATAGTGCAAGTGCTAAGACATAGATAAGCAAGGGAGGGGGAGAGTGGGAAGGAAATGGAAACAGACAGGCGACTACCGTATTAGGCTTGATGACATTTCTGGTAGAGCTGGAGGAAAACAAAAGGTGAGGGAGAGGGGTACAGAAAGGGAGGGGAGGAACAAAACAAGTGACTATCTTCTGGACCATATCCTTTCCAGCCCACCAGATAATAAGGCCTACCAGAACGCAGTCTCATATCCAGTATCTCTTGTACCTCGAATTCATCTGAACCTTTCACAGAAACAGCAACAGGCCGTATAGGCAATCTAGTAGCATCAAAGCATGGCTTAATGAGTGACACGTGAAATACTGGATGCACTCGCCATCGTTGTGGCAATGCCTGACAGACAGCAGCCGGGTTAATCACGTTGAGCACCTCATATGGCCCAATGTACTTAGGCAACAGTTTCTTTTTACCAGGTATCCTCAAGTTCTTAGTAGACAGCCATAATTTCATTCCTGTTTTGTAGACTGGTGCAGGTACTCTACGAGCATCAGCATAGATCTTATCTCGTTTTTTAGCCTGCTCCAATTGCTGCTTCACCTTCATCTGTAAATTCTTTAGATCTCTGATATTTGGAAATGCTGCAGGAGTATCCATAGACAAACCGGAAATCAAAGGAATGGATCTGGGGTGTTGCCCATACAGAGCATAGAAAGGAGAAGTACCTATGGCACTATGGTAGGAATTATTGTAGGCAAATTCTGCTGCCGGCAGAACAGTGACCCAGTCTGATAGGAACTGAAGACACAAACACTGCAGGTATTGTTCCATAGTGCTATTGACCCTCTCAGTCTGTCCGTCCGTTTGGGGGTGATAAGCACTAGACATCCTGTCATCAATAAGCAATGCAGGGGTTAGTGCTCTCCAAAAACGGAGTAAAGCAAATAGAGTTGAGGAACCTTTTGCAAAAACACTCATCAAGGAGACCTCAGCGCCCTGTTTTCTTCAACAGTATCCCAGTGTTAGTCGCATGAGTTTTGTAACAACGGAGAATAAATGGTTCCTCCACTCCGTTTTGAAAATAAGTATTGAAAAAGTAGTTACTTAGTATCACTCATGCGCCAGTACGAAATAAAGCAGATTCCACTTAGTCAAGGTTTGTTTTTAAGCAATTTTAACTTTATGAATACAAAAAGTGCCCTTTATGATGACACGTGTTTCAACGAACTCAGTCGTCTTTCTCAAATCAGGGCTAGTTTAGCGAAACATCTATTTCAATCATAGACATTATCATTCATTGAGTAAATATATAAGAAATATAAAACAAAATGTTTTGACAAATGATTGTCAATGTAACAAACTTTATATTGGGAGTACCATCCGAGAAATGAGAACGAGAATTCGGGAGCACATGTCTTCCATTGGCAGTCAGAATACCAATTTACCACTGGCATCCCACTGGCAAAGAAATCACCAAATGAATAACAAAAAAGACATAAGATTTTTGGGACTTAAAAAAGTAACCCTAGGCCCAAGAGGTGGAGATCAAGAGTTGAAATTAAGACAAGAAGAGGCGAAATTAATATGTCGTTTTCGGACAGTTGAAAGAGGTTTGAACTCGGACAATGAGATGGCCTCTTTTTATGAATGATGTAGCCATGGATGATTTATGACCCACAGGCAACGTACCAACCATGCTTTTACTACCAAGTATACTTACCTCCAAGCTCACCAAGCGACTAGTTATGTAAACACTACGACCCTGTCATATGTTCTTGGATTAATATTTAGAGTATTCTCTCAGAACTAATTGTTGTCATGGCCACTGACAATATATATAAAAAAGCTTTGCCCATTTGGATTTTGTGCACTTTAGCTAGCATTTTCCTTATGTTCCTTATTTGAATTTATTCAAAATCAACCTACAATTGTCGTTTCAATGCACTATTATTTCCACTTTATTTGCCCTAGGCACATAAGTATAACATTTAGCACCGATTACTCTGAACCAGTGAAACTTTTTGTGATATTAATAATAGCAGTTGCCATGGCAACCCGCCATGCCGACAACCGACGTCCGTTTTCCATCTTTCTTTCGAAACAATTTCAGTAATGGCCACTTAATACATTTTTGAATCACATTATTGCCAATACATCATTTGTCCTCATACCATGGCTACACCACTTAGCCATGACCTGTAACCGTTTCTCTTCAAGTACTTTTATCAGTTGTCATGACAACTTTATATGCGTCCCTTCTAAGTAAACAGTTTCTGCCGATAAATAGATTTAATTCATGGATTTACTACGTTGTTTTAACATGCGACATAAATATATACATCTGGTTTCTTCACGCTTCATTAACAAATCCATTTCGTTCCACACAGGGAGTATGGGCTCTTATAACTGGTAACCTTATTATTTCTTGTGCATTGTTACCCAAAACATGGCGCCCATAGTAGAAACAGTAGAAGGACTGTTACGGTCGTCATGGAGACCAGATCACAACAGTTAAGGTCACCATTTTTTCGGCTTGTTGCCGAACGCGGACAGATTTGTACGGAGACCGTGCTTGAACTATAGAGGTAAGAGGTTAGCAGCAGTAACCTGCACCCGTACTCCGCTTAATACGCGGAACACTTAATGAGTTTAAACTTGCCACTTAACTCTTAACAGTGCAATTAGGATTTATTAGCACGCTGGAAAAAGACAGTAACATTACCTTTTTCGCGCAGCTTTCTGATCATCTAAATGGTACCAAAACAGACTTACAGTCTATTCTACATATAGACTTAGCGAAAATAACCAAGATTTACATAAACATTTATAACTTCAACATAATTTAGTTAAATGGACAACTAATTTCCTAAAGTTTACTTGGTAGGCTGGGATTGAGCCCATGACTATTTTTGAGTGGCTGAAAAGCACCTTTCTGAACATTCAATCAATACGATTAGGTAAGATGCAATTTTTCCGTTCAGTTGAAGATGTTTAGATTTTGCTTTTACACTTGCAAACCGATACCTAAAAACATATGTACTCATGAGAATTAAGTTTTTCTCTTTTTTCCCCCGTTCCTTTTTCTCCCATTGTTATTGTTTCCTTTGACATTTATACATTGTACCAATATGACACTGTTTACCCATTTCAATCCTCCCCCTAACTCCCTCCTTTGATGTGTGTTACACATGACACATTTCGTTTTATATTTCTTATATATTTACTCAATGAATGATAATGTCTATGATTGAAATAGATGTTTCGCTAAACTAGCCCTGATTTGAGAAAGACGACTGAGTTCGTTGAAACACGTGTCATCATAAAGGGCACTTTTTGTATTCATAAAGTTAAAATTGCTTAAAAACAAACCTTGACTAAGTGGAATCTGCTTTATTTCGTACTGGCGCATGAGTGATACTAAGTAACTACTTTTTCAATACTTTCTTTCTCTCCAAAAACGGGACGCAAATTGTGAAGCCCTATCGGTAGTTATCACTGAAGGCAGACCAAAAAAACGGAATACGTGGCGGATGAATAAGTCACCCAGGACAGCAGCTGTTGGTAACCCAATACAGGGAACACAAAGAGCCAATTTCATAAAGTAGTCCACCACAACCGGGACGGTATTGTAACCATTATTTCTTGGGAGTTCTACCACAAAATCCATCAATATCATATACCATGGTTTGTGAGGAACAGGTAAAGATTGTAGTAAACCCACTGGTTTGCCAGGAGTGTTCTTGCATTGGATGCATACAGAACATGTAGAAACATAATCTATTAGACCTTGTGTAATGGAAGGCCACCAACACCATCTCTTGAGCAGCTCTAGGGTTTTCTTTTGTCCAGGAAGGGCTGCCACAATGGAGTCGTGTCCCCAACTGAGAGCCTTGTTCCGAGTGGTATCTGTTGGTAGATAAAGCACCCCTTGTGTGAAAGGCAAACCGTTGTGTATGTCTAGATTAAATTCCTGAACCAATCGTGGATTTTGTTCAACCCATTCCTGTAATTCATGTTTTAGGGAGGACTGTGCAGAACAACTACATATCACGTGGTCTGCCAACAACGTATTTTGAACTGGAGGTTCTTCCTTCACCTCCTCACCGATGCGGTATAAAGCATCCAATTTGACATGTTGTCTGGCAGGGCGATATGTGATTTGGAAATCGTATTGAGCAAAGAACACATGCCATCTGACCTGTCGAGCCGTAAGACATTTCATAGTTTTGAATGCCTGAAGATTCCGATGATCAGAGTACTCCAACACCTGATGTTTGGCCCCCAGAAGATAATGTTGCCATTCTCGGAAAGCATCCATGATCGCAAGCAATTCCCGCTCAGTAACGGTATAGTTCTGTTCGTATGGGGTTAGCTTACGAGAAAAGAAAGCGACTGGATGCTCCTGCTTGGTTTCTCCACAAACTTGCGAAAGTACAGCTCCTGTAGCGACACTGGAAGCATCCGCCTCTACGATAAACTGACAATCAGGATCAGGATGTTGTAGTACAGGTGCAGTGGTAAATGCTTTCTTTAACATCTCAAAAGATGCTTGGGCATTCTGGTTCTAACAGAATGGTACTTTTGAACTGGTTAAAGCTGTCAATGGGGCCACTGTTTTGGAGAAGGAACGAATAAATCTGCGATAAAAATTCGCAAAACCTAGAAATGACTGTAGAGACTTGACATTATGTGGAATGGGCCAATTCAGTATGGACTTCACTTTGGAACGGCTCATTCGGACACCATGATTGGTAATGTCATAACCCAGGAATTCCACTTCTTGTGTATGAAAGACACATTTCTCGGCTTTAACAAAGAGTTTGTTCTCTCTGGGTCTTTGTAGGACAGCGGACACATGTTTAACATGTTCTGGGAAAGACGATGAATATATCAGTATGTCATCCAAATAGATCACCACAAATTGATCTATCATGTCTCTGAAGATATAGCTCATGAAGAACTGAAACGTGGCGGGAGCGTTACAAAGGCCAAAAGGCATCACAAGATATTCATAAAGACTGTACTGCGTCTTAAAAGCGGTCTTCCACTCATCGCCCTCACAAATGCGAACCATATTGTATGCTCCTCGTAAGTCTAATTTAGAAAAGTACATGGAAGTACCTAGTTGATCTAACAAAACATTTATCAATGGTAATGGGTACTGGTTCTTTATGGTGATGTCATTAAGTGTCCTGTAATCTATGCAAGGCCTTAGATCTCCCTCTTTTTTCGGAACAAAGTATAATGGTGAGGCTGCAGGCGATTGGAATGGCCGTTTGAACCCCATATCAAGAGCTTTATCGATTTGTATTCTTTCAGGACAACATCTTCTTTGGGAGTTAAAGAGTAGACACGACCAGTAGGGATTTTGGCCCCAGGAATTAATTCAATAGGACAGTCATACTGTCTATGTGGAGGCAGCTGTTCTGCCTGGCCTTTGTCAAAAACATCTGCATATTCTGTATACTCGCATGGTATATGTGTACCGCTCTGATGTACAACACTGATATAGGAACCTCCCTCCATAGAGGCCAAAATATGTGATTTGGTTGACACACTCTGACTGGAAAAGCAATGTTGGTTGCAATAAACAGAAGGATATTGGATCAATCCCGTAACCCAGTCAATGGTTGGATTATGAAGAGTCAGCCAGGTAAGACCAAGCAATAGTTTGTATTGAGGAGCCGCAATGATATCAAAAATTATTTCCTCTGAATGACCATTTGATAAAGTCATTTGAATAGGTACAGTCTCCTGGGTTACCATACCCGAAGTCAAAACTGACCCATCCACAGTGTTCACAGTTTCAGGTTTGTTCTTGGTTATAAGAGGCATAGAACATTTCTTAGCATATGTGATGTCATTGTAATTATTTGTGCCTCCGGAATCCACCATAGCCCTGGAAACTAATTCTTGGTCAGCAAAACGTAACGTCACCTCCACAGCTATAGGTGCGTACGCCAGAATGGTATGGGAGTCCGATGTAACACACGACACAAGGACTCCTGCTAATGTCTAGTTTTGGCGTTTCCCGAACGCTTAACTGGTTTCTTGGGACATGCCGCCAGTAAATGCTCAGATGAACCGCAATACATGCATAGATAGTTTTTTCTTCGGTTCTCTCTCTCTGCATTAGATAACCGGCCTCTCGCGGCACCAATCTGCATTGGTTCAGGGTCATTCGAGGAGGCTGCCGGTACTTCCGGACGAACAGGTGCTTGCAAGAAAGGTTTTCTCTCTCCTTTGCAAACGTTTCGTCAAGCATCGATTTGTAGAATCAGATCGAGCAATTCTGTGAACCCTGTAGGGACCACAGGAATCGTAGACAAGGCGTCTTTTAGTTCTTCTGAAAGACCCTTGTACAAAACAGCCATTTTCTTGTCTTCAGGCCATTGGGTCTCGGCTGCTAATTGGTTGAATCTGGCTATGTAAGCCAACAGGGTTTGACTACCTTGTTGTAAACTTAGCAACTCCAAATCTGTGGCTTGAGTGGCATAGCGCATGTCAAAGACCTTACTCATGGCAGCCAGAAGATCGTCGCAATCGTACAGCAAAGGACGGTTTGACTCCAATAAAGGATTAGCCCAAGCAGCAGCTGTGCCCCCCAAATGGTAAAGCACGAATGCTGCCTTTATAGTTAAATCAGGAAACGAGTTAGGCCGGCACAGGAAATTAAGTCAGAACTGGTTGACAAAGGTTCTATAGGTTTTAGGATCACCTGTGAAACTTTCCGGGGGAGCCAAAGGAAACTGTGTTGGCATAACCACTTTAAGGGTTTCTTGTTGTGGTGCCGGTGTCCCGGATCCAGATGCAGTGGCCGCTGGAGCCTGTGCTCCCTGAGGAGCGGCATGAATGGCGTCTTGCATAACATCCATGCGATGACGCAATGTGTCCTGTGCCGTAATAATTTTGTTTCTCAAATCCGTGATTAACTGAGTCAAGACCGTTAAAGTATCTGTACCCTCCATGGCTTCTGATTCTGTCATAAATCACCAAGGTATCTTATGAAAAGGATACAGTAACCAAAAAGGATACAATTGGTTGGGCTCTTCCGGATCCTTGAAAATGATACAACTCTCTGACTAGTAAAACAGGCAGAGAGAGAGATCACTGGAAAGGGCATGGGAGCATTATAGGAAGTCAGCCTAGGATAAATAAAGCATCATGAGAAGTGGTCCAAACTAAATTCTCAATGATAGCACAGCAATAGCACTAATTACAACACTAACCTGTAGGCTTAGAACTGGAATCTCCACCAACAAGCCTCAGAAGAAATCCAGGAATTGAAACAACGACAAAGGATGGGAGGTTAGTAAGGGAGACTTATCCCAAACGGCACGAGGCTCACGCTAGATACCGGGTTGGTGCACCACAGGATAGCGTCCAAAGTTCTGTGCACAATCACCTTCAAATAAACATTTGTTGATAATACTTCCTTTCCCACGTAGAACAGAAATGAAATGAGTCCACCTGTTATCTCCTCACAGGTGCCAGGGATGCGTGTGAAGTTACACGTTTCAAAGAGTTCAAAAAATCGCGTGCATATTTACACGCAACAGAAGTTCACGCAGCCTGAACAGCCACCCTTGCAAGTATAAAGTGTGCTGATTTACACGCAAAAAAAGTACACGCAACCAGGACTACAGCGTGTAAAGCGTAGAGAAGACCGCGTGTGATTTTACACGCAAACAGAAGTGCATGCAGCCAGACAGCCGTACCTGAAGAGTTCCAGCATCCGCGTGAGGTTTTACCCGCGAACAAAGTACACGCAGCCAGGACAGCCGCGCTTGGAGAGTTCCAGCGTCCACGTGGGAATTAACACGCAGCAATTTACACGCAGTCAGGAAAGCAGCATGCAAAGATATCAGGAACCCGCGTGTGAGGATACACGCGACTGAAGTGCACGCAGACAGTGCTGCCAAAACTCGCGTGTGAAGGAAAGCCAGCTCCAGGAGTTTGCGTGTGGAAGAGACACGCCGAAGAAAGCCAAGGAAATAACTGACAAGATGCGAGGACGCAGATCAAGTGTTCAGCTACCAAACGCCATATTAGTTCAATCAGAAGCAGCGAGCAACGTCTCCACGCTGCTTATGAACGTACAGCAGTAACACACGTGACTACCCTGAATCACGTGAATTCAACAACGTGAATAATGCAAACGTCATTTTCCCGGCAGTACATCAAACAACCTCCATTTAGAATAGAACGGTCTAGCAGTTCTATGAGCATAACCCGTTCTGCGTGAAGATGGTTTTCCAGGTCCAGAGGTAATATGTCCCGCATGCATGACAGCAAAGCACTAAATCCCGGAGAGACTGATAATGCCAAGAAGTGAGCAAGGCGGTATATCCCTGAGAGATTGAGTTGGGACCATGAAGTGTGCAGGGCGCTACATCCCGGGCACAGGATACTGGCGTTGGCAACTCTGAAAATAGTAGTGTTTTCCTCGGTAGTCCCCTGAGGCACTTCATGGCTTACTCCAGCCTAACTCTGGTTTGCAGCTCTTCTTGGAGGTTACCATACTTGCTTTTTGTAGAAAGACCCCTTTGACTCAAAGGAGTTTATCTCAGTGCCAGCCATACTAAATGAATAAAGATTATTGGAACTTGATACTCATGACGTGTGTGTTCATGTGATCATGTGCCACAATGTCCTCACCTATCCAAAGTGTTTCCTGTCATGGCAGAAGGTGGACCTGGTAAATGCCCAGCCTGTTCTGGCCTTTGATCCTAATAGCAGAGTTTTTCTGCCCCCGTCATGCCAGTAGGTGGATCTGGTAAATGCCTGGCCTGTTCTGGCCATTGATCGTAATGGGTTTTTCTGCCCTCTGTCATGCCAGCAGATGGGCCTAGTAAATGCCCAGCCTGTTCTGTCCATTGATCCTGATGTCTGAATTTGTGTGTCCCCTGTCATGCCAGTAGATGGACTTGGTAAATTCCCAGCCTACTCTGTACTTTGATCCTAATATGCTTTTTTGTGTCCCCTGTCATGTCAGTAGGGTGACCTTGTAAATGCCCAGCTTGTTCTGACCTTTGAGCCCAATAGCAGTCTTTTTGTTCTCCCTGTCATGCCAGTAGGTGGACATGGTACATGCCCAGCCTGTTCTGTACTTTGATCCTAATATGTGTTTTTGTGCCCCGTATCATGCCAGTAGTTGGACCTGGTAAATGCCCGGCCTGTTCTGTCCTTTGATCCTAATACACGTTTTTGTGTCCCCTGTCATGCCAGTAGATGGGCCTTGTAAATGCCCTGGTTGCTCTGACCTTTGATCCTAATAGCTGAGTTTTTGTTCTCCCTGTCATGCCAGTTGGTGGACCTGGTAAATGCCCGGCTTGTTCTGTACTTTGATCCTAGTATGAGTTTTTGTGTCCCCTGCCATGCCAGTAGACGGACCCGGTACTTGCCTGGGTTGTTCTGACTATTGATCCTAATACCAGAGTTTCTGTGTCCTCTTTTATGCCATTGGGTGGACCTGGTAAGGCCTGACCTGATCTGTCCTTTGTTCCTAATATGAGCTTTTGTGTGTCCTGTCATGCCAGTAGGCGGACCTGGTAAATGCCAAGCTTGTCTGGCCATTGATTTTAATACCAGAGTTTTTGTACCTCCTTTCATGCCAGAATCAAGAGACAAGTCAAAGCCAAATATGGATTCACTTTCTCCATTTATTCCTAAAACAACACAGGGGATTAGGTCTTCACTGGGCTCATGGAATGGGTTTTCAGATTCTTACAAATCAGTCTTGCTATCTTTAGAGCCCTGGTCCTCAGTCCTTCCATCTCTCTCAAAACAGGTCCACCTTTGGGCGGTTAATGAACACTTGCGTACCCTAACATTTCTATTGCCCTGCAATACTTTCTAGGCATCCGCTAAGTTTATTTTTGTTGTCACTGACCTTGCCAGGAGGTTGCCCTGTTCCTCCAGTGTTTGTAGCTTACCTGGCACCACCACCTCTTGTGCCATGGGTCATCTTGAAGAGGGTTAGGTGGCAAAATCTGTGACCCTGGGGTGATCATGCTTTACTTGCCCCTCCTGGCTGCAATGGGCACCTTGGTTGCTCGGTCTTCAAGGTCTGTCA
The DNA here is from genome assembly GCF_040938575.1 of Ambystoma mexicanum. Taxonomy (NCBI): domain Eukaryota; kingdom Metazoa; phylum Chordata; class Amphibia; order Caudata; family Ambystomatidae; genus Ambystoma; species Ambystoma mexicanum. The sequence continues at coordinate 1,273,504,025 of NC_090928.1, read as the reverse complement.
GTACAACATTGGGCTTCTCCTCCCGGGGTGATCTTTCCAAATACAGAGATTCGAAGAATAGTCAAATGCTCCCCTTCCTGTCCTGATTCCACCTCTTTCATCACCTTGGTTGCCTTTCCTCCTTTTCTCAGCTCTCTCCCCTGCTCATCTCTGCCTCCTCTCCACATTTCCCCTCCTTGCCTCTCTCTATCACTCTCTCTCTAAACAGTCCTCAAATACAATGTTCGCAAATTTCATTAACAAATTTCACAGGGTGATCTATCTGATGAAATCAAAACTTCGAGGGGAGTGAAACAAGGCTGCCCACTGGCAGCGTTGTTGTTTAAATTATTCATATCCGACTTGCCAAAAGCCCTAACCCACCTAAGATTATTTCCGCCTGAAGTGAACAGGCAGAAGTTGAGCTATGTAATATACGCTGACGATATTGTATTATTAGACTCAATGCAAATCGGGCTACAAAGATTATTAACAGCCCTACAAGGATACCTTGAGCAAAATGACCTAAAAATAAACACAAAGAAATCGAAGATAATGATGTTTGGGCCAAAAAACAGGCGAGACATAAAATTCTCATGGTGGATTGATGGAGAAGCATTCGAACCAATAAGTAGCGTACGCTATTTAGGAGTATTATTCAACACTTCGTTACGAGGTTGGGCTTGGACCCAAGACCTAAAAGCAAGAATGCAGATGTTCGCCTTACAAGGGGCCAAACTGCATGCAGCATATGGAAAATTCACAATCAAACCTGTTTTGTCTTTTTATTTACAAAAAGTTGTACCATCTATTGCATTTGGAAGCGAAGCCGGTTGGAATCTAAGCTCTGACATGTGGTGCAAACTCAAAGGAAAGTTTTGGCGCAATGTGCTTAAACTTCCACAAAACATTTCAATAACGGTGATTCGTCACGAATTAAGTATCGAGTCATTATATGGCATCATTTTGTGGAAAGCCATCTGCCTTGCGCAAGACAGGGCTTAAACCAACCGCAAAACCGTATGAAATACTAAGAAAGAGACATATGCATGATGAAGGTGACCTATTATGTAAATGGGAATCGAAATTAAAAACCATCATTAGAGAAGCGGACCCCTCTGCAGATCTACTAATAAAAAGCACCTCAAATTGCGACAGCCATGCATAAAATTGCCAGTCTTCCAAAATATTTAATTACATTTCCTTCAAGGTACCACCGTGATCAGTTTATGAGACTACGTTTTAATTTGTATAAAACAAAAGAGATGCTGATGCAAGAAGTACTAATAACGATCAATGTCGCTACTGCAAGATGGCGGAGGAATCCGTGAAGCATTTGATAATTGAATGTGCAGCGATTGCACCACAGCGGTTGGTACACCTAAAAGACTTTGCTTCGCAAAATGCTTATATGGAGGAATGGTGGTGTTATCTAATTTCTGGCGCAAGCACGAGACTAACGTGTGCTATAATTAATTTCATGGACAACATAATGACTGAAATCGAATAGGAATAGCTGACATTGGTAGATGTTATCTCTAGAGATTGTTTTCTCTCTTTTTCTTCCTCTTGGTGAGGGATTAAGACGATGATGATGTTGATAATGAATTATGTAACAAAAAGTTTATTTTACTGTATTGAACTAAGTTACAATAAAAAATAAAAAAAAATAGTTCTCAAGGTTTTAAAGTGAGGGCAAAATAAGACCAAATGTTTCAATGTTTCCACAGGTTCATTACAAGATTGAAAACGACATCTAAGGGTGATCTCGTCATCCTTAGCCTTATTCCGATATCCAGTCCTTTCCCTTGTGTGATATTGGTGGAATTTAAACCGCATAGAGAAATTTCTGGTGTGGTTAAATGGAAATGACTCAAGGTACCTATATCGGGGAATTCTTTTTTTAGTGAATCTAGCATATTCAATATAGGATTTATACTTTCTTACTTCCTCTACAGTTTATCACAACAGTTGCACTCAAACAATGTCTTTGCATAGCCAGGTCAAATCATTGAGTGTTATATTCACATCAACTAGGATGGCTAGCATTTCGCGCTGAGACAGGTTAACAGATATGATAGAATATTCATAGATAGATTAATTTTCAAATCCTGATATAGGAAGTTGGAGGGAGGCTCCACATTTTGGCATAATTTGTCAGTTGTCTCCATTTCCTTCTCGTAGAGAGCGAAATGAGTCCAAGCTCATGTCTGATTATGCTATTAGGCAATGCCAGCGGAAGATGCATTGCATATTTCAATAGCCGTCCTTGTCATGAGTCTAAACATTTATTCATATCCAATAGACATATATCCAAAGAGTAAAGGAGCACACTTTCAACCTTTAAGTTAAGGAAGTCGATTAGTGGTACCAAAGAATATTAGCAGTATTTTGCAAAAAATATTTTTAACTGTGAAAGCAGAGGTCTATCCTTTAAGTTTAATTGATCAGACCAGAGCTTAATCGAATTCTTATCTGAGATATCATTTCCTAGATAGATGGTATCAGTCAACTTCGGTATAGGTGTATTTAGTATTTGCCAATGGTATTGTTTTGGCTTATTCTTTAAACCGAATATCATGTTAGCTGTTTTAGTTGGGGTTGGGCTGAGATTGTGAGCTCTAGCAAATTCTTCAAATAGGTCCATTTTAGTTTGCAGCCCAGCTGGCGTATGGTTAAAGATGGTAATATCATTGGCAAAAGCTAACCATTGTAGACGTATTACACCGAATTTGAATGAAAATAGGTTTTCCCTTTGCCTGTTATCCTTATTCTATAGGAGGTACCAGTATGGAGTTGCACAAGCCAATATATTAATTGAGGTGGAATTCCCAACTTCACCAGCTTGTACCATAGGATATTTCGTATAACGGAGTCAAAGGTCGGCAGACATATCAATCAGTGCTATGTACATTGGGCATGCATTCTTTTGGCTAGCTCCAGATAGTAGAGGCGCCATGATGGTGGCATTAAGGGTGGTACTCGTAGCTTTTCTGAAGCCAGTTTGAAATTTTGAGTATAGGCCGTGTTGTTCAATATGCTGTTCAAGTTCGTATAAGAGCAAAATGGCAGATTTTAGCTTCAGTGTCTATTAACGAGATAGGCCGATAATTCTCGGGTAGAGATGGATCTCCTTTTTTATAAATAGGAATGATGTTAGAGGTTAACCAGGACTGGGGAATACTTCCAGTCGAAATAATCAAATCAAACTTTGCTTTTAGAATATTCGCCCATAAGGAGGGATCCGTCTTGAAAACACAAAGCGGTATCCCATCGGGACCAGCAGATTTAGAGAATGTCAATTTACCAATTACTCATTCTATATCACGTAGAGACCATTGTAAATGTCCCAAATCTCCATAACACAAAGGGCGGAATGTGAGAGTTTTGAATCTGACAGGGAGTTCTAATTTTAACGAAATATATTTACACCCAGTCGTTGTTGAAATGAGATTAGGGGATGCCGCTGTTTGCCAAACCGACCTTGTGTCGTGTTTGCATATCGCTTCAATTAATGCACAGTTCACATTGTTATAGTTAGATATACGCACACCTCTCATCTTATTTTAAAATTTCAACAGTATACGTTTCTGCAGTTTGTGATAATTATGAGTGCACAGTTTATTATATTTCAAGTTCCTCAAATCCCTATTTTTTTCCCTTTTTAATATTTTACATGCTGGATCAAAGTGATGGAGATGGGTTGGACCATTCGCAATGCGTTTGCTTCGAAAATATAGCAATGCCTTATTGAATGCCTTTCCGCAAATAGCTTCCTTTTGGATAGGCAACATATGCTGATTTATATTATTGCTTGTAATATTATCAGATACATATTGAGCAAATTGTTTGCATAATCCGGGGTTCCATCGTAATGAAATAGTATCACGATGGACCTCAGGAAGAGTTAGTGCCGGAACAGCATCCAACCTTGAGTAGTGTATTTCCAGGCCTTTTGATAGACGAGCATGATCCCCGTATGATATTGGGTGAATTATCAATGGGGTTGCTAAAAGGCTGATGTTATAGTATAGGCATATATAGTCAATCATTGAAGTTTTTGTACCCGACTCCAAGTGTGTTGAGGTCCGTTAGCATTGCATTCAACAAAGTCAATGTCCCAGTCATTGAAATAAGAATTCTACAACCTACCTCTCTTCTTAGCTAAATTTGGTACACTACTTGCTGGGAAATCTGTGATTACCTGGTTACAAACAGAATCAAAATCCCCACCAATTATGATTTCAAGGAAAAGGGTTTCGAGGCAGTTGTCCATTTCATTGAACATTTGTTCAATTGGAATAGCCACAGGATTCCAATATAGATTTATTAGCAGAATAGGTCACAGTTTATTATTCCGCAAATTCAAGAATACAACCAGGATGTTACTTGATTCCCAGACAAGTTTCAAGTGGCATACAATGTTATTGTTTACATCAATCGCAAGTTCACCAGATGGACGGCCCCCATTTGCCCTAGTCGCAAGTGAGCAATGAGTATTATAGCCTTCAAGAATCAATGAGCCAATTTTCATAGTTTCCTTTATCAACATAACACAACGATGATGACACGTCATTAGGGTACTTAACCAATTCTGAAGGTTGTGAAATCCACAAGAGTTCCATAAGATAATACTAAACTCCCTTCCTACGAGTGGCTAAGGGGCTGGCAATGCAGTTTTGGAATTCAAGATCATTCTTAACATCGGTTCAACCCATATCAAATCTTTATTATTGCACGCTAGTTCCAACAATTGAGTAAAAATTGATTATGATTGTTAATGTTGGCTTTAAATTTAGACAAGTTATCCACATTAGAAGCTTGGCCTGGTAATATGTGAGATATACATTTGTGTGCACTATTTTCATTGTTGAAAGTGAATAAGGAAAGGCCTTGTTCTTTAATCTCTGCTCTACATGACCATATAAATTTCAAGATTGATTCAGACTGCAGGTAACATATCATTCTGTGATTGTTGTGTCTGGGCAATGTGATCCTTGTAAGGTCCGCAGAGGGCAAGTTCCTCAATTGTGGAATACGAGAAAGCAAACCAAGGAAATATGAGCGATTAATTTGATCCTTTCCAAGGGATGTAACATTGCCTTCTAGACCAATGATATGAACTTCTTTTAGGGCCAGTTGAGGTTTCGCTAAAATAGTTGGTAACAAACGGTCTGTAGAGAGAGTGTCATTCAGTACCATGCCAGTATTCAAATTCGCTTTTGAGGGAATTGGATTCATCAAGGAAGATGGAGATGGATTAGCACATGACATGATAATTGTTTTATATATCTGATAAAGATGAGTTGTGGCAAAGACTTCTAAGAGTTGATAACAGGAGGTTGGGTTATGCAATAACTAATTTTCTAAACAAAATGAACTTGGTAAATGAATGTAATTCAATTGAAACCTTAGAACAGTAACTTATGTTTTATTTTAATATTTTTTCTTAAACTTGTATTTTATAAATAATATTGAAACGTTGATTGTAATCAGCTGTGTCAATAAAAAAAAATGTTTTATATACATGGATACAAACATGATTGTTTTATGTACTGTATCGAAGGGATTGTGTCCTCCAACGTATTCCTTATCTTGATAGATTACATTCCAGCTTGCTGGCTTCGGAAATTTTTTCAATTGAGGGCGCTGCGCGTCGACGTCCCTCGAGCTGGTGTCCCTCGACAGCCACCATCTCGGCACCGACGTCATTGTGCGTATAAATGTACTCGCGCAGCGACCGTTGCTCAGTTCCGTTTTTCCGTGCTTTGTGGGCCTCGGAATCGTGTTGCTCAGTTCTTTCTTCAAGTAGATTCTACTTATTCCTTGAAGATATCATCTTTATTCGATGGCTTCCTCATCTGAACCGTCAACCCCACGGTCCGGCTTCAAAAAATGTCGCAATTGTGGGAAGAAAATTTCGTTGACGGATCCTCACAAGATCTGTTTGTGGTGCCTGGGATCGGAGCATCAATGTTCGGAATGCGAGGACTGTATGTCCATGACGGCGAAAGCCTTGAAGGAGCGTAAGGGGAAGCTAGAAAGAGGTAAGACTCTTAAAACTTCTACTCCTTCGAAAGTTTCCTCGGCAGAGTCGAGACATTCGTCTCCTCGCCGTCACAGGAAACATTCCCGTTCAAGGTCTCGAAGCGGTTCCCATCAGTCTTCGAGATCGAAACACTTGAAAAAGAGGCGTCGTAGATCTCCCTCTTCTTCGTCTTCTATTTCCCCGGAAAGGGTCACCTGCCCCACGAAACACAGCTCTCCAGCTAAGTGGGAGAAATTCCGTAAGAAAAGATGCTTAGCGTCTTCGAGAAAGCGGCCTCGACCCCTTCGGAGACGGCTAAAGGTGATACATTGGGTGAAAGACCCGAAAAATCAAAATGCTGCAAGTCGTTGCACCCAGCGAAAGAAACTGCAGAGAGCGTCATGAACCCTCGAGTAAAGGTAGTAAGACCACGTCATCGACGCCGTCGTCGAAGGTTTCTTTGACTCATAAATCTGCTTCATCAATGCCTTTATCGAAGGGTCAGTCGATGCATAAATCGGTTGCATCGACACCGTCTTCAACGCCACTGTGGACTCCGATAAAAGACAGACCTACTACTCTCACTACATCTCAGTCAGTAGAGGTGCCGAGGACTTCGACCATGACCTCGAGGATGCCGTCGACAACTTTGACGGCTCTGAGTAGAATTCCAATCCTCTTGAGTACTTTGAGGTCTCTTAAAAAAATTTCGATGCCCTTTTCGGGTTTGTTGAAGCCTTTGACTTCCACGTCGACAACTTTGACATTTTCTCAACCAGTGACAACAAATCTGGCCCTTTCTGCTCTAGAAATGGGTTTTAACCCCTACAGTGCCAAGGACGAGATATCTCGTCCTTTTTGGCACCTTGTTTTGTGTGATCCCTGGAATGAAAATCCACAAAAGAAAATTATCTCCCTGCATCTGACTCATGTTAAGTATTGTTTTGACTCTTCATAAAGTACATAATTGTATAAAACTACCCATGGGCTTGGGTGTGTGGGGCATATAGCTAATGTGTGCACAATCTTAAATATCATCCTGCCGTCATCTACGGACCATGTTGTAAATGCGTTCAAGCACTGTGATAGGCATTCTTCATTAAGCGCGTTCGAAATAATCACAGACTATGACTAAACTAGAGAACTGGCGTTACACATGACAAATCTTGAGCCTGTATGGCCCTGCTTATGAATAATCAGAATTTGCAAATTAAGATTATGCACACATTAGCTATATGCCCCACACACTTAACATGAGTCAAATGCAGGGAGATAATTTTCTTTTGTGGATTTTTATTCCAATAATGAGTATACATTTTATAATTACACCATGACAAACCTGATTTCACATTTATTTAATTTCAGACTCTATACTGGGGATATAACCCCGTTACTACTACAGGGACATCAGTCCTATGGATTGATTATATGCAAATACGGGTAAGGACACCTGATTGTTTTTGTTTCAGGATATTATAGGGGTCAGTTGACCAGTATGGGTTTGTTATCATGATTGCAAAATAACGATTAATTTTTCGATTTTTTTTTCTCTTTTGTTCTGTCAATTTATGTTTTGATCTTTTGAAATTAATATGCATCTATGATGGGTTTTTTGCTTTTTCTACACCCTTGAATCCTCCCTTTCACCAATCCGTGTTTCTCTGTCTATTTGCTATACGCTTATCACTATGATATCTATTGTCTTATTGCGGCATGATGGAATAATGCAACGTGCAATATGACCTTAAAACTATTTGTACATTTATGTCACGTTTACGTGTGAATTATATATTTTTTATTACAATATTATGTTATTTACGTATGGTGATTTGCTTTGGAATATTATGTAGCCCAGATTTGAAAAAGGCTCAGCAGAGCCGAAACATGTTATCATACATGGGCTTCTTCGAGGGGATTGGGTCCTCCGACGTATTCCATATCTATGACAGGTAGTGTCCACAGCTGTGCTGCTTAGGAAAATCTTTGGCGTCTGCGTCCTGCATCGATGACATCGATGCGTCGTCCCCGAGGACCTCCTCCGACGGCCGACGTCACCCGATGTGATAAGTAGGACGCACGACGCCCATAGCCTCAGTTCCATTTTTTCCGCGAACGTGTTCGCTTCGTGAATCTCGGTACGCCTCGTCTCGTTGGAGTTTGCTGTTTTCAATTCTCGGTTCGTTGAACCTGTTCGGTTTGTTGTGAAGACCTGTTCGTGGCGATGTCTTTCTCATCTTCAACCCCGCGTCCAGGCTTCAAGAACTGTGGGGACTGTGGGTCCAAGATGTCGGTCACGGACTCGCACGACGCCTGCCTCTGGTGCCTTGGGGAGGCCCACGATACGAACGACTGTGTCGACTGCCAGTCGCTCATGGAAAAGGCCTTGCGGGAACGCAAGAAGAAGCTGTCGGTAGGCCGGGTGTCTAAGCCCCGGAAGTCGAGGTCTGCGGGGCTTTTGACGGATGACTCGAGGGGTGACAATCCGCGTCATTGTCGGAAGTCCAGTGGGTCTCCTTCCAGGAGTCGGTCTCGCCAATCCTCCGCCTCTTCGAGGCATTCCCGGAAGCGCCGGCATAGGTCGCCTTCCCCCTCCTCTTCCGAGGACTCCGCCCGTCGGCGGGTCGCTTATCCCTCCATGTAAGCGACACCGGAGGAATGAGCTTCCTTCGGGAAGCAGATGCTAGCGATTCTTGAATCGCAGGGCACCGGTCCGTCCGCGCCTCCGAGTGGGGTCGGTCGGCACCGGTCGAGAGACACCGCCCGCACACCTTCGGGCTCGGGTGGTCGGCACGGCTCACGGGAGAGGTCGCGCTCGGACAAGGGTAGCCGTTCTCGCCATGCCCATTCCAAGTCCCGGTCCTCGACGCGCTCGAGACCGCGTGATCCTGTGCCGTCTTCGAAGAAGACGTCGATGCCTGTGGCGCCGAGGTCGTCGACAATTTCTCTCGAGGCTCCGCCTCCGAGGGGGTCGTCGACGCCGTTGGCGCCTAGGTCGTCGAGAGACACGCTCGGAGCTCCGGCTTCGAGGCCTGTGTCGACGCTGGCGGCGCTGCAGCTGAGGTTGACGCCGATTCGCTCGACGTCGACGCCTTTTCTGTCGACGCCGGCGCCGACTCGTTCGGCGCCCTCGACGCCTTTCGAGGCGGTGGTGTCGGAGGGGCCCCGTGGAACGGGGTTTGCCCCTAGAAAGGCTATGGCTAAGGTCAGGCACTGCTTTGGTCCACAGAGGTCTTCCTCTCCCCGCCTGGAGTACATTTCAGAGGGTGATGAAGGCTGTGATGGGGGCTTGGTTCCGGTTACGGTTCCAGATGACCTTATCTTGGGCCATAGCCAGTTTGATGATCTGCGGCAGTCGCTGCATGATGCCAGTGGACTGGACACCTCTCCGGAGTGGAGTTTTGTAGGCCGGAGCCTGGCACTCATGCCGATTCTTCATATCGGCGCCTTTTTTCTCGGGTCACTGAGTACTTGGGTTGGTCAGCTCCCCCAGGGGAGTTCGTTCGGGATGATGTCGCGGACATCCTTGATCTCGGTCCCCCCACTGACCCGGTTTTACCTTTTCATATGGCTCTGCAGAGAAGGGTGGCGGCGGCTTGGACTGCTCCGGAGAGTCTCCCGGCAGTGTGCAAGTCTTTGTCGCGAAAATACCGTCCAGCCAGTAGCGACCCCTGCTACTTGACTAGGCACCCCACTCCGGAGAGTTTGGTGGTGCAGGTGGCTACGGCCCCGGCAAACCAGGCGTCGTATCCTACCATCCCTCCGGATAGGGACGACAAACGTTTTGACGGCTGGGCAAAGAAAGTGTTTTCTTCAGGGGGTATGGCGCTTCAGGCGGCCAACTCCATATGTGCCTTGTCTCGTTTCACACACACTCTGTGGAACTGTGTTGCATTAGCGGCTGAACATATTCCCGAAGGGGACGAACGGGATGGTTTCCTTGCTATGGTTCAGGATGGCAAGAATGCTATGTGTGAGGCCGTTCAGTCGGGTTTGGACTTGGCGGATTGTGTCAGCCGGTCCATGGCGGCGAGCACCGTAATGCAGAGGTTTGCGTGGTTGCGGAACACCTTTTTGGCAGCAAGGCTGATGAGAGCTTTGAGAGGTTGCAGACCTCCAAAGCTGCAGCGAAGTCGTTGGGCGCTGCAGTTCGCCAACCTCTGCCTTTTCGTCCTAGGGGACAGCAATGGAGGGGAGGTTCCTTTCGCTATTACTCGTCCTTCAGTAAAGCGAGGGGAGCTAGCAGTCAAAGAGGCCATCGTAAGAGTGCCAGAGGTGGAAATAAAGGTACTCGAGGTGCAACGCCGCAGCCGCTACCACTCAGTCATGAGGCCAGGTCCCATGGTTCGCCGGTTGGGGCAAGGCTGGCGCAGCATCTTGTAGAGTGGCAAGCCATTACTTCGGATGTGTGGGTTCTGGAGATCATAACCCACGGCTACTGTCTTCCTTTTCGGCAGAGGCCTCACGACAATCCACCAGGGAACCTCTCTTTGAAGTGTCCGGATCCGCTCCTTGCGCAGGAAATTCAAGCCCTGCTGGAGAAAGGCGCCATAGAACTGGTGCCTGTCGCGGAGAGGAACAAGGGATGGTATTCCCCTTATTTTTTTATTTCAAAGAAAGACGGGGGATTGAGACCCATCATGGACTTGCGCGGTTTGAACAAACTCCTCAGGAAGAACAAGTTCAAGATGGTGACTCTTTCTCAAGTCCTCCAGGCCCTTCAACTTCAGGACTGGTTGGTGTCTCTCGACCTCAAGGATGCTTACTTCCATGTGCCGATCCATCCCAAGCACAAGAAGTACCTGAGGTTCGCGGTTGGCGACTCGCACTTTCAGTTTCGGGTCCTGCCATTCGGATTGACCTCCGCCCCGAGGGTTTTCACCAAGCTCATGGTGGTGGTGGCAGCGCATCTCAGGAAAGTGGGGATTTACGTCTACCCATACCTGGACGATTGGTTGATCAGGGGGCGCTCTCCCGAGCAAGTCCTGGATCATCTGTCCGTCACCTGCAACTCCCTTCACAGGCTGGGCTTCTCCCTCAATTTAAAGAAGTCCCATTTGACACCAACGCAGCGGCTCCAGTACATCGGAGCAGTGCTTGACACGTCCCTGTGCAGTGTTTTCCTCCTCAAGTGAGGGCTCTTCACATTCGGCAGATGGTGCACAAGTTTGTTTGCCCAGGATCTCCCAGCGTCCGAGTTCTTGAAACTGCTCGGCCTCATGGCATCCTGCATTCTTCTGGTGCCGGAGGCTCGTCTGCGGATGAGATCTTTGCAGTGGGCACTGAAGCTCCAGTGGTCTCAGTCCTTCGGCAGGCTGTCGGACCCTGTTCAGGTGCTGCCCTCGGTGGCCCGGGACCTTCTGTGGTGGGCCGTTGAGGGCAATTGATGAAGGGGGGGCCCCGTTTTGGCTGCCCTGGCCGGAGGTGACGATCGTGACGGACGCATCCGACACGGGATGGGGAGCTCATGCCAACGAGTTGACAGTCAGCGGTCGTTGGCACCATATCAATCTGTTGGAGCTGAGGGCCGTCAGGCTAGCCCTGAAGGCTTTTTTGCCGACTGTGCGCGGAAAGAGTGTCCTGATTCTAACGGACAACACGGTGGGCATGCAAAAAGGGGGGGGCAGGGTCACTTCCGCTGTGCAGGGAGGCGATGCAGCTCGAATTCTGGGCCATCCAGCAGGAAGTTTCGATCTCGGCTGTTCATCTGGCCGGAGACGACAACGAGACGGCGGACGCTCTGAGCAGGCAGAGCTCGATCTCTCACGAGTGGGAGCTGGCTCAGGAGATTCTCCTGTAGATCTTCAACCTTTGGGGGACCCCTCAAGTGGATCTCTTCGCCTCCATTGTCAACCGGAAGTGCGAAAGGTTTTGCTCGCGGGAATTTCCTCCAAAAGGAGCCTTAGGAGACGCGTTTGTGGTGGAGTGGTCATTCCCACTGCTGTACGCGTTTCCTCCAGTCCCCGTCATCCTGCAAGTGCTGCGGAGGTTACGGAGGTTTGGTTCCCGGATGATCCTCATTGCTCCGGCGTGGGCCCACAGGACGTGGTACCCGGACCTTCTAGACTTGTCCATCTGCCCTCCACGTTGTCTTCCCTACCGAGACGATCTTCTCTCACGGGAGGGGGGTCAGGTTCTCCATCCAGAGGTCAGATCCCCCAATCTTCACGCTTGGCTTCTGAAAGGTTGAGGTATAAGGATTGGGACCTCCCTGAAGACGTGATGGAGGTGTTGCTCTCGGCCAGGCGGCCGGCAATTAAGTCTCTGTACCGTTGCCGTTGGAGAAAGTTCTGCGACTGGTGCAGAGTTCAGAATGTGGATCCTTTTGAATGTGACATTCCCATGTTTCTGTCTTTTTTGCTTTCTTTGGCCCACAGGGGCTTGCAAGTGGGGACCATTAAAGGTTACCTGGCGGCGCTGTCCATATTTAAGCGCTCGTCTGAAGAGTGTTCCGATTTTAAAATTCCTTTAATTTCGCAGTTTTTGAAAGGGCTCACTAATGTGTTCCCTCTTTCACCTTTCCTGGTGCCCGGTTGGGATTTGAACCTTGTTCTTAAGTTTCTTATGGGTGCTCCGTTTGAGCCTTTACATTCTTGCCCTTTGAGGCTGTTAACTCTGAAAACTGTGTTTTTAGTTGTGGTTACTTCCGCTCGCAGAGTGAGTGAGTTACAGGCACTTTCAGTTAAGCCACCCTTCACTGTGTTTCATAAGGACAGGGTTGTCCTTAGAGTTTGTCCTTCTTTTCTTCCGAAGGTGGTTTCGGAATTTCATTTGAGCCAGAAGGTTGTTCTTCCGGCGTACTATCCTCCTGCACATCCTGGTAAGGAAGAGGAGAGGCTCCATAGGTTTGATCCTAGGAGAGCGTTGAGCATGTCCAGGGTCAGAGTGGACGATCAACTTTTCATTGGTTACGCTGGAAAGCGTTTGGGACAAGCTGTGACGAAACAGACTTTGTCTCGTTGGATTATTTTAGCTATCTCCGAGTGTTACCGCTTGGCGGGTAAGGATCCTCCGGCTGGCTTGCGGGCCCATTCTACCAGGAGAGTGGCTGCGTCTACTGCTCTGCAGAGGGGAGTTCCTATTCGTCACATCTGTGATGCAGCCACCTGGGCTTCAGTACATACTTTTGTACGTCGCTACTCCCTCGATTCCATCAGAGGGTAAGATCTGGCCTTTGGCAAGGCAGTTCTCTATTCCGCAATGTGATTGGGCATGCTAAATTTGTATACTAAATTCTTTCCCACCTCCTTGCTTGGTACTGCTTTGGGAGTCTGTCATAGATATGGAATACGTCGGAGGACCCAATCCCCTCGAAGAACAAGTTACTTTCTTACCTGGTAACGTTCTTAATAAACCCCAAGAATCCAGCAAAGCTGCTGGGGGACTCACTAGGTTTGGGAAATTAGCCTGAGCAGAGAATTCTCCCTAACAACTATACCTTAGTTACCCCAGGCACTGCCTCTTCCTTCTCCCTTTTCCCCTTATATCTTTTCCCTCCTTCCTTTTTGTACCCATCTTCCAAAACCGCCCATGCTCACTCTCAATCAATCTTCTTCCCCCCTTTTTCCCTTTTGCTCTGGCCTTATCCACAGACCCACCCAGACAGTCACATCTGACACACTGGCCTTCTCCAGAGGCTCCTTCCAATCACTCCGGGTTAGTAATGCAACGGCCCTCTCCATGGGCTCACCTCTCCCTATGTTAGTAAAGGTGGGCACCAAGCCACTTCTCCTCCGCTTGCTCACACCCACCTCTAAAATGCCAAGCGTGCTATTATACACCAGGTACCTGTTGACAGCGACCCTTCCACCTTTGCTCAATACCACAAAAGCAATACGAACAGCACTTACTAACACACGCACGTCCCTCTCCTTTCCTTTGAAACACTGCTTCAACCACTGGACAGTAAAATTACACCAGTCTCCTCTAAATGACGCAACTATACAATCACTAGCACTATGCGCAACTCCTGTCTAATGGGGTTCGCCTCTCACTACACACCTCTTCTGCTCTAACACAAGTGTGCACACACTCATACGCCCACTCCCTACTCTGTAACATGTACTAGAATCTACTACCATGGCCGATCGTCCTCCCATCTGGGGATGCATCCTAAACGCCATAAAATACAGTCCCTCCCTCCCTCACTCCCTCCCTCAGGGGCATGTAACCACGGTACAGCTCGTTTTTGCATGGATACACTCACATGTCCTAGAGATCCTCGAGTCCTCTCTGCACCAAGCCTCCCATGGGTGCTCACTCCTCCCCCTGAGCCCAGGCGGCACTCGTGACCAGGCAAACCTTTGTGAACTCAGCATCTGCAGGGCCTCCTCAGTGTTGCACGTGGAACTGGTCTGCGCTCGCCGGACCCACACCCCCAGGGAGGACAGATGAAATACCCTCAGTTGATCGAGGGTGCAGAGGATCTTGCTGGGACCTCCAAAAATGTATTCGGGGTCCTCTAGCATCAAGTAATCAGTGAGTTACCAATAGTAGTCCAAGAAGGAGGATACACCAGGCAAAAAGTAACGCTGTTTATTACAGCTGGGCGAGCACAAATCAAACAGCACAGTGGAACAGAACTGATTGATCAGAGCTGACTAACTGGTTCAGTTTGATACAGCTAATACAATATGTTTACAGTTAGAAACAGTTGCGCTTCAAACTTCACATCTTTGCTGTTCTCACAAAGCCGATTGGTTAGAATACGTCATGTCCATATAGATAGGCATATGTTAGTTGGGCATGATTGGAGCAAAACAGACATGCCCCCCCTCCGAGTGTGGCGCCACATTGCTTCCCGCTCTACACCAGACTCCTCGCAATTAGTAATGACATAATTGTGCTGACTTCCGGATCTTTGTCTGCTAGACCTAGAATTCAGGCGACACATGCTGTCTCTCCACAGTGCTCTCTGCAAACTCTAAGGCAGAGTACTCATCGCTCACCGTCTTACAGTGCCCACCCCCCCCCCCCCCCCCGAGTCTCCACAGTAGGGTGGCCTTTCCCAGGGAAACGCTCCTGCCTCAGTGCGGAAACCACACACCTATTTTTCAGGGTGCTAATAGGCAATTATTCACCTGCTCCAGAACTTTGAAAGATAATGATCTGCTAATGACGACGTGTTCAGACTTTGAGTCAGAGGTTTATCAGCAGTACCGATACCATGGCAACAAGATGCAATAAATTCCATCATTGCACTGACCTCCAATATAGCCTCTCCTTTATTAAACCATACTACAGAAACCTGCAGATGGCAGGTGGATAATGACTATACAGTCAAATTTTTGTTTTTTGAAAAATGATGGGTTTAAAAAAATTAAAGTATCAAGTAAACATTATACTGAAACACGAAATGTAGATGCACATAAAGCATTAATGTGATTTCAAGTCATTCCGCCTTTCTTACTTACATAACCCATTTGATTCCCTTTTACAGAATACATGCATAACTTTAATATTCCCATATGGCTCAAATGTAGAGCCCACGCTCTTCACCCACTTACCTCACATCTTTTTCAAAGCAGCACAGTTTACAAATATGTTCGTTTCTGTTTCTATTCGTAAGCTATAAAATCTACATTTCCTTATTTCATGACATATGCCTCACTAGTCGTCTTCATAAGCTTATAGGGAAAGGATCCCCAGCCTAGATTTTAAGAAGAGAGACCGCGTTTCCTCATCCGATAAACTGAACTGCCACACCCATTCAGTTCCTTCAAATGCTGTGTCATTAAACAATTACATGGATTTAGATTTCCTTATATCCAAATCTTTACTAGCATTTATAATAGAAGATTTCATTTCTTTATTCCGGTTCGGACGGCCATATAGATGAATAAAACCATCATCATCACTTGAATTTCCAGAAACTGCAGTCTTCATCACCTGACTTAATTTTTTCCTTCTGCACCAATATCCTTTGAGTTATTCCAGAAGTAGCTGCTTTAAGGAGCCCGGAACTGTATTATTTTAATTACTGTTTAATTCACCATTGATCTGGTTTGATCTCCAACATCTTCCTCCAATGCCATCGAGTGCTTGGCTTTTCACCTCTCCACCGCTGGTGTGAGACTATTGCACGCTGCTACGCTCACCTGGTATCCACGGGGACGCCACCCAGCCCTGGTTGGAGGATTTGCACTATCAAACCCTCTCCCTGTCCCTTGGTAAGGCCTCTGGTTAAAGATGGGTCTTAATATTGTAAGAGGTGGATTCTCCGTCCTGCTCCGTGTGGCAGGGGCACGTAGATGTGGGGGACGAGCAGCGACCAAGTTACTTCACTGGTGCAAGCCCCCCTGTGGGAATCAAGGCCTGCTACGACTCTGTAGCTTTGCTGCTTTACAGTCTTTATATGCAGTTCTTATGTTCCTCTTAGTTCGAATAATAATGTCTTTCTTCTTTCCTTTTAGGTATGGAAAGGTATTTTGGTGTTGTCATGCAGTTTGAAGATGAGCCGGCGCTGTTTCGCCTTTTATATGGCTAACCTGTGTCTTTTCTCTCCTTGCAGGTTGCGATGTTCCTCGCTGAGCGCCGTAATGTTCCAGCAATGATACTGACCAGGAGATGACTACCCAGGTAAGAATTGTGTGGCTTTCTTCATTTGGGAGGAAACGTGAGTAAACGCTTACTAATGCTGTCTTTCTTTCTCCTCTTTCCAGGTTATGGTATTCCAGGATGCATGCGGTACCGGATGATGGAGTTCGTACCTTCAGGTGAGTGGAACGGAATTCAGCGATGGATTGAAGACAGGATACTGTTCCAGGTAAGTTTGGTAGTGTTCTTTCTCTTTCTGCAGGTCCTTGGTTTCAGGTAAACTGGCACCAACAAACTGGACACGGTGAGCGTTACGCTGCCCACAGCAGAATAACGCAAAGCATGTTCTGCTGTTTGGGTGTGGTTTAAATAGTCTCAGGTAAAGTAGTCCAGGTAAAATAGTCCCAGGCCTGCCACACCCAAAGTAATCCAGGTAAACCCAAAAGACTAGACCGCATAGCTCAGTTCCTTGTAACTGAGCTATGTGTGTGCCTCCATGTTGGCTGAACCCCCCCAAGTTAAATAGTCCCATTCTAATGTTGGTCTTCATGATGGTTCTGAGCCTGGTGCCAATGGCGCCAGGTCTGACTCCAGAGAGTCTTGGATGAGGTTTTAAGGCCTTTGACCTGGCTCTAACTGGAAGGCTGACTTGCCAGTGAGGGCCAGGGGCAATGGTCATGACATATGCATCATCTTGTAAAACAAAGATTGCTCGCATGTGTCCCCTGATCCCTAGAGTTTTATCTACCAGGAATAGAACGTCCCTATCCATGGTGAAGAGATGGTCCCTGGAATGGCCCTCGTGTACCCTATCCTCATGACTGCCCGAAGGACGAGAAATGACAGATGTAAGTCACTGTTTGTCCAACCCCCAGGTGGACAAGGTGCATTCGAAGTATGTGAGCATATACTTTCATAGGCAACCGTTCAAACCCTATCCAGCTGATGTCTTCGCAGATACAGGTGCCCCATCACTGGACCAGGTTGACCAACGATAAATATCCAGCCGTGCTGACGTCATTAGTAACACCCCGACATAGTAACGTTAGCCACAAAGTAAACTTGCATCCCTGCATGAAGTTACACAGACACACACGTGCATATATGAAGAACATGCATACATAGTTCTGTAGATAGAGGGCAGATAGATGTACACACTGCCAGAAGCCTTTTTCTTTTCCCTAGCCAAATGCAGAAATGCATGAAAGCAAAAAAGTCACACAGAGCATGCTTGCACCCGCTTCACTGCAATTAACCATATGGAACCACAGGGGCGTATAAGGAACCTGGAAGAGCTGAATACTGCTAACCCCTGCAAGTGTCGGAAGCGGCTGTAGATCGTTCTTGCTGTCCAAACACAGTGCGGCTTGACACGTGTGTGGTACGTTCGAGGTTCATTTCCTCTCATTCCTCAACTTTTGCTTTGTCTCGAATCTCGTTGCTGGCTGCCGGCTGTGGCTGCCGTTAAGAAAAGGCAGAAAAGTCAGACAGAGACTGGAGGAGCGTAGCAAGTGCCCTGTTGCCCAAAACATCTTCTGGCAGTTGGGGGTGGGGGTCCACTGTAAATCTAAGGTGAGACAAGTGTGAGGGGAGAGGACATGCAAGCTTGAGAGTAAGTTTCCGGGCTGCATGGTGGTGAGTGCAGACTGCACCCCGCACTGCCCCCGGTGACGCCAGGTCCAACTCCACTCAACATGAGCCACCCTATTTGAAACTGACACGAGGCCCATAGCCTCTGGCCTCTGGATTCTGGATACCTCATTTTTGCGGTGGCTGTCTTGCTACCCTTGATATCCCTCCGTCTGTGACAGGCTCAGGTGCATTTGGGCTTTCTGAGTGCTGTTGGGGTGCCAGGTTTGACAGTAGCCCCTGCTGGAGCAGTGTGGGTGCAGTGTCACCACTCATTCAGCGGCACTCTAACTTTCCTTTACCTGATGAGAGCGGCTCATCTCTACTGGATTGCTTTTCTCTGGGGGAGCTGAGGAGCGGCTCTGTAATTGCCCATCTGCCTGGGCTGTCCGCCACCCATAAAAACCAAGGCACAAGTGCGATAGCGCGCGCTTTCATGCTCTGCGAGTGTGATTGGAAGGTTAGGTGTCTGGTGGTCAAGGGGCTACAGAGTGTCTGCTTCCCCTAATTATTGGGGCAAGTTCATTTTTTTTCCTTCTCCAACTTACTATAAAACCACCAATCAATCCCCAGGATGAACATGCGGTAAACGACTCTGTGCAGCGCCAAACAGGGCCCGACCCCTAGCACAAAAGCACCACCCCCTAGCCATAAAAGGCAAACCTACTGAAAGCTTTTCTTGCAAACAAAAGCATCCCGCTCCATCCAACGCTGACATTACTTACTTTTTCGGCCCCACAAAAAACACCTCCTCATGAGTTAAAGCATTCCTGCACGTTGTCTGACATTTCAGCGCTTTCACCATCTCACACAATTGATAAGAACAACTCACTCCTAAAAATGCTTGTTGGCCTCCAGCGTATGTCTCTGGGTGGGAAATTGGTGTTACCATCATACGAAGACGATGAGAACAAAAATGACATGAACCTCTCCAATTCCCCTGACTTAGAAGCACTGATATCCTCGTCTGACCCCTCCTATTCGTCTGACTATGATTCAGAAAAGACTGATTTAAGCTGCTTGACAAATCTCACTTCATCTGAGTTTACTACCAAAGCTCTCAATCTTTTATTGACCAAAATAGATGCTTTATCCATGCTAATTTCCTCAATGTCCAACAACCAGGCGGTTATTAAGTCTATGCTGACAGGAGCCACAGCTTTGCCACTAATACCCGCAATTACTCGCCCTCCTCTTCAAAAACAGCTCTGAAAGAAATCACGCCAATATCCATCTTGACCCCTTCATCATCTGCCAAGTAAAAAAATTGGATTTCGAAGAACTATTCTTTCCACCGGAAATGGTTACTAAAATTGGTACCCAAAAAATGGTACACAGAAACCTTCCAAAATGATTATATTCGGCTCTAGCAAAACAAGCCCCAAACCAGGATCCAAAACACCTTAAAAGACTGGAAAAAATAAACTCTCAGCCGAGCCTCATGGAAATTAGAGGCCCTAGAAAAAGAAAACATTAATAACAACCACCCTCCCTGATGGTTCCACTCGCCAAGTCTTACTAAATGGTCCACTAGATCACTTCTTCCCCACCAAACTACCCGTGCAAATGTGGTCTCCCCCTCAAAACTCTTCAGATTCACATTAAAATTGTCTTTCTTCATGTTGCTGTTTAAATCTGTCTTACTGTTATTGGAAGGATGGTGAATCTGCAACAGAGAACGAAAAATCTCCGGGGACTCACAAGCCAACTCATCATTTAAACAAATGGCATCTTGCAAATAACAGCCTGCAGCGGGGCTTGCAGCAACTCTCTAAAAACAATACAAAAAGCTTGGGTAAGTGGATCATTTTAGAGGAACTCAATCCCACCTCCCACAGCCCCTTCCTAAATCTTAAACCAAATAACATATCTTGACTTGATCAGTTCCACTGACGACATCTGCACCAAGCTTCCGAGGGTGGGCAGTAACACAAATTGGCCCCTAATTGAATTTTCCACTGTTCTGATAGTTCCTCTCTTAAAACTTAACATCGCTGAGCTGACAAGATTGGGCTTGCCCCTCACCATCGGTCGAAAGACTATGACTACGCCTAATCGAGTGGTACCATCACAACTTTATAAAAAAGCCCTTATTACAACTGATCCAGAGAAAATTGGCCAAGCAGTTTTCCAAGCGCCTCACATACACAAACTTCAAAGAAAACATCAGGTCGCGGAAAATTGCTCAATTGGTCACGTTACAAAAGGACCAAATTGACTTTCCATTGTTGAACACAATCTGAAGTGGTTGTCTTTGAATACTCGAGGATATCGATCTTTTCTTATCCACCCCACCAGCTTAGAAACAATTGTGACATCTGACATCTTTTTATAACAGGAGACTTGGGTGCTCTAAGCCTTTTACTATGAATGGTTTTCAGATAATTTTCAATCACGCCAACCCTTCAAATAGAGGGCGAGCTAGCGGTGGCCTAGCAATCAGCACAAAGTTATCACATGAATTGAGTGCCTTCCCAGTCACAGTGAAATCTCCTCATTTATTGCCAGCCATTTGCAGGCCTAAGGGGAATAAACGCTTGGCTACATTGATCATAAATATTTATGACCCATCTGGGGGCGCCCACACTAAATCCATACAAGCAGAAATGAAGACCGTTATTTTGGCATGGCATAAAATTTCACCACCGGCTCTGATTATAGCTGGGGATTTCAATACAGAAAGTTTGAGCTCCCTGTATCCCAAGAATGATAACCAAAAATTACATGGACATGTTTTCTGAAAATGTATGACTTAACACAACTATCCTTTGAAAACTTGGCCTCAGAGGATACAAAATACACCTGGACAAATGGTGTCAATAAATCACATTATTGATATGATATTACATTTATAACGCGCCTATACATAAGTGTTTCAAGGCTCAACGGGGCAAGGGAGGGGGAACGGAGGGAGATGAAGACAACGATCTTACTAGGCCAGGTTACATTGAGATTGCGCAAGTGCGGAGGGGTGTAGGGAGTGTAGGGGGAGGAGTTAGTGCATAGGATAATAAAGACAATAAATAAAAGTGCAGTCAGCTGGTGGCAGTGCAAGAGTAAGTGCAGACTACTTTAGACTACGTTATAGCCGACCCCTTATTCGCAACCAAATTTGGCCTGATCTCAATTCATTTTAACAAGCTGAGCGACAATGCTGTTTGAAGCTGGGTCTCTAGCCTTGATTACACTTACACAAACACAATCCTGTGCAGCAGTGTCATAACTAACACATAGGGCAATCGCCTACGTTGGAGAGAAGGTGACATTAGCGCCATTAATGATCACCTAGAGCATGCTCTTGGTGACTTAATCGAAAATTGGTCGACTGCAAATTGGGACCCGAACCACATGATTTGCGCTAGGGCTATCAGTCATAGGGAAAACACTAACAAAATGGCACACAAGAACGGGACTAAGGGAAATCTCAAATTCGACCTGCTGATTGCGGAGCAAAAGCACATTTATCGTCAAGCGCAGGGAATGATAAAAAAAGACTCCTTGCTGAGTGATATTGAAAAAGAGACCCAAACTAAAAAACTAGCCACACATTATAGAAATTGGTCTAAACAGCATAAATCTTCCACCAACACTGCAAATTGGACTTTGTTATTTGTATGGCTTAAATCCCACAACACCCACACATTCTGGTGTAATTTCACCACTTATAGAAATAGCCTCTCCCCCTTGTAGCTAACCTAGTGTGAGAGGCCTCTTGGCTTACACACGTCAGCCCTGTATAATGCACCTAGCCTTACTTATCCTAAGACGCGTCTAAATTACAAAGACCCATCATCGCACAAACTGGCCATACAAGAAGAGGACATAAGAAACATCATCATCATCAAACTCAAGAGCTCTCGAGCCCCGGGGCCAGTTGATATACCCAACATTGTGATGAAGGCAAAACCCAGTCTTTGGGCAAAGATACTAACCAAATTATACCATCACATATTGCCAACCGGCAAGATACCTGATAGCTGGTGCAGATCTGTACTGGATCCGATCTTCAAAAGGGATGATAGATTGGACCCGGCCAACTATCGCCTCCTGGCCGTGATTGACTCCAGCCAGAAGATCTTCACAACAGTGTTTTTAATGGATCTTGCTGATTGGTCAGAAAAAACAACCTTCTAAGCACTTTCCAGACAGGATTCCGCAAATCCCACAACTCACTTACCAACATCAGAACCCTCCAATTCGTCATTGCAGTGACTAAACACGATTGCAGACCCAATCTTTATTGCTGCTACATCGACTCCAGCAAAGCATTCAATTATCTTTTGCGAGCAATATGTTGGAAGACATTTGTAAAATAGGGAATAAATCCATCATTGTTATTCTTCATCCAACAACTGTACGCAGACACTTCAATCACAGTACGCATAAATCAAGCTGGTTTACAGAAAAAATATGGTAATACTGACCGCAGCATGGAACAAGGATTTGTCCTTGCGCCTATCCTATATAATCTATACATGGCAGATTTGCCTCCGATTTTCCACACCTTTCACAATAATCCCACTTAAAATGAACGGGACACATGTACCATGGCTCTCCTGTGCGGACGACATCATCCTATTCGACCAGACCCCAATTGGCCTTTAACGATCATTGGATGCGCTGGTCGTCTACGCCGACAGGAATGCCATGGTCATTAAGATTACAAAATCAAAAAGGGACGGAAACTAAAGGATCAATTGTTAGAAATTGTGGAGGTATACATTTCTCTGGTTTGCCCCATTAAAGTCAACCTCTCCCCTAGCTACTACAAAGGCTGTTCTACTGCTAAAATCTGTAAGAAATGGCTGGCAGCTCGCCATTACGTAATCCATCATGGTGGCTATAACATACAGGGTCTGCTATAAATCTACCTTACAGCTATAATACCTGGGATACTGTATGCCTTGGCGGCACTGCCCAGTATCCAGGTAAAGTGGCTCGACTGACTCGAAGGAAAGGTCCTACATACGGTCTTGAAGATCCCAAATTCCATCCCGGTCGAGGCACTTTGCTTGGAATACGGGCAGATGTCACTGAAGGCCTCATCGCAAGTGCAGAGAGTCCTATTATACTCCAAGCTTCTGCAAACAAATCGAAACTTGAACCAATTATTTAGGCTCTTGGGAAAGGATATGGATACTAGCAAAAAATAAAATGCCTTCACACAAGACATTAAATTGTCAACCCACAAATTTCTTGATGAATTGGGCCTCGAATTGGATATTTCTGAAACTGACTCACACTTCAAAAAGAAAATTAAAAATAAGGCAAAACTGTGGGAATGGGCGAGATCTATTGACATTCTTCACTCAAAGCAAAGATGCACTTAATTTTTCGTATGTAAGAACCTCATAGTTACTGAACTAAGACACGCTCTATGGAGCTAAAGTCCTTCATAATATACCTGCGATTTAGCCTTTTACCGACCAGAGAATACCTCAGCAAATGAAAAAAGAAACTGAACCTCAGGACAGGTCATGTCGTCTTTGTTGTAAATTAGTAGACACCAGCCGACACATATTGACAGATTGTACGATCCTAATAGACTACTATCGAAAAATCTACACTGACTTTGTATCGCATATTGAGCACATCTCCAATGACCAATTCTGGTCAACCCTTGTGAAGGCTGAATCCATAGTTATTGCAGCTGCGGCTTGGGCAATATGGTTAGAGGCACTAAAGAGATTTTGACCTTACACTCGAAGCGATGTCACCAGGCTTATCAGTTTACAAAGTGTTTTATTGTTTTAAAAAGGCAGTACCGGCTCTCCGTTCTCACCAAGAAGAGAGCCCTCATCCAAGCCCGCATCTCTGCGGCATCAAACAACTCCGCCGAACTCTTTAAAATCTGCAAGGAGTTGGCCAACCCTGTTGCAGTCTCTACCTCTCCTGTCCCCTCCCAGGCCCTCTGCACTGCACTGGCCTCTCACTTCATCTCTAAAACTCAGGACATCCTGTCCTCGCTCTCCTCCTTTCACCTCCCTCCCTCCCTACCCGACCCTTCCTCTGGCCCTTCTGCGTTCACCCCTCCTCCCTCTTTCTCTGCCTTTCCACCTTTCTCTGCTGACGAGGTTTCCAGACAAGTCCGATCTATGAAAGTCTCGTCTAAACAGGTTCACCCCTGTTCCTCCAAAACTATCAAGGACCACATCGACGCCCTGGCTCCTGCCCTGGCTGACTTTTGCAACCACTCCTTCGCCTCTGGAATCTTCCCTTCCCCCCTCAAGCACTCCCTTGTGCACCCTCTTCTCAAGAAACCCTCTTCCGACCCCTCCTGCCCGGCTAACTATCGCCCTATCTCCATCACTCCCTTCCTGGGCAAGCTCCTGGAGAAACTGGCCATCTCCCAGCTTAACCTCCATGCTGAATCTGTTGGTAGTCTTCATGACCATCAATCTGGCTTCAGAGCTGCCAGAAGCACGGAAACTGCTCTCCTGAACATCCGTGAAGACCTGCTCTTGAACCTCGATTCCAACACTCCGTGTGCTCTCATTCTGCTCGATCTCTCCTCTGCCTTTGACACTGTCAACCATGCCATCCTGCTCAACCGTCTCCGGGAAAACCTGGGTATCACTGGTCAGGCTCTGGCGTGGTTGACCTCTTTCATTTCAAATCGACCCTCCCAGGTCCAACTGGGGCCCTTCCTCTCCGACATCTTTTTCTCCACCTACCTGTGGTATCCCCCAGGGATCTAATCTCTCTCCCTGGCTGTTCAACCAGTATCTGGCACTCCTTGCCCACCGCATCGCCGCTCTCTGCCCTAATTTCTAGTGCTATGCGGACGATACCCAACTCATCTTCAGGCTACCCTCAGCCTCCCCCTCTCCTTCCCTCATCTCTGACTGTCTGTCTGCTATCCAAGAATGGTGTGCCGCCAATGACCTCTGCCTTAATGCCAGTAAGACTGAGATCCTACTCATCGGTACTCCCACTCCCTCCTTCCCTGTAGCTCTCTGGCCTGCCTCCCTTGGCCCCCTCCCCGCTCCTACCTGCAAGGCAAAAAACCTTGGGGTCATCTTCGACTCCACACTCTCCTTCTCTCCTCATATTTCTGACGTCGCCAAGAGGTCACACTACCAGCTGCACCTCCTCAGAGGTATTCTTCCCTTCCTCTCCTTCCCCCAGAAGCTCACTGTCTCCCGAGCCCTGGTTCTCTCGAAGCTGGACTACTGTAACAGCCTCTATCTTAATCTGCCTGCCTCCACTCTCCGCCCTCTGCAACTCATCCAGAACAGAACTGCGAGACTTGTCCTTGGCCTCAAGCCCAGGGACCGTATCTCTCCAGGACTGAAATCTCTACACTGGCTCCCAGTGGCTGCGAGGATAAAGTTCAAAACCCTCTGCATTGTCCACAAGGCCTTCTGGGGCCTGGGTCCTAAATACCTTCAACTCTCTCTTCCCAAATATCTTCCTTCCCGAGCCCTTCGCTCATCCGCCTCCAATTCCCTCAGGGTTAGCCGCTTCTCGAAGCAACGAGCTGGGGGTAGATCTCTCTCCGCGGCAGGGGCCTCCCTCTGGAACAGCTTTCCTGCCTCCCTGAAACTTGAGGAGAACCATCTCCGGTTCCGGAAGCACCTCAAAACCTTCCTCTTTGCTTCTGCTTTCTCTCTCCCTCTCCCCTGCTGAACAGCTAATTTAATTCCTCACTGAAACTGCACTGATCCTGCAACTGGACCACTCTAAACGGCCTCGGCCCTGGGCCCTGCCACTCTCCACTTGCACTGATGCCCTGGAACCCCTTTGCACTGCGGGACTGTCTCTGTATCCCTACAGCCCCCCCCCCACCCCCAGCACTTGTTCTGCACTTACCTCACACTTGCCACCAGCTGGCCCTATTTATTTATTTATTACGTTACGCCACTTACCTTGTACTGCACTTCCCCCCCTCCCCTTCCCCTTGCACTTTTCCCCTCCCCCACCCCTGCACTTGCGCGATCTGAATGACACCTGGCCTAGTAAGATCGTTGTCTGTCTCCCCTTGTCCCCCCCACCCTGCCTCGTCGCGCCTTGAAACACATGTGTATAGGCGCGTTACAAATACCATATCATATCATATCATAAAATGTATTGTCTATATTTGAATTCATGACCTTTTTTTCAAATTATTTTGTGTAGTGTGCTGAAAGTTTAAATTTAACTATTGCACAATAAAAATATATTATTTTTTAAAATAACTAACCCCTAAGGAGAATACTACAATATAAATGTAGGGAAACCATAGCAAGACTGTAGTGGATTTACATGAAGCCACAGGCCTCAGAATGCCAGTGCTTGCAGCCAAGGACAAAGGCGGGTGGAACATTCCTGTCTCCCCGAACAGTGAGCCACCTGCAAACTAACAGAAGAAAACATCACTAATTGCAGACCCAAAGAGCTCAGGTTTGCGGTCCTCGCCCACGTGACTCAGCCAGGCCGAACAATAGTTATTTACCTGTGGTGGGAACAGAAGTGGTCCCCAGCGAAGACGGACGGAGTTGTTATATGTGTTGTCCAACGAGCATTGCAACCTGCAAGCACTCTCTCAGGCTAAGTGGCTATACCAGTGGCAACAATAGGGCCACACAGTCTTTATCATTACCTTGTAAAGGTACATGGAGCGCTGTGAACAGAGCAAGGCCCCAGGCCTGGGGAGACCCGCTCCAGCCAATCAGGGAGCACAAATCCTGGGGTGGTGTATAATGGGGCAAGGGCCAATGGCCATCTTGCAACCATGCAACAATGTAATAGATCGTTTTTGGGAAAGTCTCAGGCAAACCCACCTGACATGGAAGGGCCAGTTAGACCACTAATATAGGGGATATCTATAGGTGATAGTACCCAAGCTACCCAATAGAACTTGCTCATAGGTGTTTGGGGAAGGGTTAATGATGGTGATGTCATAACGGGATAAAAGCTCGTGACACAGGCTCAGGAGCTGTGATTGCTCGAGAGTTTGTAATTTCCTGTATGATTCCTGTCTGTTTGGAAAATAAAAGACAGTTCTGCTTTGTCCCATGGCTAAGTCCTCCGTCATTTCCAGGGGAGGGTTCGATGGGCTCTGGGTACTTTGCTAAGCTGTGCTTTATGGTGCAAACCACACATCCTCCGTACTACTTTACAATGGTTTAAAAGTTTATGTTGCAAATCCCACCCTCTCCTCTCCCCCACCTCCGAACAGGCTGTGCGATCAAAAAGCTTTCCCGGTATGTCTCATTCTGCAGAAGACCCATTATTGGTCTTCAATTGGGTTATGTCCATTTCCTTTGTGACCTGTGGAGATGGGATCTCTGAAAATGGATCCCTTGCTGTATACGATGCTGATTCCTCAGATCCACCAGTTTAAACCAGTAGGCCTTATCCCAATAGTCCTGGCTGAGCATTGAACTCGGGTCTGCACAGCCTATAAGCCTATATTCAGTCGCTGCAAGGCTACCAGTCCTAGGATAAACCCAGCCCAAAAAAGCTGAAAATCGAGCAGTTTACGCATTCTAGACTAAAAACCAGCTATATCTCTAAAGGAGGCCATCAACATTGGCCATCTGTCGAAATAAAGAATACAGTTAAAGTCGGTAGGTCACATAAGTGACTGAATCATGGTCTGCTTCTCTCTTACTGGAGTTTCGAGATAACACACAATCTCCCCTTTGAGTCCTCAGAAGAGCATTGAACCATCTACACAAGTGCTGGATGGTGATATCCCATGTCAGGGAGCCCCCACTGGATGCACAATATACTGGACCCAGGAAATCAGATTCACAGGATTTATTTACACACGATCCAAACTGAAATAAAATTAACAGAAACATTATACTTTCAAACACCAAGTCTCTCATCCTGGGTGTGATGCAGACTCCTCTCCCATTGGTGTTACAGGCATCCCAGGGGTACCCAAACCCTTGGAATCTCTTGGGTGGTCGTTGCAGGTTTCCCCACGATATCCAGAACCCTGTTTCTGGTATTGGTTCCCCAAGGTTCCCTCTGCCAGCTGAAGAGATACTTGTAGCTTTTCTGTTATTGGATATGGAGTCAGGACCTATCAGCTTTCCCTCCTAACGCTCTGTCCACCTCCTTCCACAAAGCTTTGGGCTGTCCAACCTTGGTGGCCCGACTACCCCTTCCCTGGCATCATTGGATAGGTTTCAATTCTCCTCTTCTGCCTGCTTTTGGCCAAACTGGCCTCCTCAAGCCTTCCTGTTTTTTCTGACTAGGGTCATGTCTTCCTCCTGCTCTGCTATTAAAACCTATTCCTCCTCTGCTCTTACTACCTACTCCTCTGCTGTTATGACCTTCTCCTTAGCCACAAACTCCTCCTCTGATGATGCCACCTGCCCTTTTGCCTTCTCCTCCTCTTCTGTCTAGCACATCCTTAAAGTAACACTCTTTCAACACTCTCCTGTCACAACAGCCTACACTGGCTCACTGGGGTCTCTGTTGTTGTATAGTGCTCAGCCTCCCCCTCCTTGGTTGGAATTCTCATGAGTGAGGCACCCGTGTCTTGTAGTTGGGGTAGGGTTTAGATTGACTGCTCCTTCTGGGTGCACCTGGCCTCACATTGAGCTTAGGGGGCTGAACCAAGCCTTCATCTGCCCTGTCCGATGTCTTCAATTGTACTCTTTTCCTCCCCACTCTTGGTAAGGTGTTAAAACCCTAGAAAGTGTTGGTTTGTAATGATTTTGTAACTTTGTATCGTGGGCACGGGAAAGCTCTGCTAGGAGACAGTGGATTGGTACTTTTGTTTCATGGGCAGTTTAGTCCATGGCCAGAAAACCACATACTTGCAACATATCAGGCACACGGCTCCAGAGCTCACACACAGAAAAACCTGCAGTCACCAACCCACAAACCTGCAATATTGTATCAATCACCAGTCTCTGGTGTTCACAGAAAATGTCACTGGGGCTCAAAATTGCTTTCTCTAATGCTGGTTAAATTGTAACAATGTCAGAATACATGTTGACAGTGTTGGGTGAAAAGAATTAACTTCACTTAAAGCGAAGTGTTTGTTTCCTTTGCTATGGCTTTGAGTTTGCCTACAGAGAGCTTCTGTCTCTTGCAGTTCAGGTGGGGATTCATACCAAGGAATTATGTGACTGTCCCCTGCCGTGTACCATGGACTAAGAGAGGATGACTAGAGGGCCCTGTGCATACCGGCCACGCTTCCTGCTTTCTACCCCCTTCCCGCGACCTCTGATTGTGTATGTTGGAAATACTGTGAAGCTGTAGCCAGGCTGCAAGGTGCCCCTCTGGCATTTTCCTGCCATCTACTGACCTGGTGAGTGCCCTGCCTGGCGCCTGAAGACCCAGACATTTCTGGAGTCATTTTGGGTATTTGATTGTATTTGCTGCGTTTGTCATCCATTCTCCACATAATCCCGGCCCTGCTTCCTGCTTTCTGCACTCCGCCCTCCCTCCACACCTCCCACAACCTCTGATTGGACCTTAGGCCCATTAAAAGGACACATGCACACTTGAAAACCGCCACTGCAAAAAGGAAAGGACCAGAAAACCAGCCTTCTCGCCCTATGCCCCAAGACTATGGACCCCCCCCCGTCGGCATCACACTCGCTCCCACGCTCATACAATTCAGAAAGAACTCAAAACCCACCTCTTCAAGGAATCTCTCTGTCTCAACACCTAGGCCATCACATCGCCCCTCGTGCCATCTGACTCGATAGGTGCTGCCTGCCCCTCTCATCCCCGTCACCCAATACCGCTGTACCCTTCTTCCATCCTCTGTATTTCACCCCGCTGTATCGGATCTGTTGTTACCTCTGAAAAGCGCTCCCTTATGCATCTGTACTGTTGTTTACCTCTGTAAAGTGCTCTGTGTAAGGAAGGCATGGTATCAAACAGTGAAGACAGGCACATGTGATCACAGTTCAAGGGTGTTTATTGAAAGTCAATGGGTTGGTTGAACGCCCATCTAACCTAAATCTAAGGATGGGAGCAAGCTACGACCATCAAATAATAGCACAGTACTAGTCAAGTCTCTGTCAATATACAAGGGCCTATACTAATAAACCTATTGCCAATCCTTACTTCTAAATATAAAAGGGTGTGGGACAATTGTGTATGCAAAATGAAATGTGTTCAAGAAACAATATGTCAGGATGGTTGAGCAGTTGGCTTCCCTTCCCCAGGGTTTCAGCACGGGGCAAGGTGGCACATTCCAGCTTCGCACACACTCAGGCTTCTCAGGGCCTTCTGCGCCAAAGCCTCTTTCCAATAATATCTCTTACTGCAGAGGGCCTGTCATAACAAACAAATATCAAAGTTCCTCTCTTATCAGGATCTTCACATGCACAAGTTCTTGCTTCCAGTATTCATCATGGGTCTTCTTCATTTGGGCTCGGACCATGGATATCCCTTGTTCGGGCTCGTAACCCTTTTCCACAATATTCACATTTGGTATTCCTCGTTCGGGCTCGAACCATGTAGTCTCACTTTCTACATTTTCCTTTTCAAATGTGCGATGGGTTTTGCTTAAACCTTTCCAGGACTACTTCGATTCACTTTGTACAATGTTCTGATGGTTTATGGTCTTTCCATCGATGGAAATGCATCGAAAAGCAAATCCATCGATGGAAATGCATCGAATGTAAATCCATGGAAATACTATCTTTAACATGCAAAGGTACATATCCATCGAAACATGTCCATTGAATATAAGAATGGACACGTTTTAATGGATATGTACTTTTAAATGTAAAATATAGCATTTTGATGCATTTATTTTTATATTCAAATGTTACATGGAGCTGTCCAGTGCTGAAATCCTCAAAGTATTTCGGCACTGGCCAACTTCATGTAACGTTTCCCCCAAACCCCAAGGCACCCCCCCAACCCTAACTTTAATTCTAACCCCTGCCCTACCCCTTACGCCAACCCTAACCCTAAATCTAACCCTTGCCCTACCCCTTACACTAACCCTAAATCTTAAATTTAAAAAATCCATTGAATATCCATCGAATTTTTTTCAACTAAAAGGCTTTTCGCTGGAAATGATTTCCGATTAAAAGTAATGTGATGGAAATGACTTAGATGCATCTGATTTCAAAGTCTAGATACCGTTCTGATCAATCTTCTACTTTCGTTTCTACCACTTCTTAGTGGGATACCTTACAAAGACCTTTGATTGAGCACATTCACGGTGCCGGACCACTATGTCAACGGTATCTTATCTTTCCTTCTCAGGTTCAAACATTCATCAGTCATTTAGCTATACTGGCGTCTTTCATCACACACGTTTAACAATGTTCATTCCAGCGCTTGTTATACAATGTTACTGCTTCCAACCTTGACTTCAACACAGACCGGTCTTCCATCGGTCTCCCCAACTCACCAGCTGTGTTGATCTCTCTGGCGCTTCTTTGTTCTTGAAGCCAAGGACGATACCACAGCGGCTGCTCCTCCCCGCCATGGTCAGTTACGCGGGAGGGCTTCCGGTATCTTTGACATACAATGTAGGATTCTACCATCGGATTTCCTTGCCTTACGCTTTCGGAGGTTTCTTGAAAGTAACAGTTTCTTGCCGAAAAGGGCAAGGATATTTCACTTGCTGCGAACCCTTCTTTGTTTGCCGTCTTTCTCCCATCGTTCAGCTACCAACTCGAAACTGATGTTCCTTCGTGTTCTTTGACTCGTTTCGAGTGTGCTCTCTTGCTCTGCCTTTTATCCGTGTGGGATGTTTAATGGAAGTCAGGTTTGAGTGATTGTCAGTAATTGCCTGACTTCGCGTGACCATAGTAGCGGGACATGTCGGGTACACTGCTCAGGTGTGAGCCTGTTTTCTCCCAGAGTGGCCTGTCCGTGTGGAAGTGTTTGTAAAGGCTAAGGGGGAGATAAAGTTACCATGTATCCTACCTGGTAGGATGGGGTGAAGGTGTTACAGGGGAAGGGATACCGCGTCTTGCCATCCAATGTCCCACTCCCACTCCCCGAAGACCCCTCATGCAGGTGATCCTTCCGCACTGGTCCACCCCCAGGAACTGGATCCAAAAGCGATGGGCGTGTCCTGGCCACCTGGATGACAGATCCCTGGGGACTAGCGGGTAAGACACCTTCTGGTTCCTCACTTCCATTATGTATCTATATTGTTGTATACCTCTGTAAAGTGCTCTGTTGCTTCTCAAAGCCAAGTCTGCGCTCAATGAATACCATAATAATAATAATAATAATAATAATAATAATGAAAGATAACCAACCAGGGCAGCCTCTACGCGGTTAGCCCCAGACTAAGGTCCCCGAGGCAAAGGGCAGCTACCAAAGAAGAAGCTCCAGTCCGTGTTTACCCGTGTTCGCCTAGGAAGCCTGCCGCTGTCAACCAGCAGCAATCTATAAGGTAAGTGTGGTGTAGGCGGAGAGTGCAGCCATTACTGCACTGCAGTTAAACCCCTCCTCTCTCCTTACCTCGTGTATTGGCATCTAGCCGAACTGTGTACTGCATCACATTGTTGAACAGAAATGAGTCTACCTGCTAAACGCCTCACTTACCCATTGCTGTGACCTCCTACTTGTAGGTCTCCTCTCTCCCTAGGGTGCTCTTAAAATCTAGATCCATTACCCAACCACTATGTATCTGTTTTAGGTGATTTAATTTACCCCCGTGGTGCTGCTACTCAGAAATCTAGGTGCATTTACCCTACTGTATCTGTTGATTGAAAGTGCATTCTACACTGCTATATTTTTCAGAGTGTAGGTGGCATTTTACCCAGCAGTGTCTCTTACATCTATGTACATCATCCATGCTATGTTCTTAAACTCCAGGGGCATTTTTTACACTGCTGCATTCTCCTAAATCTAGGTGCTTTATACAGCTGTGTGATGAACCTACTGAGATCATCACTAGGAACCCGTTATGGGCCTCCTCTCATGTGCCCAGAGAAAGGCAGCCGCTAACTGATCCTTACCCTGGGGGTGGTATCATATGGGAGGATCACATGGGCGATGACTCATGCCGGGTGACAGTTGGACCTCCTTTTCTCATGATTCCATTGTAATTCCTGAACTGCTGATGGCTCCCTGTAATTGGAACAACTTAATGTCACCCATTCTTCTATGGACTTCAGTTCCCACAATGATAAAAGTTCTGGGATGAGGAAGAAGAGCTCAGAGATAATGAGGACCCAGAATGCTGTGTATTCAAAGGTGTAGTCTAGTTGCTGTCACAAAAGGCACCTCCGCAGGGTATTTAAATCCCAGGATGAGGAACAGCTGTGGAACGAAGGTGAAGCAGAGGAAGAAGGCCAAGGAGCATTGGAAGGCCGTGCAGGAGGCACCACTGAAGAAGCCGAAGTCAACTGAGGTGCAGGAGCAGCCACGTAAAGAAGCCAACCAGGAGATGTCACCACAAAGGGTGAAATGGAGCAGAATTGTAGAGTATACGCAGTGGGAAGCGACGTACTAAGAAGTTGCCCAGCTGAAGAAGAGACATGCTCCCAGAGCAGCATATGGCAGGCCGGTGAAGTTGCGGAAGATCAACGGAGCAGTCACTGCTCCAGAACTTACCGGAGGTTCATAGAGGCAGGAGAGAAAGCAGACGGAATGCTGAAGAACTGCTGCAAAGCCTGACAAAAGGGAGCCGCCACAGAGAACCAGTGAGTGGGCTGAATGTGAATGCTGACCCTGGGACGCTCCCTACAAGAAAGTTGTTACAATATACCAGTTTTGAATGCCGAACAATAGATGAATCAAAGCAGAAACTATTTTCTGAATATCGAAAAAGTAAAGTCTCGGGAGGATAACTAAGGGGCAACGTGCTCGCCTTGGAAGCAAGACGACACGGAGCAACACAGGTTCGATCCCCGGGTTCGCGCTTAGAATCCTCTGGGTATTAAGCATAGCAATAACCTATCATCAAAGAAAAGGAAGCCAAGCAGCAAAGACGAAAGCTCCCTTTTAAGGGATTACGAGAGGGGACATTTTACGACCAGCATTATAAACCGCCAAGAGTCTGTCAAAAGACTTTAGGAGAATTACCAGTGGGGAAAGCCTCTAACCAGTATTACTCACAGCTAAGAGATATATTTCTGGGGAAGCTTATATCTCACTTTGCCAGCAGTCAAGAGACTGTGAAGCCATACCGAATGATTGGTGTAGTAAATACTGCACTCAATGTTACAATCAAGTTTGAAATTAGTTGTACGACTTTTTCTTCCTGGCAGGTGAGTTTTCCAGAGAAAGGACTTATCGTGGTTAGTCCTGGCAGGCGAGTGGGCCAGGAAAGAAGATGGTGGTTTGATCAAATATCTTTGTGGCAAAAGATGTGTTGAAAGTCCCGTTGAGTCCTGCTTTGCCGCGACTCTCTGCATCATTCCAGTGGACTTTTGTATACGTGGACTGCATTTACTAGCATGCTCTCTGGTATCTCTTAGGAGGCGGGTCCTTAAAAAGAGGAAGTCGCGCGCACCCAAGCGAGTCCCGTTGATTCCCGCTTTGCCGCGACTCTCTGCATAATTTCGGTGGACTTTTGTATATGTGGACTGCATTTACCAGCAGGTGAACTTCCAACCAAAGAAAGTGTACTCTGTACTATCTACGAATTGAGCACCCGTATTTACACTGTGTTTGTATCTATCTAGGCTCTCTGGTATCTCTTAGGAGGCGGGTCCTTAAAAGGAGGAAGTCGCGCGCACCCAAGCGAGTCCCGTTGAGTCCCGCTTTGCCGCTTCGCCGCGGCGTCCGGGGCTCAATGGGGGCCTGTGGGCTTATTATTTTTAGACATCAGCCCTTGTAAATTTGCCTCTTATATTTTGAAGTTGGGATCCAGCAGGCCTGTATTTTTAAATATTATTTTAACGGAAAACAGTGCTCATTAGAATATATGGCTCGCAAACCAAGCGGTCTGTATCGTCTTACAACCTCCATGCCTCCAAACATACGGCAACGGATTATGTCCGAATCTCAGTCGCTACCAGAAGACCGACTCCCAAGGAAAGCAGCAATTAACCTGTGCCCAACCCCCTTACAACACTCTTCTCGAGGCAAAGCCAAAACGAAAGATAAAATGACATCGGATAATGCTGACATTCGAAAATATGGTTTTGGCACTGTGGCCAACATTGGCATAGCGGTTCTGTCTTCCACACATGTGCCTCCAGCTGCCCCAACCGATGGTGCCTCTCTCTTAAACTCTGAGATGTGCATGGGTGTTAACGCTTTGCCCCCTTTGGATAGCGACATACACTCGGAAGAAAATTTGAAAACAGCCAAAATGGCCATTTCTTTAACAGATAGTATGTTATTACAAAATGTTCCATCTGGGGCTCCACACTCGGGGGCTCCTGTAATGTCTGAAACCTCTAAAGAAGCTGTAATTGAACTTGATACCAACAACTCGTGCTTCTCGGCCAGAGCAGATGGCTCTAATCTATCTCAATCCCCTGATATGTTTCGGCACTCTGGCTGCAACATATCGGCGCTAGAAGTTTCATATATTCCTCCGACTCCACGGAGAACAAACAATGCTCCCCTAAGTCCAGTTAAATCCTCTCATACACCTAAAACCTCATATTTGACACTTGAGGTAATGAACATTGCTCTTATGGCTCTTGCTAAGCTTTTCAAATCTGTCGATAGCACATTGAAATGTCTATCTGACAACTTCGACTCATTCAAATCTGAACAAATGAAATCCACCATGGATGTTAATCACACATGAGGCGACATTGTTGAAAAACTAAATAATGTCACTAAATTGCAAAAAGAAATAGCCCAGTCTCTGGCCCAGAAGCAAGTTTCAAATCCGAAAGACAATACGACAGGTGCATGTGTATTTACTCAAACACTTGAAGATCCAGACTGTCAAATTATTGAAATCATTCCAGATTCCCAAACTCACCTGCCCCCTTCTACTATCATTTACCCACATAATACTAAAACAGCTGTTCCATTTGTTGCAGGTATCATAATAGAAAAAAGTGTGACAACACCTTCTCTTACGGCTCCCCTCAATGATTGCCTATCTAAGCAAACCGAAAAAAAACTTAAATCGTGAACTAGTGTCTAAATCCACATATCCAGTTTTTGACATGAAAGTTGCAAATCTGGTAGGGGAGAAGACAATCACGAAAAAATGTGGCAGACAGCCGGCCCAAAAAAAAAATCAAAAAATGTGAAAACTTCAAAGCTGGCGGTCTCATCGTCCACTAAACAATTCATTAACAATCTTACAAGGGCAAACACTAGCTCAGTAGTGGCCGCGAGCCTCATAACTAAAAAATATGTTGCTTTGGCTAATTTGAAAAAAACATTTGGACTCTTGCCTTTCTCCTAGAGTAACCCTAGATCACCCTCCGTTGGATGAACTGATTAAATTGGCCGAAGGTCACCATCTATCGAAACAAAGCAAATCTAAGAGAATACCCCTGAACCTCACACCAAACAGCTCTCACAGCAATGAACCTTCAGACGACATTGTGGCTTCAAGGAAAGCATTAAGACACGAAATTCATTTATATCTCGAGTCTCGGAAGTTTGAACCTCCGATCTTTCCCATTATAACTAATGGCCCGGCTAAATCCTCAGTTGCTTCCTTGCCTGAATCAGTGTTAAAGGTGATTCCCAATGAAATTCAAAATTCCCTCGCAAAACGAGTCTCCTTTGCTGACTCGGTGTCCAATGTCGATGAAAGCCCAACACAAATCTGTTCCTCTAGTAACAACCTATCGCAAATTGAGCTGAATGAAATAAAAGATTCCATTGCCCGACTATGGATGCTTAATACCAGATCGCATCCTCTGTCCCCACCAAAGAAAGCGCTTGACAAAAAACGTTCAGGTTCACAATACTCTGACAATCGAGCACCTGCTGCATCGAGTCTTTTGTCTGCTAAACAAACTACATCTTCTAAAAAGCCGCTCTCTAAAGCGGAAAATAGACATTCCTTGTTACTCTCATGTAGACAAGATTTCTCTCTCTCATATATAATGAATCGACAGAGTATTCTTAAACTCTTTTCTGATACGATTTCATTGCGAGAGATTGAGTCCGACGACCTAGACCAAAACGAATTCCCAAACAAGGAAAATCTTGCAACAGTCCTCATATGGACTCGATACTTGATTATTCATAACATCATCTGGGCTGCACGCGAGGACTTGTTTAAATTGGGCTTCGTGATCTCACTCACTGATAAATCGAAAGGTCCGTTTAAATCTTGTCTCAAACCCACACAAAAATACCAATCGTATGATCCCAGAAACAACGCTGATTCAATTCCATTTCTGCAGAAGGGCCCCAATCATATGACCAGAGTATAACTAGAACAGATTGGTTTATCTGTAGTGAGCTGGAACACACGAGGATTTACTCATCTCATCAACAATACCGAAAGTACCTTGTGTGATTATGACTTGGTGTTATTGCAAGAAACATGGTTGTCCATTGCTCCCTCTTGGAACAATTATGATATGCAACTTGAACCAGCCATACGAGCCACTAGAGGAAGACCTATGTCAGGTCTGCTCACTGCAACTAACTCTCTGGCAAACATACATCTTTTTCCATTGACCTCTCCTAATCCTTTCATTCAATACTCTTATATCACCATTGGGTCCTTCAAAATCGCCTGTTTTAATCTGTATTGGAATCCTATGGGTATCACAACTGCTCTATTTCTTAAAAATCTAACAACTGCATTAGAGGATGTTATGCTTTCATATGATATTATACATCTGATTATTGCTGGTGATTTGAACTTACGTCTTACAAACGCTGAGGCATCTAAACATCAAGAACGTGTACGAATGTGGAACAAATTTGTGAAATCATGGAACCTAGTCATGTTGAATGGCACGAGCGTAGCTGATTCTCCTCCCCTTCCAACATGGTTTAGACAAAATCAGTCGGCTACTATTGACTATATCTTTGTCTCAAGAAGTCTTTTTGAGCACACCACTGACTTCGCTGTCAAGTCTTCTGAGTATAGTGACCACCGCCTTATGTTGTCTCTTGCACCAGTTGTGAAAAGACACTCACTCAGGGGTATGGTTGAAATCAACAACTCATTAAATCGGCTAATATGGTCAAACTATTCCTTAGTATGCTATCGTGACCATTTAAAAACCTATGAAAAGATTCCTGTGATTCCCTCCAAAGCAAACACGGTGGCTCCTTTTAATCTAATGCAACTTTATGCCACAAAACAGAATGTCAATCCGATTCCAACACAAGTGTCTGACAATGCAATCCGTAATAGGAAAGCCTTATTTAAATCACAGAAAAGACACACTCGACATTTATCACCAGTTTCGAAAATTGCTGCATTAAGATCTATCAAAACTGCTTATATGGTTAGCAGATTACAGAATTACAAAAGGATAGCGAATTCATGCTTCATCAGATACAAAGTAAAAATACAGCCCAAATTTGGCAATTACTCAACTCTGCTACCAATGTATCTCATCTCTCTTCGCATATAAATGGGGTGTCCGAAAATGACTGGCTTCTCCATTTTACATCACTGTATGCCGCTCCAACTATGCCTGAGACTTTAGACTTGCCGTCATCACCTTTTGTACTTAAATTTGATGAGGACGACATTTACTACTTAATTAATAAGGCTAGTCTGTCCCGAGCCCCAGGCCCGGATGGACTCTCAAATGCTGTTCTAAAGAAGAATATTGATCTCTGGGCTTCGATCTTATATTCACTTTTCCGATTAATCATCTGCTATCAAGAAATTCCGTCATCATGGACGTAGTCTATCATTGTCCCAATTTACAAAAAAGGAAATAGGCAAAACCCAATGAACTATCACCCCATTGCCCTTCTGGATGTCTCTGGAAACATTTTTCTGTAGGCTGATCCTACGTGATCTAAATACCTGGTCTCTCCTTCATAAACGAAGATATCCATTTCAAACTGGATTTGGTTCAGGTCTTGGCACTGCAATTAACTTAACTATCCTTAATGCCATCAAATCTTCCTATGCCACGCGGAAGCAACCACTATATGTTGCATTTGTGGACTTTCGTATGGCATTTGATTCTGTTGACCGTGTGTTGCTCCTGAGGAAACTGGCGAAATATGGCTGTCCAAAAGAATTGATAAAAATTGTGAGTTTGCTACATTGAAATACATCTGTACAAGTAAAGTTAAACATGGAGGGCCTACTATCTAAAATAATCCCTACTGCTAGAGGATTGAAGCAAGGATGTATACTTGCTTCAACCTTGTTCAATCTATTTCTACTTGACCTAGCTGATGAATTCATGGCAGTTCAATCTGACCCTCCCAAGCTTGAAAAGCAAGCTATTCCATGGCTCCTCTATGCCGATGACTTAGTCTT
Organism: Ambystoma mexicanum; assembly: GCF_040938575.1. Taxonomy (NCBI): domain Eukaryota; kingdom Metazoa; phylum Chordata; class Amphibia; order Caudata; family Ambystomatidae; genus Ambystoma; species Ambystoma mexicanum. Next base: position 1,273,464,585 of record NC_090928.1, on the reverse strand, counting down.
GGTATCTCAAACTCCATCTGGGTTTCAAACTTTGTTTAATGCCCTTGAGCAGTATGTTTCAGTAAATAATCTGACGGTGAATGAAAATAAAACTCAAATTGTTATTCTTGTTAAACCCAAATCCTCATTACGAAACAAATTTCAGTGGTCGATATGTAAGAGCAAATTACAAATCGTATCAGAATATAAATATCTGGGATTATATTTTAATAACTCTATCTCAGAAAAGTCACTTGAATCTACAATCCAAATCAAATTAGCAAGGCTTGTCTCTCAAGCTAAAATTATTCACGCTAAATTTGGTTAATTCACCTGTACGCCGATCATGCGATTCTATCAGCAGAAAGTACTACCCGTCATTACGTATGGATTGGAATCTGTGCTACCAAGGACCCCCAAATTTTGGAATTGTCTGGAAGCCAAATTTTGGAAGAGCATATTGGGGCTTCCAAAGAGTACTCCCACCATGCTTTTAAGATTTGAAGTCGGTCTTTTGTCAATTCATGTACAAGTCACTTGGAAAATGTGCACTCTACTAAGGAAATGTATCATGGGCACATCTAACCGGGATAGTTTAGCCATTCTAGCCAACTAGCTTTTGACTTCTTTTCACTCATTTCCTTCAGAATGGAGAACACATACTTTAAATGCCCTTGTAGAGGCAAACATTTCGATGGACCTCCTTGTTACTAATCCGAGCCGGGCAAAGATCAAACTTTACCAAGCTGAGTGGTCTATGACCCAAGAAAAGTGTCTCAAACTTAAGGAATTCAGTAGAAGTCTCTTTGGCCACAAACAATTTTGCAGAATGGCAGATTATCTTGTTAGATGCCCATCATCAATTCTAAGAATGAAAATTATGCAATTTCATCTTAATCTATGGCCGGTTAATGAAATCCTATTAAGACGAGGTCTTGTTACAAAAGAAATGAGTTATTGACGTTTTTGTAAAGACAAATCTTTTACTGAAACACTTGCTCATATTATAATGTATTGCAATGCTTTTGTCTCACAACGTTCCAAATTGGAAGAATGTTTGACCCGTAAATACGCCGATTGCTCTCACAATGAAATATGGCTTGACATTTTCTGCTCGAAAAAAATCTGTTAGGATTGCAACAGCACAATTACTTGATGCGGCCTTCCCTTATGAGAAGAAATCCTACATCACTGCTAAAGGAACACACTAAAAGCATATGTAGAAAGGGGGGCTCAATAATTGTATTTCTTGTTGCAGCGATCCTGTTAATCCTGTGTTTTTAAACAAAAAGTGATGGCACATTTGGATATTATATATTGTTACATTACATGTCTGTACTCAATCTTATGACAAACATGATGCTGTCCTAATTTAATGATAAAAATTAATAATTCTTCATTTTTTCTTAAGATAAATATTTGTAAAGTTGTAATGTCAACTAAATCAAATAAAAAAATAAAAATAAAAAAAGATGTGTTGAAAGAACCTTTGTTGAATTAAGAACATCATTTACTTTATCATTTGTTTGGCAAGCAGTAGCATCATTAAGACAAGCTGATTTGCTATCCTGACAACAGTGTTTTGTTGAAAGATGTATTGAGAAAGATTGAAGTGCTATCTTGACAATAAGTAGTTCCTTTGAAGGAGTTGTTACATGGCAACAGAACAAATGCTTTGGTTGAACTTGTGTTTGTGAAAGTCAGATATCCTTCCGAGAGGGATATTGTGGAAAAGATCAAGTTGTTTTGAATTATCAACCAACCGTGGTGTAAAGGACATTTGTCGTATTCCAGCGAAAGACAGTGGTTGAAAAATACTTTCCTGTTACCTTGAACAGAATTTTGTTGGAACAGAACTTTAATGAAAGTATTCCTGAATTGATCCAGGGGAAGGGAGTCCGACCCTGGTCGCAAGGAATCTATGTGATCACTGCACAGCCCATAATGTCACCTATTAAATTGCCGACTCCCATTATGGCGCGGCACAGTGATCACATAGATCACTGTGCCCTGCATCCCCATACCTGCCTCCCCCTCCATCCACTTACCTTTTTGGCGGCACACAGTGAAGTATACCACCTTCACTTTCTCTCTTCTGAACCTGCAGCGTCGATACTGAGGCCGCAAGATCCCTTCTTTTTCTTTTAATTACTTTTTACTTCGTTTCCGCCACTTACCATTACGGTTTCCCATTACGGTAAGTGGGGGACACCCCCGCAACCCCAGGCTCCTGTTACTGCACCCAAGAGGAGCGGGAGACACCCCCAGAACCTCTGCTCTGCTTGGGCTCAGTTATGGGAGCTGGAATTTAGGCGCATTTCCACTTCTGTCATCTTGAATTTAGGTGCATTCATCCTGGTTGATACCTTCAATTCTAGGTGCATTCCCACTGCTCTTTTATCTTGAATCTAGGTACATTTTCATTACTGTTAACTTAAATCCAGGTGCATTTGCACTGCTTTCAGCTTGAATCTTGGTGCATTTTCATTACTGTGCAATCCTAAATCTAGGTGCTTTTCCACTGCAGTGTTATCTTAAATTCTAGGTGCCTTTTCATTACTGTGGTATCCTACATCTAGGTGCTTTTCCACTGCAGTGTTATCTTAAATTCTAGGTGCGTTTTCATTACTGTGGTATCCTACATCTAGGTGCTTTTCCACTGCAGTGTTATCTTAAATTCTAGGTGCGTTTTCATTACTGTGGTATCCTACATCTAGGTGCTTTTCCACTGCAGTGTTATCTTAAATTCTAGGTGCATTTTCATCACTGTGGTATCCTACATCTAGGTGCTTTTCCACTGCAGTGTTATCTTAAATTCTAGGTGCATTTTCATCACTGTGGTATCCTTCATCTAGGTGCTTTTCCACTACAGTGTTATCTTAATTACTAGGTGCATTTTCATTACTGTCTTGTCTTAACTTTGGGTGCACCTTCATTACTGTATTATCCTAAATCTGGGGGCCATTCAAATGATGTGTTATCTTGAATTTAGGTGCATTTCCACTGCTGTCATCTTGAATCTAGGTACATTTCCACTGCTGTCATCTTGAATCTTGGTGCATTTCCATTTACTAATATCTTAAATCTAGACGCATTTCCACTGCTTTCATCTTGAATCTTGGTGCATTTTCATTACTGTGCAAAATAAATCTAGGTAGCATTCTACCATGCTGTGTCTCTTGAATATGGGCGCACTTTCACCGCGGTGGTATCTTGAAAATAGGTGCATTTTCATTACTGTGTTATCCTACATCAAGGTGCATTTCCACTGCAGTGTTATCTTGCATTTACGTTCATTTCCACTGTTGTCATCTTGAATCTGGGTTCATTTTCATTTACTGTTATCTTAAATCTAGGTGCAACTTCATTACTGTGGTATCCCACATCTAGGTGCATTTCCACTGCATTGTTATCTTGCATCTAACTGCATTTCCACTGTTGTCATCTTGAATCTGTGTGCACCCCACCGCTGTTTTATCTTGAATCTAGGTACATTTTCATTAATGTTATCTTAAATGTAGGTGTTATCCTAAATCTAGCTGCCGTTAGAATGCTGTTTTATCTTGAATCTTGGTGCATTTCCACTTCTGTGTCATCTTGAATCTAGGTGCATCTTCATTACTTTGGTATCCTAAGTCTATGTGCATTTCAAATGCTGTGTTATCTTGAATCTAGGTGCATTTTCATTAATGTTATCTTAAATCTAGGTGCATTTCCACTGCAGTGTTGTCTTGCATCTAGGTGCATTTCCACTTCTGTGTCATCTTGAATCTAGGTGCATTTTCATTACTGTTTCATCGTAAATCTAGGTGCCATTCTCCCATGGTGTGTCTCTTGAATCTGGGTGCAGCTCCACCGCTGTTTTATCCTGAATCTAGGTGCATCTGCATTACTGTTATCTTAAATATCGGTGCATATTCATTACTGTGTTATCCTTAATCTAAGTGCATTTCCTCTGCTGTGTCTGTTGAATATAGGTGCAATCTTTTTTCTGCCTAATGCCTTCAATTCTAGGTGCCAGTTTACCCCGCTGTCTCTCTTCAATCTAGGTGCATTTCTACTGATGTTATCTTACATTCTAGGTGCATTTTCATTACTGTGTTGTCATAAATCTGGGTACATTTTCATTACTGTGTTATCTTATATCTAGGTGCATGTTCATTCTCAAGCATGGGGTCTGACATGGATTCACATTTTCATGAATATTCCCTGTTGGCAGGCTTGGAATCCTTGGTAAAAGAAAAAACTGTTTCACTTTCACTTAAAAACTGTATTTCTCCTCTAAACCAATCACTTTCCTGATACTGCCCCCATCCAATGACAGTCCTCTCCCTAAGCCCCTCCTCTGGCAGCCATCTCAAGAGTTTTACTGCACACTTCAGTGTTGGGAGTCCTCGCGTTTGCTCTCCGAGCTATTTGTACGTGTTTTCCGGGTTTTTCAACAGAAAAGGTTAAATTTTTGTTACAAAGGAGCCTGTGTGCTCTTTTCTTCATCTGCCGACAGCGGGGTAAAGTTCCACGCCCCCCTCAAGGGCCAAGATCCATCGAGATTCTACAAGGCCATCTTTGGCCTACTCCGCGCCCTCCGACCATGATGGAGGAGAAGGAGGGAAGGTCCCTCTTCACGCCCTGCACCAAATGCGGGCTATGGAATGTGTTTGTGGAGGAGAAATACCTACAGTGCCTCTACTGCCTGCACCCGGACCGCAAGGAAGTAGAGTACGAGATATGCCTCGGTTTCTCCAAAAAAACAGACAGGCATAGTAGGCTGGCAGCATGGCTTAACACAAACAAGGCACAGGAGCAGTCTTCTAAGTCCTTTGAGGGAGCCTCATCCATGGGGGCCACTGATAAGACCAAGAGCCGCAAGTCCGAGTCCACCAGGTTCACCATGAAACCAGGTCCCAAGGTGGATAGAGCGCGATCAGCATCACCTTCCGCCTCCATTGCCAGCATACCTTCAAGCTCCTCTTCAAAGGGGAAGTCATCTACCCTGGATAAACTACGGAGAAATTCGAGAGGCCGCTTACGGAGGAGAAAAAGGCCACGCTGCCCAAGCAGGCTCAACCGGCACAGGCAAAGACCACGTCTGCGACTCCTTCGGCGACTACTACCACGGCAGCTACGGGCGCTGATCCTACGAGGGTAATGCACACACCTCAAAGTGTCCCTGACCCCAAGGTGCAACACTGCCGCAGTGACTTTTGCAAACTCTGCAGGCACGCCAGAAGGGTTGATACTGGCCCAGGCCCCCGATTGAAGACCCTCAGGTGGGACAAAAAGGAGGAGGGGGGCAAGGAGGACCCCGAAACAGCCCTCCCAGACCGTTACCCAAACCTTGGAGGTCTCGTCCATGGACAACGAAGATCAAGAGTCCTTGCACACGGTCCACAAGAACGTTGAATAGAAGGACGGCGCAGGGCCTAATTTTCCTGTTCTGCCTTCTCAACTAAAGGACATTTCCTTGGCTATTCTGTTGACTCTACAGACCTTGGTGTCAGAGATTCAGATGAGAATGCCTCCGATACTGGTACCTGTGGTCCCCCAGGCCCCTGATCAGCCTCCAGCAAAGAAGAGTAAGCGTCATCTGACGGTCCCATATCAGCCTCCTCCACCACGTCGGGCACTTTCTCCACCAGCAGACCCAGACACGGGAACGGATACGTCCACGACGACGGATGATGACAAAGACATTGTCTTAGCGGATAGTGAATCGCCACATTTGGATGCTCCACATAGGGTGTTCCCACTGGATGAGGTGGGGTCGTTCCACTCCATGATCGCCACCGCCTCTAGGCTATTCCAGCTGGTGCCTGAGGAAACCAAGAAGGAGGGCTTCTTGTATCAAAGGCACAAGGCCAAAAGGAAGACGATCATGGCAGTGCCTTTTCTGGACGGTGTTTGGGAGGAGGGCCTGGCCCTTATGAAGAACCTAGCACAGATCCAGCCTAGCGGTATAGGCTGGAGAAGAAATATAGGGTGCCGGACTCCGCACCCAAGTGCCTAAGGTTGCAACCCTCGTTGGACTTGGTGGTGTCGGCGGCTGTGAGGAAACTGTCAGCTAACCCTTCGTCGTCGTCTTCGGTCCCTCCAGACAGCAAGGGGGAAAAGGATGGACGCCATGGGAAAGAAGGTGATTTACACAGTGGCGTCCACTATCAAGGAGGCCAACGCACTGGTGATCCTCACCAGGTACGACAGGAAATTGTGGTACAAGCTAAGTCTGATCCTGGAGTTCCTCCCCGATGACAAGAAGATGGAAGCCCTCGCTCTCTTCCAGGAAGGGGAAGCGGCACTGGACACGCTATCACAGTGGCTTTGGACGTTCTGGCAAATGGGGAACAGTGCCTGCCTTCGGCGACAGGGTTGGGTGAAAGCCACCAATTTCCGTCAGGAGGTCCAAGTGAAGGTGCTAGACATGCCCTTGATGCGAAAATCTGTTTGGGAAGGCCTTCGACGAGGCCTCCAGGCCATCAAGACGAATACAGAGACGGCCCATTCCCTGGGCACTCTCCAGCAGCACTGCTCGTCTTCTTTTCGCTTCTCCATGGGAAAGTCAAGCAGGTCTTCAAAAGGGTTCTTCACTTCGTACCGACAGCCTTCCAGATCCTCAACGCAAGAAGCCTACAGTGGCTGTTCCCAGGCCTTCATTAGCGGAGACAGCATCGCCGTCACCCCCAGGGGAGGACAACGGCGCCGGAGCAAATCTGAACCGACCGGGACCTCGGGCCCCCACTCGTGTACCACGGTGGGAGGCCGGCTGACTAAGTTCATCAGTGAGTGGAGAAAGATCACCACTGACAGATGAGTGCTAGTCGGTTCCCCGTCAGGAGCAGCACATGCCTCAGATTCCAGAAGAGGTACGAGCCATGCTGCGAAAAGGGGCGATAGAGCTGGTCCCCCAACGGCTGTGTTGCTCCAGAATCTATTTTAGATACTTTCTAGTCAGAAAGAAGACAGGCGGCCAGAGGCCCATCCTGGATGTACGACGTCTGAACAAATACCTAAAGTCCCAGAAGTTCAGGATGGTCACGTTGCAACACGTGCTCGGCCAACTGGAAAAAGGAGACTTCTTGATGTCATTGGACCTGGAGGATGCCTATTTCCACATCCCCATTCACAAGAAACATCAGAAGTTTCTGCGCTTCGTGGTGCAGGAACAGCACTACCAGTTAATGTTCCCACCTTTCGGCTTGAAGTCAGCCGCCAGAGTGTTCACAAAATGCCTGGAACCAGTGGTGGTGCATCTGCGTCTACAGGGCATACACGTATACCCGTACCTGGACGACTGGCTGATACGCGCACGCTTGCAGGAGCTGGCCGACGGAACACAGGGAGACGACTGCCCGGTTATTGACGGATATGGAATTTTCTGTCAACTACCCGAAGTCCTGCTTAAGGCGCCAGACTCGATACGGCAGCCATTCAACGAAAGTGCAACGGCTGTCGTCGACTAAGATGGCCACAGTGTGGCCCATAAAGTTGTTACTGGGCATGATGTCGTACTGCATCTCCCTCGTCCGTCTCTGCAGGTTGCAGATGCAACCCCTAGAGGAATTCCTGGATGCCCGCTGGATACAGGTGTCCGGAAGCTTCACAGACAAGGTCTCTCTCTACAAAGAGTTCCGACGGACGATAGAGTTGTGGGGCGTCTGCTCCAACATCGCCCAGGCACAGGATTTTAAAACCCCCCCATACCAGGAGACGGTGACCACAACGCCTCCCAGGAAGGTTAGAGAGCACACACCGGACTTCTGCATGCCAGAGGCCTGAGGCTGATGGAGCAGAAGGATCTGCATACCAACATCCAGTGCTCTAGGCCCTCAAGTCCTTCCTAACGTCTCTGAAAGGCAATGTGGTGAGGATCTTTACGGACAACATCACCACCATGTTCTACATCAGGAAGCCGGGGGGCACTCGATCCCCGGGGCTATCCAAGGAAGCGCAGGACTTGTGGCACTGTAGGACAGGGGATCTTCCTTGTCCCTCTATGCCTTGCGGAGTCAAGAACACCACCGCAGACTCTATCAGCAGGGAACTGCACTCCTGCCATGAGTGGGAGCTTTCTCAGGATCAGGTAGCCCGCTGTTCATCAAATGGGGCAGACCCCAGATCGATCTGTTTGCAACAGCAGCAAACTCCAAATGCCGGAGGTTTGCCAGCAGATTCTACCATCTGACGAGAATGGGGGACGTGCTCTCTTACCCGTGGGAAGGACTATTTTTGTACGCGTTTCCTCCGTTCCTTCTCCTGCTATTACTCATCAACACCCTCAGACAATGTTGATGGAAGATTATACATAGCACCCCGGCGTGGCCGAGGCAGATTTTGTATCCGGACCTTCTCAGACTGTCAGCGTCACCTCCAGTCAAGTTGCCGGTGGTTCCGGATCTTATCACCAGAAAGGGAGGCGCAATCCTTCATCACGACCCACGATCGCTAGAACTGAGGGCTTGGCTCCAGCAGCCCTTGAGTTTGGAGGGTATGAGATGCCAGCAACTACGGGGAGGTCCTAGCCAAGGCCGGGGCGTCGTCGACCTTGAAGGGCTACGGACTTAAGTGGATACATTTTGCCATTTGGTTCCAGTCTCAGAAGATTACACCTCGAAGTGTCACTGCCCCACAGATCCTTCCATACTTGCTATTCTTGGCAAAGGCTGGACATGCGCAAGCCTCCATCAAGGTACAACTGGCGGCAATCTCCTGCTACACCGGGTCCCCAGGAAGATCTTTATTTTGTTTCCACAGACTTGTTAAGGAGTTTCTCAAAGGACTTTTCCGTTCTTTCCCGCCGGTGAAGGCTCCTGCCCCGGTGTGGGAACTGAACGTGGTTCTGACGAGGCTCATGGAGGCCCCTTCGAGCATATGCATCAGGCCCCACTCAAGTTTCTCTTGTGGAAAACGTCTTTCCTTGTGGCCATCACCTCTTCCAGACGTTTAGGTGAGATCCAGGCCCTATCCTGCGAGCAACCATACCTGAGTTATCACGAATCGAGGATGGTGCTGCGTACGCACTCCTCTTTCATGCCAAAGGTTCCGTCGGAATTCCACCTCAACAAAACTTTGGTGTTACCTATTTTCTTCTCAAATCCTTTGTTGCTGGCAGAAATGGCCTTGCACTCGCTGGACGTTGCTCGTGTCCTGAAGTTCTATTTGACATGCACAAACGGTTTTCAAAAGACTTTGCAACTGTTCGTGAACTTTGGTCCTGTGAACCATGGGGAGGCCTTGCCCAAGGCTTCCATTTCAAGGTGGCTATCCGGCTGAATCATGCACTGTCACTGGTTGGCGAACCGACTGCTGCCCGAGAGCCCATTCCACCAGAGCAATCGCTGCGACAGCGGTGTTCCTGTCTGGTGTGCCCCTGCTGCACATCTGCAGGGCTTCTACGTGGAGGTCCACGCACACCTTCACGAAGTTCTACTGCATCGACAGGGATTCCAGAGAGGAGTCCAGAGCCGGCCAAGCAGTGCTACGCAACCTGTTCGCTTGAGGTCAGTCTGTTCCAGAGGTAAGGATTATCGCTTCTGTTGAGCCTTGCCACCTCCTTGGTTTTGTAATGTTGTACTGTTATGTATTCGTTATTCATGAGCATGTGAATCCATGGCAGACCCCATGCTGGAGAAGGTTTTTTTTTTTTTTTTTATAAAACATTTATTTATTGTTGCATACAGAGAAACAGACATATGACACAGTACATTCAGAAATCAATAACATGAACATACATCATGACTATATTAATCGTGATCATCAGCTTCTGATTTGTCTGCTAGGTATTGTCTGTACCTAGCCCATATATTTCTTGGCCTGGAAGTGGGCAGTACTGAGTCTATATATAGTTCTTCCGTATCACTTGTCCAAATCATTTCTCTGTCCCATTCCGCTTTTGTTGGTGGGGTAGTACTTTTCCACTTCATCAAGATCGCCCTTTTGGCTATTAACAGGCTAGGATTCAAAAGTTTCCGCCATATTGGGTTCATCTTCCCGGTAGCCCCCAGCAAACATAACATCGGAGACCATTCAATGGGCTGGTCAGCCATCTCTTCCACTGCTGCACAAATCTCCGTCCAGTAGTCTCTAAGTGTTAGGCATGCCCATAGCATATGGAAGATGTCTGCATCTTCAGATTCGCATCTCGGGCATGTACTTTCCACCGAAGGGTAAATGCGACTCAACCTGGCCGGGGTGTAATGCGTTCTATGCACAATTGTATAGTGGATCAGCTCATATCGGGCATTGCATGATATATGTTTCGTTAGTGAGCATATCTGTTGCCATTGCATATCCTCTATTTGAAGGCCCAAGTCCCTTTCCCACTTGTTTTTAACGTTATGTAATTCTGTAGGTCGGGTTTGAATAATGGTTTTGTACAGGGTGGATGCCGAAATGTTCCCTTTTTCAGCAGTGAACATATATCCCAGGCTTAAATTGATCGCAGGTTCCATTGGGAAAGTGGGCCATATATTAGGAATAGAAGATCTAATGCTCATGTATTGCATCTTATACCTGGGCGCTTCCCCTATCGTGCCTTTTAAGATCTTCCCAAGTAACAAAATGTTTGCCCACAAATAGTTGGACCCCCAATGTGTAGCTATTTCCCGGTCTAGAGTTGGTGGTATATTGGGATCTCCCCAGATTGTCATGCTTGGGTGATATAGCCTGTCTTTGCTGTAAATGGTCGTTATTTTGGCCCAAGCAGTGTTCGTGACTCGGGTGGGATAAATAGAGTATTTAGTGTTTGGTGTTGTCATCTGATGGAGCAGTTTAGTGGGTTTAGATAGATGTAGTTCACTGTGTGTTTCCTTGGGATTGAGGAAGTCAGTGGCCCACTGGGTGGCGTAATGCGCTTGCGCAGACAAGTAATAGAGTTCAAAGTCAGGGGCTGTTAGGCCACCCTGTGTATATGGGTCAGTGAGTTTCCTCCACCCCAATCTGGGGTGTCCCCCACCCCCACACGAAGTTGGTACATGCACTTCTCATTTTAACAAAGAGTGCTCAGCCTGGCCACACCGGGTCTGTGGTGAACAAATAGAAGAGTTTTGGGAGGATGATCATTTTAATGAGAGCAATTCTTCCCATCAGTGAAATAGGTAAGGCCCCCCACCGATTTAGTTTAGTGCATAGGGCGTCAGCTAGTGTGTTGTAGTTCAGGGCGCTAGACAGTTTAGCTGCCTCTAAATATTGAATATGTACCGTGCTCCAAATGAGTCTGTGAAGATCCGTCGGTGCTGCCGTCATTTCCGTGAGTGGGAAGACCTCGGATTTCTTTGCGTTTAGCGTAAGCCCGAAAACTCCCCAAAAGTTTTAACTTCTGCTAAGACCCTCCCGAGCGTACGATCAGGGTTTCTGAGGTATAATAGAATGTCATCAGCATATAATGTAATAATTTCTAGTTTGCCTTCTACCCATAACCTGCACGCTCGGTGGCGGGCCCTGAGTATATCTGCCAGGGGTTCTATCACCAGTGCAAACAGGGGCGAAAGAGGACATCCCTGACGAGTACCTCCCAGTAATTCCAATACTTCGGAAAGGGTTCCATTGGTGCTTATCCTGGCGTAGGGGCGGGTATACAATATTTTAATCCAGCTAATAAAATTGGGGCCAAAGCCATAATTCTGCAATACCGTGAACAAGAAGGGCCAGTACACTGTGTCGAATGCTTTTTGCATATCCAAGGACACTGCCACTGCTTGTATGTCATCGGGTACCGTCGTCATTATTTTATGGCAGCGTCTGATATTTGTGCCCGTCGACCTACCCGTGATGAAGCCTGCCTGATCTTCATGGACCGTATAAGACATTAGTGGAGTTAATCGGGTGGGCAGTATTTTTGCGAAAATGTTTGCGTCATTATTTATTAAGGACAGTGGTCTATAGGAGCCACACTTCCCCCGCTTGAGCAGTAGGGTGATAACTGCTTCCCTGGTGGTTTCTGGAAGTTCACCTTTCTCCAGTGCTTCTGACCACACCGCGTGTAGCTTGGGTATGAGGAGTTGGGCGAACTCTTTGTAAAATTCAGCCCCAAAGCCGTCCGTACCCGGCGCTTTGCCATTTGGTAATGTTTTTATGGCTTCAGATATTTCAGCCTCAGTGATTGGAATTTCTAAGGTGTCCCTAGTGGCTTCAGCTATTAGTATCGTTGGTATTTGGGAGAGGTAGTGATCTATTTCGTCTTTGGTGGTGACGCTCTGAGGGGAGTATAGTTGTTTATAAAAATCATAGAAAACCTCCATGACCTCTTGCCTATCTGTGGTTACGCCACCGTTTGACCATTTTATACATGGGATAGTGGTCGGGCCTTTTCCCCCTGGCACCATTTTGGCTAATAGTCTTCTGGGGCGTTCACTCTCTCCATACCTCCTGGCTGCCACGGGCCTGTCGAAGTAGCGGATCTCACGATCAGCCGCCTCCTTATATTCATCTAATCTGGTTTTAATTTGAAGTTCCAATTGCGGGGATGGTGATGATGCGTATTGAGTCTGTAAGTTAGCGACATTTATTTCACTGCGTGCTAAGTCACTGCGGATATCCTTAAGGACACCGAATTCAGTAGACAGTGCAGCACCCCTGTTATAGTCTTTAAATGTTTGGCATAGCATCGCGACACTGGTAACCGAAACTTCATTGATGTCGAAGTATTCCTGTATATGTTTTTCTAGCCCCATTTTATAGACCAAATCTTGTAGGGCAGCTGATTTAAACCGCCAGGGTGGTCTATTTATTTTAATATCGGGAATCGGGAGTATTAGCTGTACGGGCGAATGATCAGAGTATGTCCTAGGCTAGATGTGTGTGTCCTTGACCCAGTTTAAGGCTTCATTGGAGACCATTCATAGGTCTATCCTAGAGTGCATATCATGCACAGAGGAATAGAATGTATATTCCCTTTTAGCGGTGTTTAGGGACCGCCATGCATTTCTCAGATTCAAGTCTTTCATGTGGGTGAGTATCGTAAGGGCTGATCTAGTCAACGTCCTTGGATGTGTTGACATGCGGTCTAAGTGTAAGTCTAGAATTGTGTTGATGTCACCGCCGCACAAAAATTGAACTGTGGGGAAGTGTGCCAATTTTCCAAATAGGGTGGAGTAGAAGCTAGGATCATCTATATTTGGGCTGTAAATGTTGAGTAGCACCACTTCCCTATCGTAGTGGGTGCCGTGGACCAGCACGTATCTGCCTCCCGGGTTGCATTCTGAGTGGAGGCATACAAATGGGATGGTTTTGTGTATGAGGGTCGCTACCCCCCTTGCCCGTTTAGAATATGATGTAAAATATTGGTGTTAGCCCCAACTCGGGGCAAACGCACCGGCCTGTTGATGCAGTAGGTGCATTTCTTGTAAAAAGACAATCTTGGGGCCTACTCTGTGACGGTATGCTAGGATCTTCCTTCTTTTTTCCTGAGATCCCAATCCCCGGACATTCCAGCTTCAAATTTTAATGTCTTCAGACCTTGGTTTAGCCATTTCCTTGGATGAATACATAATTGTGGTCAGTATATGCCATCACGAATTTGCTTATTTCCATGCCTGCGTTCTCCAGCATGGGGTCTGGCATGGATTCACATGCTCATGAATATTCCCCGTCGTCAGGCCGGGAATCTTCGGTAAAGAAAAAAATCAGTATCGGTTTCGTTTCTGATCCGTCTTTCTTAGTAGTAACCAATCACTGATCTCTGGCTCATACTGCCTTCATGAGGACAAAACGCACGTGAAGAAGGACTGTGCGTTTTGCGGGAACATGTTGGAATGGACCATCAAGGATCAACATCTTCGTCTCTCCAACTGGCTGGAAGGAAAGAGCCCGTCAGGTGAGAAGAAGAAGAAGAAGTCTGAGCAGTCTTCTAAATCCTGTGAGGGCGCCCCGGCGACGGGGGCCCAACAGAAGGCAAAGCACCGCGAGTCCGCGGGCACCGGGAGCGCCGAACGGTCGGGCTCCTCGGCTGCCAGGCAGGGCGCATCCTCTCCAGCACCATCAACCACGAGCCAACGCTCTGGCTCAGGGAAGAGGAAAGCCGAGAACCCAGAAAAGCTTATGGAGAGACCCCGGTCGGACTCGAAGGATCAAGCCGAGGGGGACCGAGGCGGTGACCCTCCCCCCAAGGCGAAGGGCACAGGGCCGCAGAAGGTGGTGAAGGCCTTGATTCACCCGGCTAAGGCTGTAATGCTCACCTGATTCCCACGGAGGCGCAGGTCTGGCTTTGAGTGTTGATGCTTCTTCAATGGTGAAGCGCAGGACTCTGAAGATGGACAAGAAGGGCCCTCTACTCTGGCTTCTCCGGCTTGCAGGAATATTCCCCTGTGCGTGAAAAGGGAGTATTACCTTCTGACTGAGTTTTGCTCAAGCCTCCCACTCTCTTCCAACCCTCCACGATACCCTTCCACGATTCCCCGTGAAGTCTCACCTTAGGGTCAGGAAGGATGAGCTCTCCATCCTGATTCTGATGCAGGGGCGCGTTGAAACCCAGTTACTTCACTGGATTGAGGATTGATGGGAGTTCAGGTAAGCTTGACTATTCAGATAAGGCTCTGTAAAAGTTCAGTTGCAAGTTCAAAAGTCCAAGCTTAATAATAATGTTCATTGTCTTTTTGCAGCAAGCGCTAATGCTTATGTCTTTTTTCCCCTTAGGGGCCGGGGTTCGGAATGCCGGAGATATGGCGCCGACCCGAAGTGAAACGTGCAGTTCCAGTAAATGGCAGGTTAGTTCTGGATGAACGCTCGGGAACTGTCTTTGCATATGCTCATTCAATGTCTTTGTCTTTTTTCCCCATAGGGGCCAGGGTCCGGAAAATGCCTGGAAGCGGCAAGACCCGAAATGAAATGGGAATGACCCAACAGGTAAGTCTTATTCCCTTCCTTCTCTCACCTCTTATTCTTGTTTTTTTCTCTAGGCTCTGGGAAGTGGCTGTGTATCCGGATGATCGCTGCTGAAGATGGAGGAACCCAGGAAAGTTGAGTGAAATGCAGCGCTGCAGCGATCATAACGAAATGCTTTTAAAAATAATGTCTTCCCTTTCAGGATCATCGGTGATGTCTCCGTGGTGCAGATTTAGCTGGTAAGGTCTCTTGTCTCCCTTTGCAGGTGACCCAGGATGCTGACGGGCGTGGCTGAAGTCCAGATGCAGGAGCTGACACGGTGAGCGTCCAGCTGCGAGGAGCAGAACAACGCGAAGCGTGAGTTGCTGATCGGGTGTGGTTTAAATAGCTTTGGAAGAAGTTCCAAAAGTGTATCCTTCCTCTGATCAGGTATGTATCCTTCCCCGACCACACCCGGGTGGAAAGTAATCCCACAGGTAAAGTAGTTCCATTCAGGCCTCAAGAGGGCCTGGATGTGGCAGCATGGTCTGCATCAGGTAAGTGCACATTAAAACACTTGAACACATGTCTAGCTTTATGAGCCTGGCGCCTAAGTCGCCCGGACATGGGTCCAACATGAGCCTGGCGCCTAAGGCGCCAGGACTGCGTCCAAAGGGCCCCAGCTTGGGCCCGCTGGCGCTCCCCTGGGGGAAATGATGCCTGCCTCTGGGGTTGCTGGGTCGGACCTGGCTCCTTGGAGGGAGGCATCATGACAAAGGGGTCTATCGAGGAAGTCGCGGCGGCCCTGGCGCAGTCTGGGGAGGCTACACCAGTGAAGGCGACCTCGGAGCCCAGAGTTTCCCTGCCACCTCAGAGGGAAGCCTCTTTCAGGCCCATCGAGAAGACCCCCGTGAAGACCCCAGTGGAAAAAGAGGCGGGGAGCTGGTGGCCATTGTGGACACAGACACAGCCTCCGAGGAGGAACTGGTTGAAGTCTTGGAGGGCCTCGACGAGGGCATCAAAGAGGCCCGGTCCCACGGGAGGGATCCTGACGAAGAGGACGACGAGAGCGCCGGCGGCGCCGGCGAGGTTCCTAGTCAACTGTCGCGCCTGTCGCTTCCGGAGCCGCAGGACAACTCGGCGGCCATTTAGTTGGCAATACAATCCTTATGTTCGGAGATAAGGACGAGATTGCCCCTACGGTCGATGGAGGAGCCAGAACCAGGCCTGATGGAGGAGCCAGAGCCAGGCCAGTCGGGAAGTTCCCCAAACAAGAGAAGACGGACCCATCCAGCCCCGCCTTTTCAGCTCTCGCGGCCTGCGCATCCTTTGCCCACGTCCCCCGTACCTGGGGATGACACGGGAACGGACACAGCCACGACGGGTACGGATGACGACAGCGGTGACGACGGGACAGAGCTCCCATCGCCTCCAGCCCGGGCTTCCCCGCCCGACGAGATTGGGTCTTTCAACGCTATGATCGCCAAGGCATCTGAGCTTTTTCAGCTCTGCCCCGAAGAGAAGAAGGAAGGTTTCCTTTACCAACGGCGCGAGGCCAAGTGGAAGACAGTCCTCACCGTGCCTCTGTTGGATGACATCTGGGACGAGGGTCTCGCCCTTCTCAAGAACCGGTACGAGAAGAAGTACCGGGTCCCCGACGCGGCCCCTTTGTGCCTTAGGGCGCAACCGACCCCTGACTCGGTCGTCTCAGCGGCAGCCAAGAAGAAAGCAGGGGGGGGCATCAATGTCAGCTTCCCCGCCGGACGGCGAAGGAAAGAAGCTGGATGCAATGGGACGACGAGTTATCTCGTCGGCGGCAACAACGATTAAGGTGGCCAACGCCCTCGCGATTGTGGCCCGCTGCGGCAGGGAGTTTTGGTACAAGATCGCCCCCCTGTTGGACATCCTACTGGACGACAAGAGGGCTGAAGCCCTGGAGATCTTGCAGGAAGGTGAGGTGGCGTCGGACCACGCCAGAACGGTGGCATCGGACATTGCCGACACCGGTTTCTGCCAGCTAGGCAACAGTGTTTGCCTCAGACGACGAGGGTGACTCAAGGCGACAGATTTCCACCAGGACGTACAAGCCAAGGTTTTGGACATGCCGTTTGACAGGAACAACCTGTTTGGGAAAACAGTGGATGAGTCCCTCCAAGCCATCAAGGCGGACACGGAGACAGCTAACGCCCTAGGAGTTCTCCAGCAACGAAGGCTGTCCTTTCAGAGCTCCGGAGGCAAGCAGGGTGCCGCCAAGGGATTCAGCGGTGGCTCATCTACGTACCGCCAAGCGGCCCGCTCCTCGTCGCAGGAAGCCTATAGAGGACGATGCAAGTCGGGTGGATCCCACCGTCGTCGCCAGGGAGGCCAAGGCGGCAAGGCGCCCTCCAAGCAAGATTGAACCGACCGTGGCATCGGGCCCCCACCGAAGCACCCTGGTGGGAGGCCGGCTGGCAAAGTTCGTCAACGTGTGGGAGTCCATCTCCACTGACCGTTGGGTGCTGGACGCCCTGGCCCAGGGGCACGCCCTCGAATTTCTAAAAAAGTGCCCCCGCATTCCTCCCGTGGCCAGGAAAGAAAACCACGTCCCTCAACTACTGTTGGAGGTAAGGGCGATGCTCAAGAAAGGTGCCATCAAGCTCGTCCCAAAGAGGTTCCGGGCTCCGGAGTATACTCAAGGTACTTCCTCGTGAAAAAGAAGACAGGGGGTTGGCGACCCATCCTGGACCTGCGATGACTGAACAAGTGCATCAAGGCACAGAAGTTCTGGATGGTCATCCTCCAGCACGTGCTGGGACAGCTGGAGGAGGGCGATTTCCTGTCGTCGTTGGATTTGGAGGATGCATACTTTCACATCTCATTCTAAAAGGACACCGGAAGTTCCTCAGGTTCGTGGTCCAAGGGCAGACGTCTACCCCTACCTGGACGATTGGCTCATCCGCGTAAGAACAAGGGAGCTCGCAGTAGAACACACAGCGAAGACCGTCCAGCTGCTCACGGACCTGGGGTTCTCCATCAACTTCCCCAAGTCCCACCTGGTCCCCTCTCAAGTCGCACTGTTTCTGGGAGCCAAGCTCGACACAGTGGCGTGTCTGGCCTCGCCGTCGGAGGAAAGGACAAAGGCCATCCTAGGCAAGGTGCAGCGTCTGCTGGCCACGGACGTGGCCAGGGTGAGGTCCATCAAGTCCCTCCTCGGGATGATGTCCTCTTGCATTTATCTCGTGCGCCTTTGCAGGCTTCGGATGCGCCCTCTACAGGAGTTCCTCAACGCCCGCTGGATTCAAGCGACGGGCAGCTTCGAGGACAGGATCCCTCTCAACGAGACCTTCCGACGAGCGATCCGGTGGTGGGGCACCCAGGCTCATCTAGCGGCAGGGACAGACTTTTAGACCCCGGCCCACCAGGCGACGGTGACGACGGATAGCTCCCTGGAGCGGTGGGGAGCGCACACCGGAGATCTTCACGTGAGAGGCCTTTGGCTCCCGGAGGAGAAGCCGCTCCACATAAACATCCTGGAGCTCCGGGCAGTGTTCTGGACCCTCAGGTCCTTTCTCTCGTTCCTCAAGGGCAAGGTGGTGAGGATTTTCACCGACAACACCACCACAATGTTCTACATCCGGAAGCAAGGCGGAACCAGATCCCCGGCCCTATCCAAGGAAGCCCAGGATCTGTGGGAGCTACGTCAGGATCAAGTGGACCGACTCTTTCAGCGATGGGGCAAACCCCAGATCGACTTGTCCGTGACGGCGACGAACTCCAAGTGCCAGAGGTTCGCCAGCAGGTTTCCCCAACCGAGGAGCATGGGCGATGCTTTCTCGTTCCTCTGAGACGGCCTGTTCCTATATGCGTTCCCTCCGTTGCCGTTGCTGCTCCGACTCATCAACCAGCTCAAGAGGTCCCGGTGCAGGATGATCCTCGTCGCACCGCCGTGGCTGAGGCAGTTCTGGTTCCCGGACCTTCTGGACTTGTCGGCGTCCCTACCGGTCAAGCTGCCGAAGGACGCAGATGTTCTTTCCAGAGAAGGAGGTGCCATCCTTCATCACGACCCGGAGTCGCTGAACTTGCAGGCCTGGCTCCTGCAGCACTAGAGTATGGAGGGTACGATATCCCGGCTGACTGCAGAGAGCTTCTTGCAAAGGCCAGGGCGTCCTCAACTCTCAAGTGCTACGGACATAAGTGTAAGAGGTTCTCTGTCTGGTGCCGTGCACAGAAGATTAACCCTCTGCGGATTACGGCCCCTCAAGTACTGCCGTACATACTGTCGCTGGACAAGGCTGGACTAGCTCACGCTTCCATCAAGATACATTTGGCTGTGATCTCCCGATACACCAGAACTACGGGATGGGCGTCCTTGTGGTCTCATCGCCTGATGAAGGAATTTATGAAGGGACTGTTCCGATCGTTCCCGGCGGTGAAGGCTCCTGCCCCGGCGTGGGAACTCAACATGGTGCTGTCTAGGCTCATGGGGGCGCCATTCGAGCCTCTGCATTCGGCGCCGTTGAAGTTCCTATCATGGAAGACAGCATTTCTTGTGGCCATCACCTCCGCATGACGAGTGGCAGAGATCCAGGCCCTATCCTTTAAGCCTCTATACTTGACTTTTCACGACACGAGTGTGGCGCTTTGGACGCACCCCTCCTTTATGCCCAAGGTGCGTTCGGACTTCCGCCTCAACGAGCCCTTGGTGTTACCAGTTTTCTTCCCGTCGCCTTCGTCGCCGGCCGAGAGGACTTTGCACTCGCTGGATGTGGCTAGAGCGCTGAAGTTCTACGTGGACCGCACGAAGAGTTTTCGGAAGACGTCACAGCTATTTCTGAACTTTGGACCTGTGAACCAAGGGAAGGCTCTTTCGAAGGCTTCCATTTCCAGAAGGCTCTCCGGCTGCATCATGCACTGTCACCGGTTGGCAAACCGACCATTGCCCGGACGTCCGAGAGCCCATTCGACAAGAGCGATTGCTGCTACCACAGCGTTCATGTCTGGTGTGCCCCTGCTCGACATCTGCAGGGCTGCTACGTGGAGGTCGACGCACATCTTCACGAGATTCTACTGCGTCGACCGGGATTCCAGGGAGGAGTCCAGAGTCGGCCAAGCAGTGCTGCGCAACCTGTTCGCCTGAAGGTGGACCTGGTGAGGAGGTAAGAGTGCTTAATGTTGAGTTTGATGTAATGCTTAATGTTGAGCCTTTGCCACCTCCCGTGGTCGTGCATGTGTGTACTGCTATGTATTCTTATATTCATGAGCATGTGAATCCATGCCAGACCCCATGCTGGAGAAGGAACAAGTTACTTACCTGTAACTGTTGTTCTCCAGCATGGGTCTGGCATGGATTCACATGCGAACCCTCCCTCCTACCCCTCTGCAGCTCTTCACTTGGTCATACTGCCACTTTATGTGCTACCAAATCTGAAGATGGCTGCCAGGGGAGGGGCTTAGGGAGAGGGCAGTCATTGGCTGGGGGCAGTATGACCCAAAGATCAGTGATTGGTTACTACTAAGAAAGACAGATCAGAAACGAAACTGATACTGATTTTTTCTTTACCGAGGATTCCCGGCCTGACGACGGTAAATATTCATGAGCATATGAATCCATGCCAGACCCATGCTGGAGAACAACAGTTACAGGTAAGTAACTTGTTCCTTTCGTATCTGTGTGCTTTTTAATATGTTTCCCTCAACTCCCCCAGCATAACAACAGTCTTACCCTGTGTCCCTCCCCCTCCCTCATAGTTCCCCAAACTTCAACTATGCCCATATATCCCTCCCAAATCCCACCCATTAACTTGTAATGCACCTGCTACAGGGGGACTGCAGTGACATCCCGGGCCGTGCCACTATGCTTACTTGTCGTGGCCTGTTCCGTTGCTGTTGCTTGAACTCCTTATGAAAGTGAAACTGAAGTATACATAACAAAGGTTTGCTCACTTCGCCAGTTTATGCAGAGTCAATTAATTCTACCATTGCGCCGAGACATTCCCCCGGAGGAGTGGGGGTGGGGGAGAGCAGGACCCGCCTCTCCTCTTGTTCTTTCCTACATTGTCATATTCTGAGCTTCTCGCTAGGCCGCTTTTCTTGGGATTCCTCTCCAGTCTTGGATTGATGAGCCGGTGTTGGGTTTCCACGAAGTTCGCCGCCTCCTCTGGAACTGTAAAGAAGTATGCCTTGTTCTGGTATTGAAGCTTAAGTCTAGGAGGGTAGAACATAGAATAAGGAACGTTTCTTTCGTGCAGCAGTTTTTTGACCCCAGTGAATAGACGTCTCTCTTGTTGTACTGCCAATGTATAGTCTGGGAAAATACGAACAGTGTTGGCCTCCCATCTCAGTTCTTGATTTTCTCTGGCAGTTTTCAAAACCAGATCTCTGTCTCTGTAATTCACCATGCGGGCTATAATGGGCCTCGGGTATGCCCCTGGCTTGGGGCGTGGTGCGAGAGATCTATATGCCCGTTCTACTATGAACATGGGTGACCATCCGGGGTTGCCCAGAAGGTTGCGCAGGAGTTTTTCCACCGCTTGTTCCATGGGCCCTTTCAAGACATCTTCCGGCACACCTATTATATGGATATTGTTCCGTCGGGACCTGGCTTCTAAATCTTCGCATTTGATCTTAACAGTCCCTAATTCCTTTGCCATTGTGGTCACTGTTGCCTTCAGCGATTCCACCGTATCTTCGGTAGTAGAGATATGTGTCTCCGCTTCCGTTATTCGGGATGTGGTTTTGTCCAATTGTGCTTTGATGGTATAGACCATGGCAGTTATTCCGTCAAGTTTCTCATTAAGGGAGGAGAATCCCTGCTGCATAGCCAGGAACACAGCCTGAGGGTCCATTGTTGTTGGTGCCTCCTTCGGTTGCACTTGCAAAGGTATTTCTTTGGACATTGTGGATTCCGTGTCGCGTCTTGCCGGCGTTGTGTATTTCTCCATGGTTCCTTTCCCTCTTTTAGGACCAAATCCCTCGGGCATCGTATGTGTTCCCTCGGTGGGGGCGGCCCTGTGCTGGGCCGTGTCATCTGCCAGTATTCCGCCACATGTTCTAGTACCCGCAATATGGGTCACAGAGAGATGTCGGAGAAAGAGGAGTTCTTGGCACCTGAAGTGATCTATTTGGTGTGCGGGCAGGGAGGGATGGGAGGGTGATTCTCGCGGGGGTTCGTTGCTCTCTGGTCACTGCTACAGTGTTCACTTTCTCTTTTCCCAGTATGTTGATTTTATGCAGGTTGTGAACCTCGTGTGCAGCCTCAGCGGTAAAAATCTCAGGGCTGTCTGTTGATTTATGCCA
This sequence comes from Ambystoma mexicanum, assembly GCF_040938575.1. Lineage (NCBI taxonomy): Eukaryota > Metazoa > Chordata > Amphibia > Caudata > Ambystomatidae > Ambystoma > Ambystoma mexicanum. The sequence continues at coordinate 1,273,442,538 of NC_090928.1, read as the reverse complement.
GAAGAGTGCAGGGTACGCTGCACAGGCGCTGATGCAGTGAATGCGCCCCTTTCGTATTGCCACAATAACGTTATTAGCCCCTCTTGGACTTGTCAGCAAGGGGTGGGGAGGATAGCATGAAGTGTCCCACAAACCTCAGATGAATAAAGTTTATAAGATGTGGCACCATTGTGAAGAAAATTATGGACTCACCCAGTACATCCGTGCGGTGGGTAAAGCCACTAATCACCCTGTCCGCGGTTAGGCCTTGATGGGCTCCGCACATGAAGGTTGCAGCAGGGGCCCTCGCGCCGGCCCGCCCCGAGCTGGGCCCCCGCTGCGTGTCCCTCACGGGCGCTCTGAAGCGGGTCTGCCCCCTTTTGGGGAGGTGGTGCCTTGGCTGAGGGGGGCGAAGCAGGGGTCGTGGGATATGGCCAGGTCCAGCCGGCGAGGAACTCAGGCCACCCGGGGGGGGGAGCCGGGAATGTGGGTCCCCCAGTCAGACGCTCTGCGTTGTGGACGCCGCCTCCTCAAGCCGCAGTAGGTAGCTGTTGTCGGTGGGTCTGCAGGCGCTCAACATGAAACAGAGCGCCCGCGGCCAGACTCCTCGCCGATGGAGATCTCCTCGGGCCTGCTGACCCCTCCCCCGCCGGGCCTCCTCCCCCAGCGACGCTGCATGAAGTGGCTGGTGCTTCTGTCGGGCGCGTTGTCACTTGGTGTTTCTCCGCACTGGTCACTGCAATATGAACGAAACTTCAGGGAAGTGTTCCTGGAGCATTCATATATATTTCTGCCAATTTTTGGGACAGGACCAGGCACATACGGCTGTTTAAATCGCAATTCGGCCTGGGACGTCTTGGGAGCTCACACAGGAGCGGTCATGTCTCCTCGTGTGCAACAGCGTCCCCCTGCTGGAGAAGGTTTAAGTTTCATACCTGTAACTATTATTCTCCAGCATGGGTCTGGCATGGATTCACATGCGAAACCTCCCTCTGGCCACTCTGCGGCACTTCTTGGTCATTCTACCACTTTACATGCTTACCAAAGTAGAGTTGGTAGCTGCTCACTGCTGCAAAGCTCCGCCTCCAAGTTAGTGTCCAGGGAAAAAATACTCGACGCACCACAAAGGACCACTTGTCCTCCCACTTCTCCGCCATGCTTACCAAATCTTAAAATGGCTGCCATGGGACGGGCTTAGGGAGAGGACTGTCATTGGATGACGGCAGTATGACGCAGAGGACAGTGATTAATAATAATAATAGCAATAATAATAATAATAATAATTTGGCATTTAAATAGCGCTACGAACCCTCAGGTATCTGAGCGTTGCTTATTATTACCCACGGTGTGTGGTGCTCATTTATCGACCTCGGAAGGATGAAAGGCTGAGTTTGGCCCTGCCGGATTCGAACCTGCGTTAGCAAGCTCTGCACAGATGTCAAAGCGAGCGCTCTTCTCGCTGTGCCACTTGACCGGCTTATTGGTTTAGAGGAGAAATACAGTTTTTAAGTGAAAGTGAAACTGTTTTTTCTTTACCAAGGATTCCCAGCCTGTCAACAGGGAATATTCATGAGCATGTGAATCCATGCCAGATCCATGCTGCAGAACAAGAGTTACAGGTAAGTAACTTAAACCTTACTGTGCTATCTTCAATCTAGATGGCATTTTACCCTGATGCGCCTCTTGATTCTAGGTGCATTTGCCTGCTGTGTTATCTTAAACCTAGACAAAATGCCTCACACCACCCAAACCAGAGCTGCACACTGGCATGCCAGATAGACTAACGATGCCCACCCCACCCAACCACCACCCTCCTCCTCGCATAGACCACAGTCCCTCCATCCTCCTACACCCTCATTCTGCCCCCTCCAACCCTCTGAGTTATACGCTTCAACTCCCTCCCCCCTCCAACCTCCGCGTAGATCCCACCCCTCCCAAGCCAGAGCTGAACGCTGGCGAGCTACAGTTGAAAACATTGACCCCATGAGCATCTCCCACTTCTCACATATCCAACCCCGCCAACTCCTCTACTCCACCCACCGCTACCGACCTACCTCTGCTTGCACCTCTCTCTTCTCCCGAGTAGCCTTCCACCCACCCCTGGAATTAAGACTTATTCTCCACTAAGTGCAGAATGGGCAGCCCTGGCAACACCTGACCTCAACTTCCCTCCCCCCCACTCTCACCCACATGCTGTGGGCCACATGAAAGACAACAAAAGACCCAAGCCCCACCTAGCATCACCCATGCTCCACCCGAAAACCCAATCCTTGTCCCTTCGCTACAGCCCCCAAATCTCCCCTCCCGCTTCCAGCACTGTCCTAGATCTGTTCCCCTTCTCGGCCCACCCCGTCTCTCCACCTTCACCCCGTGCCCCCCACTTGCCACCCCGCTTCCACCACTCCCCCCTCCATTCCCACTCCTTCAACAATGCCCCCTGCAACCTTTGCAAGCCCAGTACACACTTCCTCCCCAACAACACACACCACAACTCCCTGTGCTATCAGGGACAGGCCCTCGTCCCCCACTGCATCCAACCGACTCTCTAGCATTCTCATCAACGCCAGGTTTCTAATAACAAATATAACATCTTTGACCTTATCTCGGACAAAAACCCAGGCATCATCTTCATCACAAAGACATGGTTTTCTGACGACTACGAACCCATTGCACATGAGGCTTTCCCCCCAGGATACAATGTGATTGTTCAGAACAGACCCAGAAGAGGTGGGGGACTAGCCATCCTACACAAATTCCGGTCCTTCTCAAGGACACCTTAGCTAGAAGCACAGATTATGAATCCCTACTTGTAAAATCTCCTGCTACCTCCCACAGCTTTTTACTCATATACAGACCCCCCTGGCTACAACACAAAATGTGAAGACTCTCTCATTGACCCTCTGTCAACTACCTTCAACCAACCTCCATCGCTCACCATGTTCAGAGACTTCAACGTCTGGTTTGACTCCACCTCAAACCCCAAGGAGCCCCCCGGGCAGCGATAGAGGCCCGGGGCCAGTGTAAGAAGAGGGACAGGACAGTCAGCACTCCCAGTGAGTAGGAGCCGGGGCATCGGGAGCCAGGGACTGTCAGGACAGCTGCGGCAGCCAGAGAAGAAGCATCCCACAGAATCATTTGAGATGCTGATGGGATTGGTGTGGCGGATGAGCACCAAAGCCCCCCTGGAACTGCAGGCCCCTGCTTGGAGCTTCGAAACCCAGAGGTGAGAAACGGCCCGCCTGCCCCACCCCGCCTCTTCTATATATAAGTACCGGGGAAAGATCCGTACACCAGCTCAAGGAGCGAGCGAGGAGGCTTTAGGAGCCCTGTTAAGCTCCCCCCAAGCCGAGGAAAGTACCTCCCCCACCTAATACCCACTCCAGGAGGGGGTAGACTATAAGGGGACAAAGACTCCATGAGCCAAGGAACCTGAAATAAGCGAGCAAGGCTCCCCACAAGAGACCCAAAGAAGGCACAATCAATGGGCTCAGCTAAGAGTGTGAAGGGAGGAAAGCCCTAGCAGAGTAGGGCACACCTACACCTACTATTCGAGGGGATAATTGAAAAGTAAGTCCCCCAGCTATCTAAGGGGGTGCAGCACCGTGCCTGAGTCTGGGGGAAACAGCGAGACACACTACACAGAACAAGGGGTACACGGAGTGGGATGCCGGTCTCCGCTGAGATAGCCCTGGGGAGGAGAGGAAGGGAAAGGGAAACCTCCCGCAAGGCCAACCCCTCAAGATATCCACAGAATAGGTGAACCAAGAAGCTCTGACATAAGGGCCAAAGCCAGAGGGCGGCACAGGTCCGAGGCTTAGGGGACCTTCACCATCATACTAACAGTAGGCCGGGAGCCAGGACCCAAGGACAGTAAAAACATAGGGGCACCCCCCACCCAAGAGGCCTGGAGGAGGATGTCGAAGAGTAAGGGCAGGTAGAAGCACATACCCCCAAAAGTCCCAAAGAAAGCGCAGGAGGGCACCATTAAGAAAATATGGGGGAAAGACTCCGAAGCCCAGGTTGAGGAGGAAGGGGGCCTAGAGATCCAGGAAGCCAGCTCAGGACAAGATGAGGTGGGGTCAGGCCAACCAGTCACACAAGACATCCATCAGAAAGTACTTCCAGGACTTTGGGGATAAAATCGCTGCAACGGTTGAAACTGGACAAGATTAGAGGGGACTGGGCAATTGCCCTGCACAAAGTGAAACGAGACATTACCAAATTGGAGGAAAGGGCCGACACGAATGGAACGTAACTGGTGGAGGGCGTAGGACGGAGGACCTGGTGGAGAAGCTGGCGGCTGCTACATACAACCTGGAATTGCAGGCCGAGGACCTGGAAACAGGTCCAGGATATCTAATATCCGGATAAAAGGCCTCAAGACAAGGAACTCAAGGCAGCGGTCAGACAAATTATTTGCGGACCTAATAGACATGGAAGGAGAATCCAAGCTAAAATTAGACCGGGTCCACAGGGTGGGCCCAATAAGTAGGGTACCGGGAGCCAGGCCGAGAGACACCCTGGCTGCCTTCCATGAGTATGGCCAGAAAGAAGAGATCCTCCGAGCAGCAAGCAGGGCGAAAGAAATAAAATACAACAGTGCCGAAATTCAGCTCTATCAGAACCTTTTCTTCACAACACTACTAAAAAGGACGAGAATAGGCTCCGTTGTAAGAGTACTAACCGAGAAGGGTGTCAGATATCGTTGGACCTTCCCTTTCGGCCTGCTTTTCGAATGGGAGGGAAAACAACACTGCACTAAAACCTGCAACGAGGGAGCGAACATCTTGGGAATTGAGGTGGAGGATCCAGAGTCCAGCACATCAGGAGCCAGGGGCCCGGGAACAAAGAAAGCGTGGGAATGGACTAAAGTGAAAGGCAAAACAGCCAAGAGGGGCCAAAAAGGCCCAGAATCAACATAGCAGCACCAGAAGGAAATGACACAAAGGGGTAATGAAAGCCTGGGGAGGGGAAACGCCACAATATGAATCTTAGGTGGGAGGAAGGTGGGACTTGGGAACCAATTATGGGCTGGGGACGGCCCACAGTTCGTAGGTCTGGTGTAAGGAAAGGACTCAGTACCCACGATTCCACAGCAGGGGTGCAGCTGGAGGCCGATTGAGTCCAACCATCGGGGAGGGAGGAAGGGCGTCAGTGCGGGGGGGAGAGGTAGGGGCTCAGGAAATCATCCAAACCACAAATAGTCATTAAGAGTCCTAGGAACCACAATGGGGTCGGATAAGAACAACAACATATCCATAATGATGCTAAACGTCAGGGGACTGAACTCCCCTTTAAAAAGGAAAAAACTGGAGTGGTTTTTACAGAGAGAGAGAAACCTGACGTGTTGACACTCCAGGAGACACATACAAGCAAGGGATGCACAAAGATTAGAATCCAAGGCCATAATAAAATATATCAAGCCAACAAGGGTAGGAAAAAAATGGGAGTCTTCCTGACGTTAAGGTCCTCCCTTAACACAATAGTGACAGAGTGGGAAAAGGACAATAGCGGAAGGTAACTAGCCGCAAGAATGCGAATAGAGGGAGAGGCTTACACGATAGCCACCATTTACGCACCCAACTCCGGCCAGGATAAGTTTATACAACAGAAACTGATCAAGCTAGAGGGATTTTCCAGGGGTCCTATTATTCTAACAGGGGACCTTAATTTAGCCTGGGACCCACAGAAAGATAGGAGTGGAGGCAGAACGGGACCCCAAGGCGGACCGTCGAAGGAACTGAAGGACAAGGGTGACGGGCTCGCACTAGTGGACGGCTTGAGAGAGAAGAGGGTTTCAAAGGGGTTAACTTTCTTCTCCCACGTACAGAAGTCCTCCTCTAGGATTGACTACGTATGGATCTCACGGGGTCTACTAGGCTCTGTATCAGAAATGAATGTAGGAGCAATAGCCCTATCGGACTATGCCCCCTGACAATTACACTAAGGAGAGGGACCAATTCCCGGGGGACCTGGCGTTGGAAATTCCCATCATGCATAGTCAAAGATGGGCTAATTAGGGACGAGATAAAAAAAAGCCATAAACACATTTTTCCTATTCAACAAGCCGGGGGACCCAAACCATAACTCGAAGTGGGACGCCTTTAAATCAACGATCAGAGACCAACTCATTGTAGTGAAAGCTAGAAGGAATAAGGAGAGGAGGCAGCTAGAAAGGGAGTTAGAAGGTAAACTGAAACAGGTCATGTCACGAATTGAGCTGGGGGCTAGTGGAGAAACTAGGAGAGAATACAGGGCTATAAGAGGCCAACTGGAGGTCCTGCAGATGAGGGATGCAGAGCGGGCCTTGCTACACCTCAGACACAATTATTATGTAAAGGCCAATAAGGCTAACTGGATGTTAGCAAGGCCCCTAAGGAAGGAAGAGACAGAAAGATCACTAAAATCAAATTAAGGGATGGGGAGGCGGGGAGAGTACAGACCAGTCAGGGATAAAAAGAGAATTTGTAGAATTCTATAAGGAACTCTACACATTGGAGGACCCCGATGAATCTAGCCAAATAAAATATCTGGAAAATGTGCAACTCCCGACCATAACTACCCAAGAAGCGCAGGTCTTAGATTTAGAAATAACAGCGGAGGAAGTGCACAGAGCAATCTCTTCGATGCCCAATAATAAAGCGCTAGGGCCCGACGGTTTTACTGCTGACTTTTATAAAACATTAAGAGGGGATCTGATCCCACATCTAGTCCAATTATTTAATGAATTCTGGAAATAAGGGAGAATAACCCCAACTATGGAGGAAGCTAAGGTTGTATTAATCCCAAAACCGGGCAAGGACCCTGAATGCTGTAAATCCTACAGGCCGATAGCGTTAATAAATATAGATGCTAAGATCTATACACAAATCCTTGCTAGTAGGATAGACCTCCTCCTTTCGAAACTCATTGAAATAGACCAATCAGGCTTTATACGAGGCAGACAGACCGGGGCCAACACTAGAAGGGTAGGACATCTAGTAGAAAAGGTGAACTTAGAAAAGGTGCCAGCACTCCTCTTGGCATTAGTCGCAGAGAAAGCGTTCGACAGGGTGGGATGGCAGTTCGTGTTCTATACCATGAAGAAGATGGGATTCGGGGAGAAAATGCTGAGTAGGGTAATGGCTAATTACTCCAACCCATCCCTCCAGGTACTGGTAAATGGGCCGATTTAAGTAACAAGAGGCATGAAACAAGGCTGTCCTCTTTCCCCTTGTTATATGCAATCTTTCTAGAACCCTTATTGGCTATGATTAGGGCCACTGAGGACATAACAGGCAACCCGTTTGGAGGGTAGTCCCACAAAATAACGGCCTTCGCAGACGACATGCTGCTAACACTCACAGATCCAGAGAACTCCATCAGAGAATTAGGAAAGTCCAGAGCAGTTGCTGGGTTAAAAATAAACAGGAATAAGTCTGAAGCCCTGAATTTAACGATACCGATAGAGACGGAACAGGAGATAAAAACATCATCCCAATATAGCTGGGAGCCCACTGCGATAAGATAACTAGGGATTAACATCTCTAAAAAGATTGACTCACTATATAAGGAAAACTACCCGTCCCTACTAGGCTGCATTAAAACACTTCTACAGGAATGGAGCCCACTCAGGATCTCATGGCTGGGTAGGATTAACATAATAAATATGGTCATACACCCCAACATTTTGTATTACTTCATGACAATCCCAACGAAAGTCCCTAAATTATTTTTCAGAGCACTCCAGGAGTCCATAGGGAAATGTATCTGGAAAAATAAAAAGCCCAGGGTGGCGAAGCACCTGATGCAAATGGCAAGAAACGGGGGGGGGTGGGGGGATCTGGGGTCCCCGGACATGAGAGCATAGTACTTAGTCGCCCAAATCAGAGTCATTAGAGACTAGATGAAAAACGACAGAAACAAAGGGTGCCGACACATGGAACAAGCACTAGTGGGTGGGCCCTTGGAGAGTCAGTGCTGTGGATTCCCAAGGAGGACAGACCTCAAAACCTGTACAAGAGCACGATAGGATCACTGGTGGGTGAAGTATGGGACAAACTAGGAGCTAGACTGTATCTAACGACCTACCTGTCGCTGTTTACCCCATTCCTGTACAACTCATAATTTATGCCAGGGGAAGGAAGGAAAAATGAAACTGCTGGGACTGGTTTAGGAGAGGCTCTGGACACTAGAGGCAGGCTAACACACTATTGGGAGAAATCGACGAACGCTACCCTAGGAAAACCAAGACCTTTGGATGGGGGAGAACCTCAGGATTAAGTGTAATCAAGGTCCATGGAAGACTCATACGGGGAGTTTGGATGGATCCTAAGGGGGTGTGGGGGAGTGATGGGAGGACAAGTTTTGCATTCTGTTTGTTTATATAAATGCCAATAAAAATCTAAGCACCGTCTGGAACTGCAACCCGGCCCCACAAAATAAAACACCCCTGGCAAGACTAACAAGAGCCTACAGGTCAGAAAAAAGAAAAGACCAAAGAAACATTCTATGCGAACAGAATCTTGAACCCAAGCAAGGAATTGCACAAAACCATCTCTGAATTCAAGTTGCCAGGTTGCTCAACCCCTCCACCACTCAACTCCCAATCCCTATGCAATGCCTTATCTAAACATTTTCATAGGATCGCTATTGATAGATGTAGTTCCATCATCTCTAAAATAGCAATAAAGCCCCCCTGCACCCCACCCACTTCCCATCCCACGCACCAATTCCCTCCTGAAGCAAACCTTCTCCTCCTTCTCCCCGATCTCACACCAGATGTTCCTCTTCCTCGTAGCGCAAAGCCTCCTGTCAGGATCACCTGAAGTCCCATGCCCCTGCCCACACTCCTCAAAAGCATCCTAACATCAACCTGCGCAGGCAGTATCACACACTCAATCCTTAACCAATCCCTCACCTCAGGAGTCTACCCGGAAGCCTTCAAAACCGCCTACATCAAACCCCTCCTCGAAAAACCCACACTCGACCCTCTCATTGCCCAGAACAACTGGCCCGTTTCCGATACAGGTTTTATGGCAAAACTCATAGACCGCACAGCATACAAACAGCTCTGCCACTTCACCGAAGCCAACAACCTTCTTGACCCTGCCCTATCTGCTTCAGACCCCTCAGAGGAACTGAGTCTTCCCTGGTGTCTGTTTGGGATGACCTAAAAGAATGCGGAACAATGCGCTGTGCTCATTCTTCTTGACCTCTCTGTCTCCTTCGATACTATTGACCACACTATACTCGTAGGCAGGCTGCACTCCTTAGGAGTCAAAGACACTGCTGACACATGGATCTCCTCCTTCATCTCTAATTGCTCACAAATCATGCTCCTCCCCCCCTTTCACTTCCAGATCTCGCCCAGTGCCGAAAGTGGTTCTGCAGGAAGCATCCGTATCTCCCCTCCTTTTCAATATCTCAGCCTACTCCCTGCACTCATCCACTCCCACATTCTCACCTGCTGCAACTACGCAGCTGACACCCGGATCATCCTGAAAATCCCAAATTCACCAGGCATTCCCCATCCGGATCTTTCATCATGACCGCTGGATTACAACCAACCACCTTCTCCTCAACCCTGAAAAAACAGATATCCTAGTTTACGGTAAAACCGCCATCATTCCCCAACCTATCCCCTGGCCTCACTCTTTAGGCCCCCTCCCCCCGACAACCTCCACTTCGGTCGGCGGACTACCTTTAAAGCCATGAGCATTACTCACCATGCCATCCACAGCACCGGTCGCTAATTCCTCAAAGATAAACTCACACACTACCAACCGTCCAGGACCCTCGGATCCGGTGCAGACCTTCTCCTAGTTTACCCCCACTATAACCACATCCACTGCATTGACAACCGCTTTGCATTCAGAAAGGCCCTAAAAACCTGGCTTTTTCCTTCCTCTTCTTGAACTCCTCTTCCACTCTATACTTTGATTGCTCCTCGCACACAAGTACTGGCCCAAACCCAACCAAACACCAACAATTTCACACTAAACCGGATGCTGACAGCGTTTGCAGCGGCACACTGTGATAAACTCATCCCTCCCACTCCCACAGACGATCTTACATCACCCCCCACCACTCCCACAGACCTCCAAGTCTCTAACCGGTGCACTCTGGCTAACGAACAACACCTGAAAAGCTGATTGTACCTTGAAAGTTGCCAGTGAAAAGTTTCTGTACAGAACTCTTGATTAGATGAACCACTAGAGGTAGCAACTGTTGCGCGCCTAGTTGGATTTGGGGACTGGACATGTTACGCACTTAGCTGGACTGCCCTATCTAATTATCAAGGGGCTTGACGAAGCACTCAAAGCACAAATCATAGATTCACTGGAGGTAGAGAGGAAGTGCACAAGTTTAAATTGTTCAGAGGAGAATTGCTTAGAATGTAGGTGCTGTCCTGCCCTTGTGGGCGTGCGATGAAGACTGATATGCAAATGGTTATTTCTCTCTGAAAGGTACAGTGAACTACAACGTGGTTTTGGACCCTCCTGAGTGGGCACCTTGACATAGAACAGGTTATTTGGTCGTGTTTGTTTTCGGTAGAGGGGCTGCCAACCTTTTTTGTGCATTATTAGGAACTTTTGGGTGTCACCCCAAGTTACCCAGGGTAATCCGGTCATGGACCCCTTGCTTACTGTGCTTGGAGAGGCACAGCTTCACCTCACTGATGAGGCCCGGCTAAGCCAAAACATGTGTCTGGGGTTGCTGTTGGTACTCTTGTTCAGAGAATTGGCTAACATTTCGGTGCTGGACTGCCCTTGTCGGTGGGACAAAGACTGATATGCAAATGGATATTTCTCCTCTTTGAAAGGTACAGTGAGCTAAAATGTGGTTGTAGAACCTCCCGAGTGGGCACCTTCCCATAGAACAGGTTATTTGGCCGTGTATGTTCGCGTTAGATGGTCTCCCAGACCTTTTTCTGTATTTAATTTATTTGCCTACGGCACTCAAAGAATCCCACCAGCCGGGTACTTCCGATTTGTAGGATGCTACCCCGAATTGAAGATGCACTTGAATGACCAGCCTATCGCTTTCGGAGACTTAGGGGTCAGAAAAATCTGACAAAGCGACACCGAAGATAAAACTCTGTCTGAGTTTAAGGTATGTATAAACGCACCACATCTGTGGACATATGCTGCAGGCACGGTTCCCCATCCATGCACCCTAGAATGCAGCGACAACCAGTGACAAATGTGGTCTTGCTGGGGACACATTGAGTCTCCTGCACTAGCACTCTGTCTTGACCACCGACCGCACCCACCGACGTCCTTGACCTCTTGGGTTGGTTACTGGAGCCTAGACAGCCCTCCTAAATCCTAATCCTGGCAGAATGCACACCCACATCTTAAAGTCTAACCTTAGAATGTTTTCCCATACCTGGACTTCGGTTCCCGAGGAGGTTCCAACCACAAAGCGCATTGAGACCATACAAATGGGAAAATGTCGCTATATAAATGACTACAATATAATACCTTCCAGGCTCAGCATCCCCTGAATCGGGAGGCCCCTTGGTCCCCAAGTCATCCCCTTGGTGTTGCCGCATCACACCATCCATAGCACCATGCTTGGAGCTCACTCCTGGACACCAATCAATAAGTGCAGAGTCACTAAAATTCATAACTTGTCCTAACCCCCTGATCTTAAACAGAAGATTTTGACCAGGGCCTGCTAGTGTACTACTGAAGTGTTTGGATACATCATGACCAGGATGTGTGTGAATCATCACTGCCCCCCCCATTTCCAGCTGGGTCTTGCTTCCTTCAGTGCTCCATGGCCTCTCTTCACCATAGATCGGTATTCATTATTGCATATGGCTGAGAAGTCTCTGATGCAGCCCTTCACTCAACTGACCCATTAGCAGGGCTTGGCTGTCCAATCTTACGCCATGATCATGAAGATATGTAAAGCGTGTATTTTCCATTCAGAAGTGTGAGCATTTCAAAACAATTTGTTATTTAATCACTGAAAAGCTCCAGTCTAGAAGATTCCAGGTATAGAAGCAAGGGATTGCTAAGAGCTGTAACACATGTGAGTGATCTACTCTTGCAAGTCAGGCCTGTTTTCAGAAGTGAAAGGACCACTGGAAAAGGATTGAGTTCATAGAGTGATCTGCAGGTTGCTTGGGGCGAACAGGCTTCTCCCTTTTCCCAGAAAACTGCATGGCTTGGGAACAAGAAGCTCAGGGTAGAGGGACCCCATTATGAGCTTAATGGAGCTTAGAGCTCACCATCGCCTGCCTGTGCGTGGGTCTCACTATCTCCAGTTGGATCTGCTTCTCCTTTTCATGGCAGTGAACCTTTCCAGCTAAATGGAACAGCTCAGCTCAGCTCAGGACATCATGTAAAAGTGGTGTTTAATTATCAGGTAACACCTCATTGTGCATATTTTAGTCTTGTAATTGTTTGTTTTTTCTGCAAAAGAAATTAGCACTTTCCTGTCACCCCCTCACCCTCCACCCTTATTCAGCACTTCTCCACCATCCCGTTCCTATGTCATCCTGTCCTGTCCTCATCCCTGGTTTTTGTTTCCACCTTCCCATGCAACATGCAACATCTGGTCTTCAAGTCACATCTCACCCCATTGTAAAGGACCCATGTCCTTCGCTCTATTGTCAATGGTAAATTCCATATGTGTTTTTGTGTGAAAAATGCATTGATTTCCCTGTGATTTTTATAAATAAAAAGAATTGGATGAATATATTCCTGCATTCATATATTAAGTCCTCTGAACTTATGAAAGATACCTTGATTTAGGGAATGCTGTGGCAGGAAAGAGGGAGTAGTCCTCACGTAAAAACTAAGTGCATGAAGAAAGCAAAAGAAGACTGAGATCCGGTGTAACTGTGGGTAAAAGAATGGAATCGTCCTGAACTACTGGAATATCCTGGCTGCTGTGGCTGTATCCAGGCCCGTGTCACACTACTTGCAGACGCACCCCTAAGTCTGAGTGGTGAGAATGGGTCGCCTATTCACTAAAAGGAATACCATTGATGAGTTGTCTGCTGGTAGCCATTAATAGTCCACAGGCCTCCCAACCGTATTGATAAATAGATGTGGGCAACTTAATTTTTCTCTGGGCTTTGCAGACTCTTACACATAAAAGTGTAATAAGTGGAGATGGCCTTCAAGAGGGCACCCAAGTCTGAACCTAGGACAGTAACCAGTATGTGGTCAACAGATGCCACGAACGAGACATGGATGATCTATGAAGAAGAGTCTAGATGCAGTCTCTTCATAAGCAGCGGGGTGGTACAGCTGTGAGGGAGCGTGCACATGTGTGCAGATGGGGGGTAGCTTTTCAGATTGATTGAAAACAGGTTAAAAGTCATAGCATTTGAGCCAGTAACACCCATGAAAAGCAGTAGAGAATGGGATGAGAGTGGATAATGAGTCCCGGACATGAGCCGGGTTAGGCATGAAGATGTCTACCCTGGAGGCAGTGATAGATCCATCGTAAGAGGTTATGACCGTATTGGTGAGACCCCACTGCCAAGCCCAGGAGGCCGACGATAGATCTGATATCATTCTCCAGATTCCTTTAGACAAAATAAGATTCTCAGAGCAGGGACTACAGTTGGATAAAATGCCAGTAGGGGTTTATTTCAAGAAGATTATTGGATGCTATGCTAACAAAATGTCTCTATAATGCCCAACAGACCACACTGGAACAATCTCCAACAGAGGTGCTTGGAGGTAACCAGTAAGACACTATAAGCTTGGAATAGGGTCAGGATCCTGGGTGAAATAGGCAATCCAAGGAGTGCATTATTGCACCCGGTACTTTGGATGGCCATGCAGTCCTGGTCTGCTGTTGCCTACTATCTATATGTTAATGCCTCCTTCTGTGTTTCATTATGGTTTCGCAGTATGAAGTGCTCTTGGCCCTCTTGGGTATGTATATTGTCTTCAGCAGAGTCTTGGTTATTGCTGAAGGACCTACGATTTATTTTGTACTTTCTCTCATAGATCGTTCACCAGATATTGATAACTATTCTGAGGAGGAGGAAGACAGCTTCTCGTCTGAGCAGGAGGCAAGCGATGACGCCGCTCAGGGTCAGGTATGTGACAATCCTCCATGGATGCTGTGACTCCTGTGGGCTGTGGGCTGTCAGGGACAAATATCCTGGCACCATCCACTTCCAATGCAGGGTTATCCTGGTTGGGCATTGCCTTCCTGTGCTGGAGTCAGCACATCAGGGAGCAGAGTGGGACACAAATGGTCCAGTCTGATTAAAGTTCATTTGCCTCTGAGGTTGAAATTGGCAATAGATGGGTGGACCTGCTCTGCAACCTCACACACTTGGAGAGCTGGGTCAATGTATCCTGTAACTATATTTGAATGCAAACCCATCACAAATATTTAAAAATAAATTCAGGATTTCACACAAAAAGGGCAAATGCAGACTATTTCTCCATACACATGAGCACTTAACACACAAACATTTCAGTGCACGACTCAGGACGTTTTGTAAAGGTAGAGGTAACTCTTTGTCTTTGGCTATGGGGCCATCACAACATTTCCCATAAAAGCCCATGTAGATAAATTAATTCACAGTCTGCAAAATGTATATAAGATATATTTTATTTAATTTTCGTATGTTTTATAACATCCCAAATTACAGTGCTTTAAACTGCGGAAGAGTGGAGAGAATTGTAAAGCAGAGGTGACGGGACAATACTTAAGTCTAGTCACAGCGGTGGGAAACATATTGCTAATCGACCATATCGACACAACCATACCGGGGTGCCAATTGCAATAAGGGTGAGGGGACAAGAGAATCCCACTTTAATTCATTCCTCTTTCTCTACCACACATCTCTGATTAGTATTTTCACAACATCACAAAGGTTATGGGTAGTGTGAGATAAGTTCAACTTTACGTTCACAAGTTCTCCAATCATGGATCTATGCCCACAGTTGGGCATCCAAGGTGGTGTCCTGCATGCTCTGTCCCACAGATCAGATGTTGTTTGGAGTCTAGAGCCTATGAACGCATGTCCCTCCAGGCAGGATCTATGTGACTGGCCGACGGCCTCATTATAGAACAACATTTAGAATTTTATTTTCAATATTTTGAGGTTTGGTTCTGATCTTAAATCCAAAGGAGTTAATGTCAGCTTTTTGATCCCACCACAGTCAAAATTCTTCCCTTAAAGAATCTTATTACAACATATGTAAGAATTAAAAAGAGGTTCCTGTAGAACTAGCCTATCTCAATTGATTTGACTTGAATCCACATGATTAGTGCAAAGTTTACTAGGGTGCCTTTTTCGAGACCGCAATGAAGCGTTTCTCCTGAAAGGCATCCCATTCTATGACTTGCATCCTATGCTTTGAATAAACCTCAAGCTGGCACAGCTCAATCAAATACAATTACATGAAGCACACTGCTCTTCTATCCATGTCGCTGTTAATGCAGAAATTCCATTTTGAGGATTCTAGGGCTACCTGTTGGACCACCAACCTCTTTTTGGTGGTCAGAGGAACTTCCACTGACGTTCTCTGCCATTGCAATACATTTTAACTTATTTTGAGTATATGGTCCTGGCTCCTAATCCCTGGTGTGCTTATTAAGCACCTCATTTGTATCCTAGGGTGATTATACCACCCTACATTGGTTTTAGGTAGTAGGCTGGTGGCAGCCGTAATTTAGTTTAGCCTTCACCAGGGGTGCAACCCATTTTTATGCGTAGGATGTCCAATGTAGCTTTTTTGTCGCTGTTGGTGTACCAATGTATGTTTGTAAGCCCTGCTCTCTGCCATTGTGCTTCTAGCGATCCCTTTCTTCTAAAATGACCGTTCTGCAGATGTGGACTCTTTGTGGCCCTACATAAAAGCCACCACATTGGTTTTTTACTGGCCCAGTCTTAGATCCTGTGCTGCTCCCATCAAATCCTTTGACGGTAGTCTGGGTTGAGGGGCAGTTCTAAGGGGGCCACCTGACACTTTTCCTCTTGCCCCATCTTGTAATTGGTGTGTGGCTTTTGCCAACCCATCTGAGTAATGGTATTGCAGGGAATCCCTGTACCTAATCTCTCCCTTGTTTCTGAACCTCTCAGAAGAACAATTTTGCCTTCCTACTGCAGGATTTTCCTGCTGTTGCTGTAATTTTAGGACCACAGCTGGCCATACTGGCTGGCTGCTGTGTCCTGGGATGATAACTGATTTAGGAATGTGGCTCCTGGATGTCCGTCCGGGGCATCCTGCGTCCTCCTGCAGGCTCCTACGTGTGCTGGGTGAGCAGGGTCGGGTCTTCAAAGGCAAGCCCGCTCTTTTGCTCCTTTTAGATCTCTCAGCCGCTTTTGATCTGGTTGAACACAAGACTCTCACCTCACACCTCACACACTCAGCCAATTTCTCTAAAGAAGCAGCCCTCTGGATCACCTCCTTCCTAGAGGGAAGAGCCATGAAAGTCTTCTCGGACATCGCCAACGCCACTCCCACGACAATCCACTGCGGGGTCCCTCAAGGATCATGCACTGCACCCACACTCTATAACCTGTTCACCAAGCCCCTCTTTGACAAACTTGACTCATACGGTATCACATACACGAACTACGCGGACGACACACAAGTACTTCTACCCCTTTCAGGATCATACAACGAAGACGCCAAGGCACTCCACACAATCTACTCCGTCATCAAGGCATGGATGGAAGTTAATGGCCTCTGCCTCAATGGAGACAAGACGGAAATCATGATATTAGGTCAACAGAACACCCTAGACAAACTTGACAAACTGTACGCTAACTTCTCCATTGACAACTCCATCATCCCCGTATCCACAGCTGTAAAGACCCTGGGTGTATACCTTGACTCGTCACTATCAATGACCAGACAAGTCAGCGCAATCACTTCCGCATCTGCACACACCACCAAACTCATAAACGCCATCAAGCCCTACCTCTCTAAACCCAATTGCCTCTCTATAGCGAGGGCAACCATTGGAGCCAAACTGGACTATTGCAACGCACTCCTAGCAGGCACATCAGCCAAAAACCTAAACAGACTTCAAGTCACTCAGAACAATGCTCTCCGGGCCGCTCTTAGTATCCCAAGAAGAGAGCATATCACCCAGGCCAGGGTCTCAGCCCAATGGCTCCCGGTCAAAGAGCGGATCACTCTCAAAATCCTCACCCTCACTCACAAATGCCTATCTCTCTCTGCCCCGTCCTATCTATCAGAAACCATCTTCAAACCATCCTCCTCCCGTCCCACTAGATTGCATTACTCCAATCTAATCTGCATCCCACGCATCAAAAAAGCCAAAGCCGGAGGCCTAAGCTTCCCCTACATTGCAGCCAAGATCTGGTACGCTCTTCCTGCTGACATTAGAGCGGAAAACGTACTCCCTATTTTTCGCAGGAAACTGAAAACCTCCTTCCTAGTATAATAAATAAGAAACTCTCAGGAATCCATGTAAATATACTGCATTGCTAATGTATTCATGTCCACTGTAAATAATGTACTTGTATGTATTACTGTATCCTATGTAACTAAGATATTGTCTGTAACAAGCGCCACAATGCCCCCGGGCTGATGTGCGCTCTACAAATCTGAATAAATAAATAAATAAATTTGTGCTGGAACAGTCCCCTTTTTACCACTGCTGCCCGATGTTTAGCACCAGGGTCTCCCCCCTGGTACTGGTTGCTGCTGTCATCGGGAAGGGTATTGAGGCCCCAGTACCCTGCCTCGTCCGCTACTTGGACCATGCTAGGTTGGCCCCCACTATTGTCTCCATGCCAAGATGCTCTTCTGCTGGGTTGCTGAACTTTTTCCAACCGAACATTCTACCCACCCTAAAACTCTGCTAAAGTGACTTTAGGAGATACTTTCCTGACCCTAGAAATCTCTCATACACCCAGTTTAGGCCTGAGAGTTTTAGGCCAAGAGCTAAAATTTGTGTCCTTACAAGTGATATCTTTTTTATAAAGTCATACTCTCCACTGCTCTAGCTGTGAATTGTGACAGGTCAAAAGAAAGGTCAAAAGAAGGGTGCAGACTTGTTGAGGACATTTTTAAGTAATGTTTATTAAATAGAAATAAGAAAGGCCTAGCTATCCCTATGGCTATAGGGTGTTCCCTACCTAAAAGAAGAATTAAGGTGCTCGCCAGTCGTCTTTCTCAATGTTCAAAAAGAATCTGTCCACCGTCCAAAAATACTATCTGTCCCTATCACTATCATAAGAAAATAAAGGCAGGAGAATGAATCCCTTCCCCTGCTCTGTGCTTCCAGCACTTGTCATCCCAATATATGTTCTCTTCTTTGACAACTCTCTGTCAGTTTAGATATCTGCTCCCTTCTCTGGCAACTCTATCAGGTTACATAATTCTTTTCTCATATTAGACAATTTGCTTTTCACTTTAGGCAAGTTTTTGCTTTGTTCAACTTTGTTGTATAGGCTGGGCTAGGTGGGCCTTTTACTCCTGATATTCTCTTTCTTATCTCCCACTCTACTGCTTTGGACACCTCACGCTTTCCCAGATCTATTCCATGGTGTATCCCCTTCTTTGAGGGTTTCTGTATCTTTCTTTTATTCAAAGTATTCAAGTACATTAAGGTTGAACTTGGGTTTCTCCCACTTTCATTCACCTCCCTTTTTGGCAACGTTGCGTTAGTCTTCCTTTTCTTGTATTAGCACAGTAACATTTTAATAAAGGAATGATATCTCCACTTTCATCCCCTTCAGGGAACAGTCTTGTTCTTTTTCCAAAACGATCACAGTTCACATTTAACAACGATAATTCACTTGCATTCACCTCTCTTTCAAGGAGCATTATGGTTCTCCTGCTTGTTTCATCACAGTTCCAATATAGGGACTTTTGTTCCTCATTTGTACCGAGACAAGTTATTTGGTCCGTATAATACTCTTCTTTATTCTTCCCATGCCTTTCCGGTCCCTGCTACTTTCGTTCTCATTAGGAAACGGTCTGGCGTCGGCTGTGTTTCTTTGCTGTACTTGTTAGCCGACTTCCTCTGCGTCTCTCACCTGCGGTCCTCACACTTCTTCATTTGCTCTCTTCTTTTCCTTGGCTCTTGGCATATAGTTGAGCTGGATAGTATCTCTGCCCGGCTGGGTGTCGTTGTTGTCTGTGGTCTGATCACTGATCACTGCGAGATTACAGACAACGACGACACCCAGCTGGGCAGAGATACTATCCAGCTCAACTATATAAATTGACATCCTTCTTCATCAACCGGGACCCACCATTTGACGTTATTGCCTTAAGAAAAACCTTATGGTTGAAACACGTGTCGGCACTACTAAGCTGAAAGCATGTTGCTTTCTTTCAATCCCATTGAAGCATATACCAACTAGAATGTATGTCACAAAGTCGACAAGCAGTGTCATTTGAAGCACGGTGCAAAAAACTAAAATACAAAAGCAAAAATAAAAATCAACAAATAATGCAAACACAAACAAAGTGTGGAAATTCAGATTTATTAAATATCTGGTATCACTGTGCCAGCGCCCAGGTATAACGATTGGATCTCAGTCACCAAAAACAAGTATCCATAACAATTGGATAGCGGGAGCTCTGTCCTTCTGAGATCCCCATACAGGCGGCAGGCAACAAAAGGAAAAAGCTTAACCAAGCACCTGAAGAAAAACATAAAACGCAGAGATCCACAGTTCCCAAAAGCACCAACACGTCTTCTACTATCACCAGATAGTGGGCCTACTATATAAAATAGGAATTGGTTGTGTTTGTGATAAAGTACTGTTTGTGTGTAGGTAATAGGTGTTTTTAGAATGTCTGGTTCCCTCTCCCACTCCTTGTAGCTGTATTTTGTGTGCCTATCTGTAGATGGGGGATCCACATTTAAAAGTATAGCAGGAGGAGAGTCCCCAACCCTACCTATTGTTTTTACAATCTACTATGCAGTTCATGCTTTGTGTAACTTGCTAAATTACTTTGTTTATAATAGCCTTATGTGTATATTACATAATCCTGTATATTTTTCAGTATACCAGTGTGGTGTTTTATCAATGTGTAACTGTGTGGGCTGCTTGTACCTACTTCCCCTCCCTAGAGTTGAGCCTGGCTGTTCTGCCACTCTACCTACCTTTGAGAAAATTATGATGGGTGCTTTTTGCCCCAATTTAGGGTTAGTGGTTGTACAGACCTCAACCGTATGTTATACAAAAACCTCCTTAACAGCTACAGAGGCATGCATCTGCATTTATCATGGGCACACAGTATGCTACGCCCTGCCCTTTTTTACAAAAGCACGGGTACTATGTCAAAACAAGCTGTCTTCAAAACTTCACATGGGGTTGAGGGACTAGAGAGCACACATGCGTTCACTCCTCCTAGGGATAGGTTCTTGTCCATGCAAAGTGCATGACCCGGGCCAGCTAAAACGGCTTCATAGTTTTGTTTATTATCCAACTACTCAGGCTCCTTCTCTGTATGTTTCCAGCTTTGTAGCAACCAAGAACCATAGGCATGTTGATGGCATGACCTATTTTAGGTTTGTGACCAAGTTCTCTGGGGAGTTGATTCATCCAAGACTTGAGCTTGGACCTTCAGACCTTGTATTCTGGGTGGCTATGAACAGTGGCTGAGTGACTAGAATGGGTGGGGAGAGGCTGAACTGTGTGCTGAAGATGAGGCAGATACTAGTTGGGGGGCATTTGGCAGCAACTGACTAGGGGAACGAAGGACATACACGCTGATTTTTCTTTTTGTCATATAGGATTTAGATGATGAAGATTATGAGCTGAGCACCAAACTCAAGAAGACCAGAAGGAAAATGGTCAGAACCACCTCATTGACCAGGGTAAGAGCCATTGGCGTCCATTCTTCTTCCATGTTGGGACTACACATCTGTATTGCGCCACTATAAACATGAGTTGCAGGGAGACTTTTCTTCACTAATCTCGGGAGCTCTTTCCTCTGTGACTTGTCAGATAAATCGTCATGCTGGCAGCTTCTCACCTGGGCCTTGCCCCTAGCGCTCAATCTTCATACAGATACTTTCTCTTCTTCAAATGTGTTCCCACTGAAATGTTCTATAAGACATGTCCCGACTATTGGCAGGCACCACGGAACATTTTAAATCATGCTTGCATGACCTCAGACAGTGCCACCTATACAGACAACGCTTCAAGGGTGCCCTTGTAACATCCACTTGATATGGCAATGCCCAGGGTATGAATGGCTTTGCCAGTCCTGAGACTGTACTTAAAAAGGTGGGCACCACCTGAAATTTAAATCATTGCCTAAAAAGTAATTCTTCGTAATCAAATTCAGAGGGAGCAGTACGGTAAAAGAACAGTATCTGGTCATTGCATCGATTCCATAGCATCGACAGACCAATGCATCTAAGAAATAGCATCGGAAAAAAATGCATTGAATGCATGTTTTTGGAAGGTAAATGGTTTATTTTTATTTTAATGGGTTTTAAAGGGTACAAAAAGTTGTGGGGGGGCGCCCTATTTTAAAAAGGTACATTAAAAAAAATGCATTTATTTAGATGGATTGGTCTGTCGATGCTATGGATGTCGATGGAATGACTAGGAACCTAAAGAACTCTAAGCACTACATCCAAAAACAATCCTAAAACAACCGTATTAGGAAACCAAGCGCTGAACCAGTTGCTCATTAGAGCTAATGCATTATTCATATCCTTTACATAAATAAGCACAGTAAAAAAAGGTAAACATTAGAATACTCATGAAATAAAAAGTGGTCTGAGTCTTTGATGTGAGCATAGAGGTGGAAAATGCACACCGTGCATGGTATGCCGATGCATTTTTGGACCTAGCCCGTCCTCAGGGCGACCTTATAATGATACAAATACATCAATGATCAGAAAAGTGAAATCAAACAAACGTAACATTGGAAAGATTCAAAATAAAAAACAATAATCAAGAACCAAAGGCAAAAATCATAAAGTTAGTAGTGTTACAATACATGATCAATCAATACACAATTAACTCCATCTCCAAGTCTGAATACCTAAATGTACCCACAACTCTTCATATTCTACAAAAAAGGGTAAAAAGAGAATAAGTAAAAGCGGATCCACCCATGTGTAAGAATGTCTGTGAGTGTATGTCTAAAAAATAATATTTACCTGAACCACATCACGTAGGTGATGTCATTGCAGTGGTGTCCGTACCGCAGGTCCCTCAATTTACATTAAAAGAATCCTCACTTAGTAAAAATGAATAAAATATTCAAACACAAAACATTTATATAATGTGAACAAAAGCATTATCAAATCACTCACTAAAAACCTATTCCTTAGGTTGTAAATCTCAGAGTACTTCTAAAATGTATCCGTACAGACCGGCACGGGCTCTCATTAACGGTGTAAGTCTTACTTCTCTAACAGAACAATGAAGGCTACACGTCCACGCTCAACGGCCATAAAGAATGTGGACAGAGCAGATGTAAACCATGCTAGTGGCAATTAAATGCAATTAAATAAGAGTACTAACCCCAAATATATTTTCACGTATGGAGCATAAAATAATTTCCGAAAACAAAGGATGATGAAACTGAGCACCATTAGAAACGATATTCAACACACACTGTGATGAATCCAGCAATGTCCTCACTCCCTCTCTGGGGAATCTCTCTTCCCATATGGCCATATTCCTTCCTCTCCAAATCATCTCAGGACACTGAAATGTATCGTTTACACTTCCTTTTTCTGTCAGATGGGCTTCCCCTGAATTGTGCTGACTAGACCTGCTTTCAGTGTAATCCCGCAGGTTGACCCGTGTGCCATCACACCTTCTGTGAGCACCATTCACTGGATCTCGTTTGAGGGGTGATGCTTAGGTAAGTGTGCTACATTGTCCTCACATGTAAGGACAGGTGGCTCACTGTAGTGACACTTGTACTTCTAGTTAATAGACCCCTTAAGGATTGCTAGTTATTCCCACTCATCGAATGAAAAGGATTGGTGGATGAAGCTGTGCAGCATGTGAAGGAGGCAGTTGGGCATGTGTCTCACCTTAATCTGTTGTCAAACATTTTATTGTTGCCCAAAAGCTGTGGTGCCGCCATCAATGGAAGAGGTTGGACTATAGACTGTTGCAGAGGGGATTATAGACTGGGAGTCACTAGACCTGCATTGTTCAGTGATGTTAAAATGGTTACCCGATAGCCCACATTTCTGATTGCAGTTACATCGGCCAGGTAGATAAGAGAACTGACATTCTCCTCCAACAAAGTCTCCTCCTTGATAGAGTAGTTGTCAGAGTCCATCCCTCTTTTTTCACAGGACCCCAAGCACCTCCCTGACAACTCTTTCTAGACTTCTCTTCAGACAGTGAAAGGTTTCTTTGAAATCCTAATGTCGGGGAACATTTCCCAATTCTACGTTTACCATGCAATAGTGTTTCGGATCCTGCTACTGGGGGTTTTGTTGCTTATTATTCCCTAATCTGGGAAAAGAGTGACGAAAGGGTTACTTTGTTAGGTGAGTTTTGTGAGGGGTCAGAAATGAAAGCCGGACACACAGTTGTTATGTTTTTGGTTAACTTAAACTGGTTGGGAAAGTACTCTCTGACCCTGCTCTGAGAGGAGGTGCCCTACCTAAAACCAAAAACGAAGGATCTGTCTTAGTCAGGATATCCGAAATCAAAAGCCATCCTTGTGTCCCACATTTTCTATCCTGACCCTCACACTACCTGGGGATTTGGACATCCACTTGAGTCACAGCTTACTCAACCCTACCATCACCCGAAAGTCCCTTGCACCATCGCCATCTCTTGCACTCTGAATTACAAGATCAGGTACAATTGACATACATCGACCTGTGTTAACTGAGACGAGGACGAGCATATGAAACATAAAGAATACCCCCTGTTCAATACTCGGGCAAGGAGGCTCAACCGAGGCATGAGCAGTATCAGGGAACCATTGACAACAGCTGTTCATGTTACGCTGGTGCGCCGTAAGCCCTCTAATGTGAAAATGGATGAAGGACTCCATATTACTGTTCGTCACGAAACCCAGGAGATTCAAAGTCTGTATGCGGACGGTAGATGAGAGTGTGCAGAGGATGCCGGTGAGTGGCTGCATGAGTCAATGACGAGAATTGGATCCCCAGGACAGAATCCAGCTGGAATCGGGCATGGCAGTGGCACACACTCCAGGTAGAACTGTGCCCAGACTGCAAGGAGCCACAGCGTCCAGCTCCATCGCAGAAACCATAGGGAAGCAGTTGATTGCTGCAGGATGAGGGAAGAAGACCAACCACACTCCTTGGAGAAACTGGCCCTGTGCAAGCAAGTTCCACAAGGTAACAGGGAGACACAGGCACACCGATTGGGATGTTGGGAGAGTAGAAGGGTCTCTGCTTCATGGCGAGGCCAGCAAAGGGCCTATCGGAGGAAAGCATCCTCGTTGCAGTGGCAGGGAACAGTTCACTGACAACTAGAAAAGGGTCTGGGACCTTAACGCCAGTGAAGCGCAGACATCCAAGGGCATCTTCCTCCTCACAGTGGCAGAGAGGTGTCCACTGAAACCCAGAGGAGGATTACCGTGAGAGAGTGGCAAAACAAACATGAAGTTCATACGGAAAAGAACTCTCAAAACACCAGAAGGGAGTCATTCTGCTGATGAAGAAACTGAAGCGCTTTGAATATACTCCAGAGAAGCCAAGGGAAGGGAGTCATTTCCCCTGGCTAAGCTGTGAACGATAATGGAGTTTGGGGACCAATACCAGGAGAAGGGAGTCATTCTCCTGGTCCCCAAAGTTGGGTTGTACAAAGAAAGATTTTGTTGGCACCACAAGCCAGGGAAAGGGAGTCATTCCCTCCAGGCATCCTCTGGCAAAAGAACATGTTTGGGTCACCACTCGAACACCAGCAGAAGGTATTCCTTCTGGAAAATGAACATTCTGTTGAATTATTCTTTAGTTATAGTGTAAGGGATGGAAGTAGGTTGTGACACAGGGCGGTGGTTTGATTTTGACAGACATTCTCACAGGTCCTTTAGTATTGGGTTGAGGCAGGGAAACCCCTCTTAGAAGATAGGGATAGTCAGGGTGTCTTATTACTATAAATAAACATTTTTATAGCAGCCAACATGCCCCCTTTGCGTTAGCTTCCTTCTTCGACACACTTACAGAGGTCCTTGCAAGTACATAAATGCTCCTTTTGATGGCAGTATATTTTGAAAACTGGTTTCTGAGACACAAGAGAATAGACTAACCAGTGGGGCAATGGTTGAATACACATTTAAATTTTGGAAAACTCAGTTTCCACACCCAGATGCAATATTCACGGTAAGTAAACCTCCCAGTGTTTGTTTTTTAGCTTTACATAACACCACCTTTTGAAGGCGAGATCCACCCCTTGCACAGCCACCCCACTTAACCATATCCATATTAGTCAAACCAACAGTTTTTCAGATTGGGGCCATTTTAGTTTTCTGGCAGTTTATTCGCTCGGATGGCTGGATTTGTTAGAACCAGCTGCTGTAGTCATGTTCTTGCTGATGCTACTCGAGACTTGCAACAACTGTTAAAGGGATAATGTGGGGCAGACCCTCTCATTTACAGTCTGCACCCCCATGAGGTGGCCTTGCCAGCTGTACCAAGTGTCTACTTGGGGCAAAGCAGGACTGAGGCAGAATGTTCTTTGCCTGACCACATAAGCTGAGGGGTATGAAGCCCAGTAAGGCCCCAAAATGCAGGTTAGTTCTGTAGGAGAGAAGGCAAAGGAAAAATCCAAGCCTTGGACTGCCAAAGATGCCAGTGTCCGTCTGTGAGTCTATTGTGGTCTCCTAATTGGTCAGTGCACCCAGGTCCTCTGTCACTGTTGCCTTACCTTGACGTGTCACAGAAGAGGGTTTCCAGTTGATCTTTGTCACAATTTAGAGAAGCAGATGTGCACATCACTCATGGAGCCCACCCCCTCACTCCTGTTATATTGCAAGAACAGCAAGAAGGTATTGTTCATGACACCTGGTATCATCCCAATACTGCATCGTAGATATGAAAGACGCTATACACTCAGACAACCATACCGAATGTAAACTCAAAATGATGTGGTAGAAGGAAGTCTGCAGACACCACTGGACATAGAATAACTATAAGTAAAGTCTGACAGGTGTAAGTGACGCCATGAAGAGAAGAGATGAGGACGCACTGAAACAATATACGAATATTTAAAGAATGAAGATGTGACTGAAGTGACAGTAAATGAATATGCAAATACAAAGAAATCATATACACTGAGAAGATATGCAGTAAATGTATATACGCAGCAACTCAAGGTAGATGAGACATATAGAAGCTTGCTGCAGTAGAAAATATAACACGAGTAAAGCAGCCATGATGACAAAATGGACGTCGACTCTGTATAGTAGTAAGCAAAATGACTGAAGGAGAGAGGCCAAGGCTACAGAGCTCTGAAATATAGATTTGTGCAAGAACAAATAATAGTTGTTTGGCTAAGGATCAAGGATGCTGCAGCAAAAAGCAACTACAAGGCAAGAAACAAGTCAAAGAGGATAAGCCATGTGCGTAAGACATATTTCTCTTATATTAAACAAAGGAGTGAATATTTGCGAGTGCCAAGTATTGGACAGTCAAAGATGCAGAAAGCACATGCAAGACGGAGCAACCAAGTCTCCAGAGGCCGAGGAGAGAAATAGCACCCAGTATAATTGAATCAAATAGTACTTAATAGGAAGATAAGATGGACAGAATCATGGTCTCCTCACACGTGGTGCAAGATCAGAAAACAAGACCTATTCATAAGTCTCCAGACGAAGCTAGCAATGTACCATCAGTCCTGCACAGCCAGCAACTACAAAGAAGAAGCCTTGGTTTAGGGCCTATCTGAGGAAAGATAGTAGGCTGATTGGCCAGGTGAGTAAACGGGAGGGAGAGCCCAAAATAATAGGACAGGACAAAGGGCTATCAATAGAAGGAAAACAAGGGTGTGTCCTGTCTATGGAGTCAAAGTTTATTGCAATTCTATTATATGCAAAAGAAATTTGAGGTGTATCCGATCCTCTATTGTAGCCTTATTTATGCATATCCAAAGGATAGGTGTACAAATAAAGGAGTAATGATACACATGCACTCGTGTAAATTAAATTAAAACTGGGGGTGGTTTTTATTTTCTCTCCCCAGTCATTAAATCACTTTTTTAAAAAAGGAAACAAAACTTGGATTGCCAATTCCAATATGAAAGACAGAAATTGCATTTATACATTGATACAATTGTTCCGTATATTCAAAAACATGAAGCATGGAGACTTTTGCGGCATTTATAAAACAGAACCTGAATGAATGGATACATGAATATGCCGTATGCTGACATTCTTTGAGAAGGACCCATGTACAGGCAGATTGTTCTTGTGTTTAGTACATTACTTGTTCTTCTCATGATTCACCTAATATCAACACCAGGTAAGTTACACATTTACCTCAAACGGATAGAAGCAACATAAACAATTATTGCTCTAAACACAGGACCTTGGATAGGTCTGACAAAAGCCAGGCTAGAGGGTGACCAAAGTGGATCACAGCATACGGCATATGCCTACTGTATTTTTCTACAATGCGCCACACAGCACCACCTGTGTGTAATGGTCATGAAAATGAAAAATAAGCTTTCAATTTTTTTTTGCTTCATGTGGGATCCATGAGTTGCACGTTTGCTGCAGCCTTTTTCTTTTCCTTGCTCTGGATACTCAGGAGTTTAGCCTGCGGTTGCACATTTTTCCACAGAATGTACCTGGTTTTAACAGCTCAGAGCAAGAGGGCTCAATCCAAGCCTTTGCTTAGATCTAGTTATCTATGCTTTATCTTACTGGAAGCTCCTTTTTAGTAGGTACATTTTCTGCAATTTGTTCGATGAACTCTATTATTGAATTGCGTGGTTTGAAGATCAATTGGAAAGGGCTTCAAATTTTGACTCTTCAGCATGCGCATCAGAAACTGCACCCGGGGAGATGCTGAGGAGGGCGCACGTTTGCCCCTGCTCTGGAGCTGCATAATGGCAGTCTCACCAAGGTAGTGGGCTTGCTTCCTGAAATGTACATGCCGCTTCCCACCGAAATTTCTGGAACTTGTCCCTCAAAAGATTAGCAAGTAGACATAGAATTCCAATTTTGCCATCAGAGGTCAGTGGTAATGAGTTGGTAAAATGGACCTGTACTGTCGCCTGAGATCTTATAGGCAGCTATAGACTGTACTAATGTTCTAGGCTGCTACTAGCAGCGGCATAAGCCCCATCACCCATCCTGATTGTACATCCTTTTTGCAATGGGGGTGTTAGCAATTCTAAAAGGAAACTCTTGAGAGGATTTGTTTCCCTTATGCATTTATCCATATACCTTTCCACCTATGAGACTAAACAAATACTGTAAACCTCCCTGTTGCATCCTCAAAACCTGGCTTTCCCCCTAAATTATGTAAGGGAGCACTTTGGGCCACTCGGCCAACCACCAAAGGCCAGAACTGGCAAGAAATGCCCCACGACAGGGAGGTAAGAACTGTCGGGACCGGAAACTGGCTCCAATGGCCAGTCCATCCATCACTAGAATAATCCGGACCATATCGCCCCAACCTCGCTACAGTCTCAATGCTGAAATCTCCAAACACACGACATAACAACACGGACGCTCTACACTATGACTGAACTCGCTCTGGGTCCCTGACCATACAT
Source organism: Ambystoma mexicanum (assembly GCF_040938575.1). Classification (NCBI taxonomy): domain Eukaryota; kingdom Metazoa; phylum Chordata; class Amphibia; order Caudata; family Ambystomatidae; genus Ambystoma; species Ambystoma mexicanum. The sequence continues at coordinate 1,273,413,914 of NC_090928.1, read as the reverse complement.
GCATCATGCCCTAACACCAGGGGATGCTGATCTCCACCCATCTATCTAGAAACCAATAAGCCCTAATGACCATGAGCCCTGACATCAGGTATGTCCTTCACCTGGACTGGACCTGATCATCACCATCTTCACCCAAGTATGCACTCCGTATCAGTCCAGAAGAGGACAACCACTGTCAATCTCACTACATGTAAATCAATGCACAAATCTACAACCCAGAGCGCATCTGCACCTATGCTCTAAACAACACAAGCCTGCCCTAGTTAACCTGTGTCAATCCCACCCATCGGGGAATTCATGCACAGACCTACAATTCCATTTCTGTTCAAAACATTATGACTGGGTCAGTTCATATATCCATCGGGCATACAAGGCAGTCTCAGATAAAGCCAGGTTAACCTGATAGGCCTAGGAACTGATGCAAGGAACTCCCTCTCCCGGGACGCAGTATCAACCTTGCTTTGTTAGACCTGCTCCACTCTCCTGCAGATACGCACTACGCCCACCAATTGGAGTAGCTCTTGAGCACTCGAAGCTCCCGGAAGGGACAATAATACAATACATTGCCACAATTCAAGCCATTTAATAGGACAGGAATACCCACCCACCTGCTGCAAACCATCACCCGGCACCCAGAAAAATGGGCCCACTAGCATTTCTTACCGAGCTTTTGAAACAGACCGACTCTGTTCCCACCTAACGGGAAGGCAAGGAATGCAATAGGGAATTTCTCTGTGAGAACCAGCGCTCTGCCAGAATAGACACGGTTAACTCAGCAAATACCGGATGGAAATCAAATCAGGGGCGTCCAATCAAATCCGCACAGACATTCACACATACCAATATGTTCACTCTCTCCTCTACACCAGCAAACAATATAATGCAACTATACCCCTCGATCAATTCGGCTTAGCTGCACACAGACCTTCTCACTTCCATGAACACCCCAACAGTCTTTAGAACACAGCTATACCCCACAAAAAAATCAGACTAGCTGCACACATATCATACACATATCATATACAAGCGCCACCACCAAATGCAGACCCAAGCTCAATGGCATTGCTGCACACATTCTACTAACCTCACACAGCCACCACACCACGCCTACCATTAGAATTCAGCTACACAATGCACTGGCTGCACACATACTGAGTGCACCCAAGCACCTATACTACCCTCCTTTCTCTACTGACCTGAACTACGGTCCTGAGGGCGTTCAACCCACAGCGTTTTGAGATCATACCAATGGTATATAAGGCGCTATACAAATGTACAATAACATAACATACCATAAGCAAAATAATTAAGTGAGATGGGAAAAGTCTTTAACCTGTTATTTGCAAAAAGTGATCTTAAATAAAAAAATCTCCAACGTAAATGATCTCCAAGATGGAAAAGACCTCAGCTCCAGAGGGTGTATCCTTTCCCCTGGATTCTTCACTGGTGTTACGCTACGGCAACAGAAAAGAACGTTCTCACGGAGTATCTCGCAATCACGGAATTCACTTTGGCAGTGTTACCTTGGAAACTGTTTGGGTCACGTAGATCTGCTAGTCAGCTGATCCGACGTGCCTCGCGTATACGGAAGCCACGCCCCCTTGTTCCTTAAAGCGAGTAGCCGCGGGAGCTTTGTTGCTGCTAATTGATTCGTTACGACGTTGCTTTTCGTAGCCTCCCTACGGCTTGTTTCCATCGGATTACTCTCCGTGTATCCTGCTTCGACTTTGATCTACAGTTACCAGACCTTGGATCTGTTCCCTATATTGCAACCTGGATTGTCCTTCGGTATCTTGCCTCGGTTTTCAAATCCGCTTGCAGTCTCCATTATACTGCTGAGCTCCCGCTGAGCTCCCTGCTCAGACTGTCCTTCTGCCGGGATTACGGCACACCACTTCCCCGCTGAGAACTGAATTCCAGCCCTCTTCTTACAGCAAGCGCCTCTGCTTCCAGTTGTTATTCCGGCGTTACGCTCAGACCTGCTGTGAGCTACTTCAACACGACACTTAAGGAACTTCTCCTTTAAATCGTAAGTGTCCTCTTGCTGGTTGCTTGTCCTCTTGCTCTATCAGTGAAGCCCTATCTTTCAGTCCTGCTCACATTTAGGATTTACTTCTGCTCTACTACTTATTGCCTGTGTTTACTTTCTGGGAAGATGATGTGGATTTTCAACTAAGTGCATTACGAACGCTTTCCAGAATTGCACCAACCCGGTCCTAGTGCGTCCCTCGTGCCGTTTGGGTTGTCCTACCTATACTAACCTTCCCATTTGTTATTTTATCCTTTCGTTGTCATTTCTCATTGGAACTCTGAACACTTCACTGAATTTGCGCAGGACTTCCTCTCAAGGTCTTCATTTCTCCTATCTCAGGTACTAGCGGTTCTATAGTGTTAAACAGTTATATACATCACACCAGGTTAGCATTATACTCAAAACAGTTTTTGTATCTTTTGCAGCATTGGTTGGTGGTGCGCTCAATCCCGATCTTTTGCATTATAGAATACTCTGTCTTGTTTTACATAATAAGCAGAGTGGTACGTCGTGAAAAAGAGCCCCTCTCTAAGAGGAAGCCTGATTCTTTGAAATCAGGGGACCTGGGTTTTCTGAAGACTTCTACGGCTCATCTTACATCTCGATCCAGGTCGGGGCCAAGTATACCTTCCGGTTCGGTGAGTAACAACTGGTAGCACAGATGTCTCTTGGTCTAACCGCTGTGTCTTTCTTGGCCCACAGCAATTCTGTTAGGCACAAAACGGTTTAGCCTTGTAAGTCCTTCTTTAACAAAGGTGTCTTCTTTAACAAACGTTCCTTCTTTAACAAACACTGTCTTTGCTTGACACTCCTTGTAGTTTGCACTTTGCCTGGTATACTCTCCTGCCTAGACTCTTTATGCTCTACCAACTGCCTAGTGTACTCTCCTGCCAGCACTTCTCTTGCACTCACAACTGCCTGGTGTACTCCCCTGCCAGGACTTCTCTTCTTGTACTTTCAACTGCCTGGTGCATGCTTGCCAGGACTTCTCATATGTTATAGTTCCTCTTTGCATCCAAGTAGCATGCACCTTTCTCAGCTTGGTATATCTACTTGTTTCACTGTTCTTCTAAGCTTTCCCCACATTTGCATACATTTTTTATTAGGGTTTGGGTTGGCACTCTGTCCTTTCGAGTCACAAACCATCTTCTTATCTTGTTACTTTCGGTAACTTCACAATGTTCAAATTCTCTTTGGTGCTGTCGCCGCAATGCCCCGGGGTCCCCACTCTGCTCAGGCTGACTCACCAGCTCAGTGTAGCGTCTTCATTCGTGCTCGCGCTTATGCAGTGTACCTTTGTTGGTTGCTTCCCACACTGCTCTGATGTCTCTCCAGTTTCTCTTGTGGTTCTGCTCCTGCACGCCTGCTTCCTTTCGGCTCCCAGTAAGGACAATGCTGCTGCTCCCAGCTGCCGGATGCCCAGGAATCCTCTCATCTCCACTGCATGACTTGCTCGCACCACATTACGTTTTTTCTCTGTTGGAGAGCTCTTGCTTCCAGCCTCCGCACACCGGCTCATGTATTCAGATTCTGTCCGCCTTCAATGGAGATGCTTTGTCTTCTCCTGACCTCTCTTTCAAAGTTTGTTTACCATATTTAAAGGTCCTGCGCACAGATGCTTTCGCCAGGCAATTAGCACGCTCATTGAGTTTGATGCTCCTGCTGCTCTGCATTAATTCCTTCATTCTTCTCGTCTCAGTACTTAGGTGGTTGTGGGAAGTGAAGTCCACTGATATCAACTGATGGCTTAGTTGGTTGTGGACTCGAAGTCCATTGATGGTTCATGATGCATATTACTTGGAGAATCTTTCTCAATGTTTCCATATGGTAGATCAGTTCTACATGATGGACAATTAGAATGGATACGCATTTTCTTGGAGCTTCTCTTTAGGTTATGTATGGGAGTTTGGCCTAATGGGTGTTGGGAAAAGGTTTCTTTGTTTTCCTGATAGGGGGGAACAGACGCATGGCAATAGGCCCAACAGGGATTCTTCCTCGTGGGTAAATGGGGAAACCATGACATCACCCTGGTAGCTGTCTCCTTCCATGTGATCCTCCCTCATATAGCTGCCCCCAGGATCTGGTAGTGGCTTCCATCCCCAGGCCACTTGTAAGGAGGCTACCGCCTGGGAATCCGTGATGACTTCACTGGATTCATCACAGTTTCTTCATGTTCCTCAGAATGCTAATCGATTAAGGCATGTCCTTCAGATCATGTGACCATAATCATACAATCCTGGCCATTGCAATAGACTTTGTCTTTCAGCACCACAAACCCCCAGAGCTGATCTTCGAGGCATCCACTTGAACTAAGCAGTGTGCCTTTTAAAACCACTCTGTTAGAGGTCAGCGCTAGTGGTGTCAACTCTGGACAACATCTAAGGCTGTACCTTAAGGATTGTTTCTTTAGGTGCCCACCGCTCATTGAGTTCCTATACTCTTGGCAATCTTCCAATCGGGCTAGAACAAGGTTATCTGGGAAGTATGGTAAGAAAACATTACTAATCAAGTTACACTTTAACAACCTACCCCCTACTCTGTGATCCACCAGCTACCCTCATAGGGAGGAGGAATTGATTGAGGGGAAGCTGTATGGCCTCGATGGCTAAGGGCACCTGCACCACTGCGCTCCCTGGCTCAGAGGACTTCTCATCAGTCTAGTGAAAGAACGGGCTGCAAATATAAAAGTATAAAAGCTACAAAGTGTATCATTTGAACTCTTTCGTGGTTAATCTGTTTCAGAGCAATCACTTATCCGCCAACCCAAAAGGTCCAGAACAGTACAAAATGGCAGGCGCCTTTCCTGATGCAGATATTTCGATCAGACCATAGAAATTGCTTTTATTCTCTTTGGAGCTGTTCAATAAGATTGTGGATCACCACCAGCAGACAGCACAGTGACACAACAGTTTCCAGATGCACCCTTAAAATCATATGGTCTTTAAATACAAGGCAGTCTATCAGGGGTTCCTCAGGACTGTCGTCATCTCATTTCCAAGGCTCAGAAGGTAAACCTAGATGTTGGAACTCCATCCTGCATTCGCAGTGCATCTTGCTGTGGCATTTCCATTGTACCCAGGTTGTCAGTCTGCATGCATCCAGGTTTGCTTCATTGGTCACAGATGCTACATCCACTCACTTCCTTGTCATTCTCGTTTCTTTTTAGCAACCGAACTTCAAGCAAAAGTTTGTCGCCCTGCTGAAGAGGTTCAAAGTAACCGATGAGGTAAGACTTTGCTTTATGGAAGAGCACACAGTGTGTGATGAACTGTAGGGTTAAAGCATTTGATTGCAGCTAAAGTCTTGATTCTCTTTACAGCCTTTAATCATCCTCGCAATTGTATGTCTTCCTTTGAACATCACCTGCTAGTTACTACTGTGCAGTCCTCACTTACCTGTTCCCACCTTACTCTGATTTGCTTCATACCATCTCGCGCCTCTCCCCTTACCCTGATATGGAGATAGCTTTATGCTGCTTGATTGTGAATAGTCCAGACCTCTCTCTTCTCTCTGATTGTCCCTCTCAATGTTCTAATTGGCACACAACTGTATGCCACTTTCCCATTACTTCTGGTACCGCTGTGCCACTATTTCGGCATGGACTTGTGTTAGGAAAGATTTCTCTTTACTGCACCTTTCCTTCCATTTTAATGGAACCCCAAACTTTTTGCTTTTATTTTTTATTCTGACCTATACTTTTTACAGTGCAGTAAAGCCTTAAGCTTCCAATGCAGTACAATGGGGTACACGTTTGTGTTTGCCCTAGACTAACACCCAGAGGATTTTTGGTTACTCTAGGTGTGCTAAATGGACAAGCTGGTGGCAGCAGTGACTTTTTACAATTTTTTGGTGCTTTTTGTTTTAGACTTACCGCGTTTATGGCATTTGGCTACTAACTGTGGCTAGTGGCCAAACATGGTCATGCCACAAGGTTTTTCACTTGTCCTTTGGCCATCTTGTTTTTTAGCCTTCTTCCTGGCCTTTGATGCCAGGAAAATCCTTATATGGATTTACAGTGCCTGGGAAAGCAGAGGCTTTTGGTGGGCTACTGGAGGGCTATGTGTGTTTGCTGGCAGGATGTGGGCTGGGACTGATTGGACCACTGCTGGGGTGTGTGTGGAGCTAGTTCTGCTATTGGCTAGTGGGAGTTTCAGTTCTTACCTGGCTTTTGGGATAGGAAGAGGACCCCTGCACCCACTCTAGATCCTGGAGTAACCTGAAGGAGCTAAGACTCCTGTCCAGCTGTGAGACCTGTGAGGAGACCAGAGACCTGTCTGAAGGAGGCCTAGTGACCAACGTCTGCTGCTGTCCTGGAAGAGCCTTGTTTTGCTATTGCTCTTCAGCAGTCCTGCAAGGGACCTGCGACCTGTGGAGTGGAGAGAATATCCATTCATGACGTCTGCTCTGTACCCTGCGAAGAAGAGCCTTCGGAAGTGCCCCGGGACTGCCCTGTGGCTGACCAGCTCTGAGGTTGGGCTACCGTGCTTCTAACGTTGCCGTTCTGCGTCGAGGCCTGGAACTTAGGGGAACTTCGGCTTGTCTTACATGACTTGCCTCAGCAACATTCTGGAGTCCTAGCATCCAGGGTACCCGAGATGGGAGGAAAGTCTGACAGCGACAAGTGAGTCCCTTTGCGTTGCTGTGCTGCGGTGGCCACCGCCCGAAACAGCTTACCTGAGTCGGGTCCAGTCGTGAGAGGGGTCCTGCATCTTATTTATCTGCATTCTGCCACCGAGTCCTTGCATCAGCTAAAGACACCAACCGGAGATCTGCTCGAACCTGCAACCCTTGCGAATCAAGGGCTAAAGCTGACGGCAGGGAAAGCGACCTCAGACCTTCTTCCATTGACCTGCCAAGTCCTGGGAAGAATTGAGTATGGGGGTGAGTTGCAGTGGTTCTTACATGCTCCTAAATTCCCTTTAAACGTTTTGCTAACTTTTCTAATGCTTTTACAATACTTTGGCTTTGCATTGCCTGCTCGCGCAAGCCTTCCCAAAGTTGGGGACTCTTTTGTTAGTTAGAATAACTTGTCCTCTAAACCTTGGAATTGTTCACTCGACCCTAGAGACCCTACCTTCATTTTTTTCAGCGTTACAAACTGTGTCTAAACTTTTCCTGAACTTTTGGGCATAAGGCCCCAGACAATTTAACGAACGACTTTTGAAGCTAGGGCTAATTCTCTGTGGACCTGTAGTGCATAAACAAATCTACTTTCCTTTACAGGGGTTTGATCTGTCTTATGCCCTACTCTAGTGACTGTATATATGTAATCTATTATTAGTGTTGTGTGATACTTCTACCTGTTAGTAGTAATTTTTCAAAGTGAGATTTGCCCATAAATAAACAACTGCATTTTTGTACATACTGTCTAAGTGTAATTTGTGATTACCATTGTGTGTACTCATTGTCGACCCTTTGCAAGCTCACCACCTCTTGAGACTTAGCCAGACCATTCGCCACTGCTACCGTGAACTGGTTTGGCTGCAGCTCCCAGAGTTATCCCTGTCACAATATAGGTTGGCATTGTATACATCTGTCCCCAGGCCAGAGTATAGAAAATCAGTGCCTTCTCCACCACAGATTCCTAGCTTAAAGCGCAGTATTGTCTTCTGTTGTGAAGTTAAGAGGATGACACAGAGCTATTGGATCCAGCCACTGAGTATTTTCCATTTGATCACAAAGGGGCCATGCATTGCACAGAAGTACTTCTCCTGTCTCAGGAAGCACATGGGCCATCTGGGGCCGGTAGAAAATCCCTCGCCCCCTGTCCAGTGGAGAGGTCTCTTCCCGCAACTGCACTCTCTGACAGAGGAGCGATGACGGATGATGTATGCAGGAGGTCCTAAACCACCTCCTTGCTGTCAGCAGTTGTCATCTGCTGTCATGTGACGCGGAAAGAATGAAACCGCGTTTGGCTCCAATCACTACTCTACCAGGTTTGTATCTCCCATTCAGGAGAGATGCTTCATTCATGGGCGCTAATGTCACACATCATCTCCCATGGCAGCGTCTCCTGGGTCAAGAGGGGTATATGGAGACATTTCTATATTGTGATCCCCACGTTACTGACTGTCAGTCATCTTCTTTCCACTGCCCCTCTGTTTCCACATCTGTATAATGTTGTTTCGTTTAGCAATGTATTGTCACTTGCAATCCTGTCTGTCTACTTCCAGCAAAGACAGGCTAGCATGGACTCAACACTTTAGCACTGACTCGCTACTTCCACCACAGTGTTGGTACTTCTGTCACTCTCCTGCTCCACTACTTCCGGTTCCACCCCCCACTTCCCCAGCTGTCCCAACCAGCTCTGTCTTCTTTTCTGTGCAGGTCCTGGACTCTGACCCTGTGGATGGAATTCAAGAGGTTGAGGAGGACCTGGGCCTGCTTTATGACAGCCTGGATGAGTATAACAACAGCGCCAGCGGGCCGGAAATGGAAGACAACGAGAGCGTCCTCAGCACCCCCAAACCCACACTCAGGTAAGGATGCACCAAGCATGCCCACACCTGCTGAGACACCAGGCTCTTCAGGCGATTGGCTTCTGGTCACCTAAAGGCCTTAACTACTCACTTGCTGAAAATAGAAGCACAACTGGGACCCTGATACCTAATATCCTTATCCACCATCCAGGGGTGATAAAAAAAAGAGCAAAGCTGTGGGGCTACGATATGTGAAAATGCTTTATAAAACCGCACCGTGAATCTGTCAGGGCCCGGTGCAGCGTTCTTCAGTTATTATATAGCCTCCAGTGTTTCCTCTGTCGCAATTGGGATTTACAACGTCTCCAGCTGAGTGGGAGGGCTGGGGTGAGTTTGAATCGACATCAGGAAGTGTGTTTGGGACTCCGGGTCTGTGGGGTGGCCTGATATTATTTCTCTGTGGTGTTCCTCCCCATATCTGAGCCCCCCATCCGTCCCCTTAAGTTTTGGGATATTATTCCTCATATGTACGTTCTTCAGTTTGTGGGCTAAGAGTCGGTTTTCTTTGTTTCCATTAACATAATAAAATTGTTTGGTATATGCTAATGCCTTTGCCGATTTCTCTGCCAGATGCATATCAAGCATAATTTGAGCTTTTTTGAGGTCTCTGCCCCCCTTGACTGAATGGTGTTTTTTAAGGTTCTTTTCTAATTCCTCCACCCGCTGTGTTAGTTTGGTTTGTTGGGGGTGTGCAGTCCATTTTACTGCAGCTGTGGCACTAATCAGAATTCCTCATACCACAGGCTTCATAGCGTCCCACACCGTAGAAGGGGGATATTCACCTGTTAATTCTCCCTGAATAAATGTGTGAGAGTATCAGTCACCTCCGTTCTGATTGAGGAGTCTAACAAGATAGAATCCTGAAGTTTCCAGTACCTCTGGGGGATCGATGGGAAGCCGTGAGTGTGCATGACCGCCTCCACTGGGGCGTGGTGTGAGAGAACCCTCGGTAAGATTTGCACCGCTTCTATGCAGGGGAAGAGGCCGCTGAGCATTAACAGAAGGTCTATCCTAGAGAACAAAGGGGGGTCTGGGAGTCTCTACCAGCACGAACACAGCCCAATTACCTGTTCTTGGGTGGATGGCCCCTGGGAGAGACTCTACCAAGTCTTTACCTCACTGTCCCTTTCACAGAGAAGAAATTTCCCTGCATATCAGTCTTTGTCCTGCCCAGGGGCAGTCCAGCACTGAAATTCTAGGCAATTCTCCTCTGAACAAGAGTACCAACAGCAATCCCATACACGTGTTTCAGCCTTGTTGGGCATCATCAGTGAGGTGAAGCTGTGCCTCTCTAAGAACAGTGAGCAAGGGGTCCACGTCTGGATCGCCCTGGTAATTTAGGGTGAGACCCAAAGTAAATTTATGCAAAACAAAGTGGGGTCTGGGAGTCTCTCTACCAGCACGGACACAGCCCAATGACCTGTTCTTGGGTGGATGGCCCCTGGGAGAGACTCTACCAAGTCTTTAGCTCACTGTCCCTTTCACAGAGAAGAAATTTCCCTGCATATCAGTCTTTGTCCTGCCCAGGGGCATTCCAGCACCGAAATGCTAGGCAATTCTCCATTGGGATGTGTTTGTGCTGGTAGAGAGTTTCCCAGACCCCCCTGTTTTGCTATCTTTTGAGAACCCCTTGTGCACGTGTGAGTAGTGGGTGAAGTAGTGGGTGAAGTCCCGGGCGCCCATGTTATGCAGCCTCCAAACATCCACCATACTCTCTCAGTAATTCTGCTATCCCCAGGGCCTTGGAGAAGTCTGCCTTAGTTGGGGGGAGAGTTTTGTCAGCTTGCGGGTCTGGGACTGTGTTGAAGTCGCCTCCTATCTGCAAATGCCATAATGGTTGGGATTAGGTTGTGCACTGTTCGGGCAGTAGTTGGCGAGAAAGGTCATGGGTTGCTCGAGTAGGTGTCCCTTGACCATTAGAAATCTACCTATGGGATCCCGTTGTACTGTTACATGCGTTAGGGGGACATGTTCACTCAGTAGGAGGGCGACTCCTCTCTTTTTCTCGCCTGACTTTGCGAAGTACTGCTTTTTGAATCTGTTGAAGCGTACTAGCTTCTCGTCCGTCTCTAGAAGATGGGTCAGCTGCAGGTAGACCACATCTGGAGAGATTTGTGCTAGTCTCTGCTCCACCGACTTGTTTTTCCCCGGAAAATTGAGGCCCTGCACGTTCCATGATAGGAACCACAGTTCCCTGCTTGTGTCAGCTGTCATGGGGCCCCTTGTGAGTTCTGCTCCAATACTGGCCCTCCCCCGCTGCGTGCCCAGTGCGTAACCTCCGTGTGTGTCGAGTGTCAGTCTGCATTTTCCTCAATGTGCATGTTGTACTGTAGTGTTAGTTCGTCTTTATGCTCTAAACCTATTTTTCCCCAATTCCCCCTAATAAGCCCCTTTATTACCCACCCCTCCCCCGATAGCTTGTGGTGTTGAGTCCAGCCCTCAACCAACGGGGTATCCGGCATTGGCTCGCCACCGACCTTGTTGGAAGCCACTAGGCTCCTGGCTTAACCTTTGGCATTGAAGTAAAGATAATTAAACTTTGCTCATCGTGTAGAGGGCTAACCAGCTCTTTCGGAACAACTTCGCACAGATGTTGTGAAAAATTGGAACTCAAAACTTATCTTGATTCGTTTGGAAGGCCCACTCCGACAATCTGTTGCTTCGTTCAGACCCCCGAACAGGGTGGGCTCCATTTGTAAGTGAGAGGACCTACGTAGCAACAGAGGGGGAACAGTCCGTCCTTGTCTTTTCAGCAGGTTGCAGGTCAGGATCAGCCCTTTTCTGGCTTCTTAGGTTTCTGCGGTGGGCCTCGGATCCTACACCTGCGCTGTGCCCGAGACCAGCCAGTCGCGGCACCACCTCTGGAGGCCGCAGGGTGCAATTTGCCTTTCCCTCCATTGTCGCTCTCCTCCTCGGAGTTAAGGAATTTTTCCGCTTCCGTGGGATTGTGCACTTACCATTGCTTGCCTTCCCAAGTAAAGTTCAGTGATATGGGGAAGCCCCAACGGTATGGGACATTCCGCTCCCGCAGCCATTCCGTGAGGTGCTTCAAGGCTTTCCTTTTCAGTAGAGTACTGTTTGCCAGGTCCTGATAAAGCAGAACTGTTGCATCCCTGAACTGAATATGCTTTGAATTCCTTGTCTCCTACATTATTTCTTCTTTCACCTTGTAAAAGTGCACTCTTGCAAGAACATCCGGGGGAGTAGAGAGGGCTTGCCTGGCTCTCGTGCGATGAACCCTGTCTAGCTCCATCGGGACGCTGTCTGCCAGTGTTAGAATAAAGCACGAGAGGTCGCTCGTGTACTATGCTAATTTGAGTCCGAAACCGAACTAGGAATGCCCCGAAGACTGATATTGTTCCATCTGGAGCGGTTCTCTGCATCTTCTTGTTTGGTTTCTAGGGCCTCACATCGTGCTTCCAGTGCTGCGATCTACTTGCCCCTCTCCAATCTCAAATACCTGTTCGCAGAGGCTGTTTTCACATTCCACATTTCTATTCTCTATTTCCTCAAAGCGTTTATCCAGAGTGGAGATTTTCTTCATCATTTCCTCTGTGCCCTTCTGATATTCCATGGTCATTGCTGTCAGTAGCTCCTGGAGGGCCGATTTTGTTACTGCCTGCCCGGCCATGGAGCCGCCCAAACTCGTGCCTCCCTCCGTTAGTAGCGCCTCTGTGCACTCACCCCTTTTCGATTTGTTGGGAGCATGCTGTCCCAACAATGTGGAGATATCAGCCATAGTTCTTCCAGGGGATTTGCTGTGTGGTACCGTGGCTGGCTCTGTTGTGGGGCGCAGGCAGTAACAGGTTCACTTAGATACTGCAAGCACTTGAGGGTGGGCTGCCTTGGGCCTGCCTGAATCGCCCCTACCAGTTATGTAGGTTTGCGCTTGCGAGCGTGGTTCCGCTACCCCGGGCCCCTGGGAGAAGGACCCCACCCGTGCTTTCATCGCTCCTTCCTCAGCCAGCGCTGTGCAGCTGTCGGGGCAGGACCCCGAGGTGGTGCTTGGGCTACTTTGCTGAGTTTGCAATAGGCTTCAGGACATGCCCCTCAAGGTGATTGGGTTCCCTGGCTTTTGTTGGGCGCCTCTGTGTGCTGCATAGTCGGAGGGAGTAGCCGCGTAGTGGACGCGGCGTGGGATCTCCTATGTGGAGTCGCGCAGTATGCGTTGGTGTCTAATTTCCCTTCTGTCCATTTCCCCAGGGCATCGCTGCAGTGTTTTTCTAGTGGCCCTTACATCTGTGGCCCCGGGGAGCCCGCTACAGCCTGGCTTGGTTAGAGAGCGATGCTGCAGCTTCGGTATTGTGTACACTTCTAGCTCTGGGATGCAGTCTCTCCCCCGCGCTGCTCCCGGGGCTGCGGGCCTGCTGTTGCTGTTTTCATGCAGCTTATGGGCTGTGTTGTAGCTGGGAAGGCAATGCAGGGGCTTTGACGTGAACGCTGCTTGTAGACTGCTTCCTGGGCTAAACTGCTGTCATTTCTCCCACCAGGGCTCCAGGAGATCGTGCATCTTGTGTGCTTGATGTGGCCTTGCTCACAGGGGGAGGCACCGGGCCCGGGACATTACCCTCTTAGCCACGCCACCTATGCTGTGCTGTGAGGTCTCCGGATGGCCAGACATGCCTCATGCCTTCTCCTTGGACCATGCCGGTTACTGGAGTTCTGTCGGTAGAAATGCCAGTGTTTAGACAGTCGGTGGCAAGCTCGTGTCAAGAGCTTCTAAGGATCCATGCCGTGCACCTTGGCTCCAAGCCACGGCCGGCACCCTTAATCTAGGCCTCAATGACCCTAACAACCTAAACGCTACCTCAGTAGCAAGTGTTCTTAAAGCCCTTGGCTTTAAACAGTACATTGAAGCTCCCATCCACCAAATAGGTTGCACCCTAGATTGGATATCCACTTTAAATTGCCAAATCTCAGTCACTTGCAACCTTGCCTGTCCATGGACCGACCACCACATACCACTGGAAAGCGCACCTGCCCGCAGCCCTACACCCTTGCTTCCTACTATCGCACATAACTCATGAAAACGTACCAAAGGCTGCATCCTAACCCTGCTCGATAAGCTACAACAGGCACACTTGACCCACCCTGACCTAGACTAGCTCACTGACCTCTACTCTACACATTGCTGAAAGCAGTCGACTCCATTGCACTTCTTGCACCTTGCAAAGCCAAACCCTCTACACATCTTAATACTCCCCTGACCTCATGGCACTTTGTGCAAAGAAACACGAGGATGAGGCCAACTGGAAAAAGTCCCCCTCGACTCTACTCAAATCCATTTTCTCCAGCGCTGCAAAGACCTACAAGACAGCCATCCTACAAGCTGAATTGGCCATATACAACTTAAGAATTGCCAATGCAAAATCTAACACTAAAGAGATCTTTACAATTCTGTGAGAAACCTGACAGTGTCTCACCCGCTAGTCCCCGGGGTCTGTCGTCCAGGTGGCTAGGACACATCCATCGCTTTGGATCCAGTTCCTGGGGTGGACCAGTGCGGGAGGATTACCTGGATGAGGGGTCTTCAGGGAGTGGAAGTGGGGCACCGGAAGGTGAACCTAGGAACTCGCCCCCCCCCAACCCCTTTCCCGACACAAACACTTTCTCACAGACAAACACCAGAGCCGTATGCCTGACAATGTCCCAATACAAGGTCAAGCAATTACTGATCATTAAACACACCTGACTTCCATCACACTTCCCCACACGGATAAAAGACTGAGCACGAAAGCACACTCTGAGCAAGGCAAAGCACATGAGGAAAAAGCTTTTCCAAGATGGCAGTTTAATACGAGGAGAAAGACTGTGAGACCAGAGAGGATTGCAAGAAGGGAAGTACCCATGACCTTTTCAGACTGTTACTTTTGCGAACCATGTAAAGTGAGAAACCTAAGACCGGGAACTAAAGATGAACAAAACTGCATTGTGTGTCAGAGGGACCCGGGGCACTCCTGCGTCGATAACCAAGGCGGGGAGGTGTGACTGCCACCGTGGTACGGTCCTTGACTCCTACAGCAAAGCAGCGCCAGTAAAGACATTATAGCCGGTGAGTCAGAGAGACTGATACCAAACCGGCCTGTGTTAGGACCAAGGTTGCAAGCAGCAACATTTTATGAAGAAATCTAAAGAGAAAAATGTGTGGAACGTATGTGACAAACAACACTAATATAATTGAAAACCAGAAGAGTGATTGAACTTTGGGAGGACAAATAAGATACCTTAGACAGAGTGGTCCGGCGCCACGTGGGTGCTCGCTCGAAGGTCTCTTTCAGGTATCCAGCTAATTGGCAACTATCACAAGGGGACATTTGAGATCAAAGTGGTCCTGCAAACGGGTCAAGCTAAACCCTGTGCACATTGGAAAGTCTTTGATAGTTGAATGCGTGCTACAATTGGTCCAAACCCGGCTCAGGGAGATTAATTGTGACGGAGAAAGGGATCTTAGCTGGGCTGAGGTGGATACGGGGTGAAATGTGAGTCACCAGAGAAAGAATAATCTCTGAACATTATAAAAGGGGGGTCTGAGCCCAGAAGAGGGGGATCCACAATACTGACGGTGATATAAAAAAAGGGGTCTGAGCCCGGCTAATGGGGATCCCAGGGTGAGACACCCAAATTAAACGCTGGATAGAGGAAAGGAGCTTTGTGTTTATTTCGTTCTTGTACATCAGGCCCTCTGAGTCAAGAGACTGTTGAAAAGCAAAGAGACTTGCATCACAGGAGGCCCTGCTGCTGGTAATGGAACTGTGTCCTCGTGCCAAAGAAGCCAGAGTGTGTGCTTTGCTCGAGTGAACCGCCTTGTCCCGTGCTGAAAATGTGGGAAAGGGAGGCCAACGGCCTGAGCATCCTGACATATCATTTTGTGAACACTTCTTTCTTTTTCATGAACACTACCCCTCACTATGTATGTATAGCAGTAAGGATTGGCGATAGGTTTTTTCTAGTATAGGCCCTTTTATTTTGACTCCACTAGGACTGCATTATTATTATTTGATGGTTGTAGCTTGCTCCCATCTGTAGATTTAGGTTTAGATCAGGCGTTTATCCCACCCTTGTTAAAGTTCAATAAACACCCTTGAACTGTGTTCACTTGTGCCTGTCTTACTGTTGATACCATGCCTTCCTTACACTTCTCATAGAACTTGAAGCACCTACTGGCCCCCCTCTCAACTTCTCCAAAGACGAAACCTGGTCTACTATGGTCCAAAATGCCCTCTTGGACAAAATTGGCCAGCCGCACAAAGAAATCGTACTTAAACAAGCCTCTGCTAGCCACATCACCCGGCCCCTCACCCCTACAGTTTCACATGACAGCCCTTCCTTTAGATTTAAAGATATCTCAGAGACTGAAGTCACCTTCATACTTAAAGGCCTAAGGCCCTATAGATGCAAAGATGACGCCTGACCAGCGACCCTCGTTAAGGATTGTGCAGAAGTCTTAGTCCCCTTCATCACCACCTTTATGAACTCACCCTTTGCATCCTGACTAGTCCCCACGGGCTTTAAGGAAGCCTGGGTACTTCCTCTCCTAAAGAACCCATCTCTGCACCCCTACGAACTACCGACCAATCGCTACTGTCCCCTTCTGAAAATACTGGATAGAGCAGCATACATCCAAATTCAGCACTACCTAGACTCAAACTGCATACTAGGAATCCGTCAATCAGGGTTCCGCCTGAGTCACGGGACAGAATCCGGCCTACTTGACTTATAAAAATGGTTAGATGACATCAAAGACTCAGGGAACTCTGCCCTCCTGTTACTACTGGACCTCTTGGCAGGATTTGACTTTGGACCACAAAACACTTTGTCATCACCTGACTTCCGCTGCAAACTTCTCACCAAAGGGATCCAGCTGGGCCGCCTCATTTCTGAAAGACAGAACAATCAGAGTATTTGCTGACAATGCCAGTGCTACCCCCGTCCCAATCACCAGTGGCGTCCCCTAAAGCTCCTGCATTTCTCCCATACTTTACAACATTTTCACCAAACCACTGTTTGACCTCCTTGACTCTGTACTATGGGTATTTCTTACACAAATTATGCTGACGATGCCCAGATTCTAATCCCCCCTCTCTGGCAACTACAACCAAGACTCTGAGATGCTTATCTCCACATATCAAACCATTCAATCTTGGATGGCCAAGGACTTCCTCTGTCTTAGCAATGACAAAACTGAGTTACTCATCGTTGGCATGCCCACTGTGATCAAGAGCCTCAGTGAGCTCTACTCCTCCTTCACTATAAACGGCATTACCATCCCTGTCTCCCTGTCTGTAAAAACCCGGGGTGTCCACCTTGACAACTCCCTCTCCCTCACATGCCAAGTCAGCGCTATCTTATCCTCGGAAGCCTGTACTATCAAAGTCATCAATGCCTGCAGGCCATTCCTGTCAGATGATCATCGGCCTCACTATTGCCCAGTCTGTCATAGGTGCAAGACTTGATTACTGCAACATACCATTTGCTGGCACCTCCAAAGGTAACATCCATAGAGCTGCAAATGATCCCAAAAAACGCCCTCCGTTCGGCACTCAACATCCATGAACGAGATCTCATTACCACCACCAGAAGAGAGGCCCGTTGGCTCCCAATACAAGAAAGCATTTTCTTCCAAAGGTTGTCAATCACCCATAGGTTCCCCTCCAAGACAGCCCTCCACCCTTATCTTGTCCAGAAATTCACAAGAGCCTTGTCCACAAGACCGACCAGAACTACCTATGCCAACTGACTCGTCCTGCCTAAATTCAAACTCTCACGAGCCGGCAGACCGAGCTTCCCAGTCATTGCAGCTAAACTATGGAACTTGCTAGCACCATCCTTGAGAGCGTAGCAATCTTACTGGGTCTTTCGCAAACTATTGAAAACCTGGCTCTTCACATAGAGCATTGTGACTGCTTCCTACATCTAGCCTAAGTTTGCCTTTGTAACTTGCACTGAATGCCTGATACTTTTGCTTCGCTATTAAGCTGCACCTTGATGGGTTTAGCGCACAATACAAATGTAAAAATAATAAAGAAACGGTTGAAGAGTTAACGTTGAGGCACTGCTCGTCCAGAAGTTGATGTCCCCATCGTCCTGCGACCAGCGTGGGATGTTATACTCTGAACTATTGACCCAAGCATGCCACGATGCCCTTGGGGACATTCATCTGTATGGGCAAGAATCTTCTTTTCCTAACAGTCCAGGCACAGTCTCCTTTAATTGGGAATGGTGACCTTCATTCAGTGACAGCTTGACCAATAACCATGTGAACGCGCATCGAACTGCATACTATGTGCACATACGTAGAACGCTAGAGATCTCTGCAGGCCCATGCACAGCACACAGACATCAAAGTGAGCCCTTGTGCACATTTATAGGGTGCTATGGGGAATTAAAGCGCCATATTGAATGTTTGTAGTCGCTGAATGTTTATAGTTGTGACTTTGATAGAGCGCCTGGAGGGCTCTTCAAGGCCCATCACTAATTACACGTGTCCCTCACTGCCTGCCCCAGGTGTTGACCATCTTCACCTCCACCATCTTCGTACCTTCCCTCTCCCACCTTGTAAAGTATTTGCCACCCACTTGTTCAAATGCATCACTCCACCAGCATCATTCCTTTCTGTTCACTCTTTCACTCTACCTCAAGCCCCGCCCCCTCATCCACACAGTGGCTCCTTTTTCTGATATCCCTACTACTGGCCACCCCTACGGGCTCCTATTCATGGGCCACATAGCCCCCCAGGTACTGCAGCAGGTCTGCTTGCACCCCTGTGGTGCATTGATTGGTAGCAATCTGTAGCTCGAGGGTGGTTCTTACGGGTGCATGAATCATTAGCCATCACAGGCATG
Organism: Ambystoma mexicanum; assembly: GCF_040938575.1. Lineage (NCBI taxonomy): Eukaryota > Metazoa > Chordata > Amphibia > Caudata > Ambystomatidae > Ambystoma > Ambystoma mexicanum. The sequence continues at coordinate 1,273,395,561 of NC_090928.1, read as the reverse complement.
CTTTTGTGTACTGCATCAGGAATGCTGCCTGGATGTGGTGCAACAAGAATGCTTGGGCATGCACTATAGTAAAACCTGGGTGTGCTGCGGCAGGAACGCATGTAGGTGCGCCACAGGACGAGTGAGGGGTGCAAATTATTGTTGCAGCAGCAGGAATTATTGGCTGTAAAGCAACAGGAAATATTGGGTTTACAGCATACGGAATTCTGGGGTGAGCAGCTTCAGGAAGTTGGGTGTGTAGTAGCACATATTGGGCATGCAGCATTAAGAATTATTGGGCATGCTGCAACAGGAATTATTGGGCATGCAGCACCAGGAATTATTGGGCATGCTGCAACTGGAATTATTTGGGATGCAGCAACTGGAATTATTGGTCATGCTGCATCAGGAATTATTGGTCATGCTGCATCAGGAATTATTGGGCATGCTGCAACAGGAATTATTGGGCATGCTGCAACAGGAATTATTGGGCATGCAGCATCAGGAATTATTGGGCATGCTGCAACAGGAAGTATTACATGCAGCATCAGGAATTATTGGGCATGCTGCAACATATATTATTGGGCATGCTGTACCAGGAATTATTGGGCATGTAGCATCAGGAATTATTGGGCATGCAGCATCAGGAATTATTGGCCATGCTGCAACAGGAATTATTGGGTATGCAGCATTAGGAATTATCGGGCATGCAGCATCAGGAATTATTGGGCATGCAGCATCAGGAATTATTGGGCATGCTGCAACAGGAATTATTGGGCATGCGGCATCAGTAATTATTGGGCATGCGGCATCAGTAATTATTGGGTATGCTGCAACAGGAATTATTGAGCATGCGGCATCAGGAATTATTGGGCATGCTGCACCAGGAATTATTGGGCATGCTGCAACAGGAATTATTGGGCATGCTGCATCAGGGATTATTCTGCATGCTGCAACAGGAATTATTTGGCATGCATCATCAGGAATTATTGGGCATGTTGCAACAGGAATTATTGGGCATGCGGCATCAGGAATTATTGGGCATGCAGCATCAGTAATTATTGGGCATGATGCACCAGGAATTATTGGGCATGCTGCATCAGGGATTATTGTGCATGCTGCAACAGGAATTATTGGGTATGCAGCAACAGGAATGCTTTGAGTTGGTGCTGTAGGTGGGCTTGGGCATATTGCATCTGGATGCCCGTTTTGAAATGACTAATAAAGAGGTCTGGCCGTCGTTTGCCAATTTTTTCCAAATAAGTTAGACCAAGTGAGGTTCAAATCGAAATATATAGTATGTGGTGTGGTTCCCTTATGGTTTTGCATTTTTGCATGAATGAAGTACTGACCTTTCAGATGATTAGTCTGATCTGTGGTGCCCCTAAGCTAGGGTGCAGCAAAAGCACCAAATTCCCAATATGAATCCCGTAAGGTTCCCTAACTAAAACAGTGTTTAAACATTTCACAGAATCGCACTTCGAATGAAAATGTCGGACGCGTAAACAAACTGTTCCAGTCCACGGAAAATGATTTCCAGACCGAGTCCTTCTGAGCAGAACCTTCTATATTTGGCACCCTCCCACTGCTAAAACAGACACTCTACTGCTGCCCGATTTGGCTATCACTTGTGAATTTCTGTGAATGTTCTTTTCAGGTGGTCTTCTTGAATGTTTTGCAACTTAAAGGAATAGTGCGCTCAAAAATATTATTGTCCCGAGGGTTCGGGCATGTGTTTTTAAGCATACTTTGATCGATCGTACAAACCTTTCCTATGCACCTTACCGTAGTTTTCCTCTTTTTTACACATGCGAAATCAGGCAGCAGGGCACGGCCATCTTTTGGTAATCTTATCCATTGCTGCATCACCCAAGGTGGACTGCCCTGGCAGCACTAAATCATATCCCCACCCCTGAGGCTGACATCACCAAACCTAGTGATATTCTCTGCCTATCTCCATGACGTTACTGGGCAGCGTAGCCAAACGTGCCGTCATCACCTACGTGTTAACGTTAGTTGACGGAGAACCCACAATATCAACACACATAATCTCACACCACAGCGCGTCCCAATTCTGAATATAAAACTATACTTTTAAAGGAAATAGCAAAACTGTACAATTTGTAAAGTACTTTTATTTCACAATAAACGCTCCGAGAACATCCGGCGATTGCCATATTTATTTTCTTTGTTCTCGATCCACAAATGTTTATCGTGAGTCAAGCGGTGTTCCTTTTGGGTATAAGAAGCGAATTGGACACACCATGAATCGCAAGGCTTGGGCATAAACCTGGCGCCAGGCCACCGTAAACGATGCCTGGTTGCTCCTTATCGCTGGTACCACGTAAGGGCATTTCGGCCCGTGGCGATCGTCCCAAAAAAGTGTCATTGTGATCCAGCCATAGTGTATCTGCAGCTGCCGGTTAAAAAACCTGTCAGTTGGTATCTGGAATCGATGACAATCACAGACAGGCAGGATGTAGCTGTTTGAAAAACATAACAGAAATGTGTCTAAGTAGCCGATCTGTATTAAAATGTATCATTTTACCCATTAATTCGGCCTGTGTTAAAACTAATGATGAACACAGACGTGAAACAATGGGAACACAGAGAAAACAACCTGGAAAGTGTGTCTACAATTTGCTTCAGAGGTTAGAGCTATGGAGTATGTTCAGCTTGAAATGGGATGCAGAAGTTGACGCTACAATTCGAAGAACACATAGACGGCATTTTCACTAAATATTAGTGTGGAATTTGGCGTTTTGTGGAACCTGGGGGAACCCTGTGGTGGACTACATGCATCTCGATGCTGGACTGCCCATGTGCCCGGGACAAAGACAAGTATACACACAGGTTTTATTTGCATGTCATTGCAATATGCCACAAAGAACAACCTAGTACAATGTAAGCCAGCAATAATGGTTGGCTAATGATACGTTGACTCGTTGGTCTACAAATTTGTTGAAAGTAAAACTTACATAATATTCAGTATTTCCATTCTCTCGGCGTAATGCAGAGACTCCGTTCAGATCAACGAAGTTTCATAAAATGAAATTACATTTTCCTTTGTCCTGTTTCTGAATGGTGAACCGGTATTGCACCCCTCCCTTCATTCATTCCTTTCGGAATCTTTCGAAAACCAATTGAACCTTATACTGTGTACGATGCATGGGTTTGCTCAGCTCGCAAGCAAAAATTCAAAGCCACTGACCTAAACTCAGAATGGGAGCCAATAGCCCTTCAGACCATAGTGCCATTAGAAATATTTTTGAAAAACATATGAATTGTTTGCTGCCATCCACCAATGGCATGCAAAATTTCTAAGATTTACTTTATTCCGCTGGAGAACTTTGCCCTCTCCCAGCGACTCCCACAGCCGGCCACACCACCTGTCAGCTCAGCCCACCTCCTGTTCACACGGCAATCCACGTAAACATTTTTTGCAAGGAGCAAGTCTCGAGCCCTGACAAAATGTGCTTGTACGAGAATGTCCGAGCAAGCCCTGCTGCAACCCCCTCCTGCCAGGCTGCGGTCCCCTGAACCCATGACCGCAGTTATATATTAGAGGTCTACAAATTGCACACGTGTGTTTGTACTATACCACTTTGGGTCACTAGCGAGGTGAAGGGTGTCGGGGTCTTGCCCCTGAGGCAACCAGCGGGGGTTGTGATTAATAGCTGACAGGTCTGGCACATCAGAGCTAGAAAGGGGGTGGAGTGACACATGTTAGTTTAGGACAGAATATACTGTGACTGGGGTCTTGTTGTATTGGGAGGCACTCTGGGGTGGTCAGCAAGGAAGGGTCACACTTCTGGTACTTGAAAAGAATAGCTTTGGAGGGGCACAAGGTTGAACAAGCAGTAATTTTTCAGCAGCGGGGATAAGAGGTGCAGGAGAACATTTGTTGAGATGGATGAACAACTACAAGTCATGGTGTGGCCCTGACACACACAGGACAGTGATCTCAGAGGAAGAATTAAATTAATATATTCTTTGTTCGCAACATCTTGTCTCAGCGCATCCATGAGAAAGGGCCTAGTCCAAAGTTGTAGTCGAGGGTACATAAAATGGAGTCCAAGTGTGTCTAGCAATAGCCCCACCTCTGCTTATGTCAGGGCCTTCTTCCCCATGGCTGCAGAAGGGCAAAGGAGGTGTCCCCCACGAGTGCAAGAGCAGGGTGTCACTTTCACGTATAATGTATGGGGGCCGGGGGCTCAACCGACCCACTCCTTCCCTACATTAGCAACGATCCCCAACACATGCCCCCATGAATATATTGGTCAGTGTGCAGCTATTTCTCACCAACAACCCACTTTGATGCTCTGTCTTGCTGACAATCACTTGTTATTGCGTGCTGCGTATCTTATCTAGCCTAGGTCTCTTCCCTTTTGTGGGACAAGTAGTTATTCAGCTATTTGGGCAACTGTTTGGTAAGGCAACTGCAGAACCCCAACATTGCTTTCATGCTGTTATCCACCTGGCCCTCCCACGATTAGTGAAGGTCCCACAGTAGCTCGAGGAAACTGGGAAGTGTGAAAGCACAGCGTTACATTGTATGGCATTCGTAAAAATGGTACTTGTTCAAAAAAGAATTGACAAAGAGGATATGTTTCATAAGACAAATTGGATGCTTTATTTGGACACTTTATGTAAACATTGTTGATCAAAAAAACAGATGGTAATCATTTGTACCTGGAAGTGAACTGGTCCACGAGCTCTGCTTTAGGTGGACAGGTCACGTTTGCAACGTTTTGTGGCAATGTATGTGTCCTCGGAACAAAATCGCGCACGATTCCGTGAGTATGTATGTCCAAGACAGTCATAATAAGATCTTTCACAAAATGGAATTCCATTTCCTCGTATATTGGCTTGACCACCCATTTTTTGCTTCTTTTTCGAAAAGGCCATTGTGTAGCAAAGCTTCCCAAAGTTTCCCACAATCCTCGATTGTTCACGCCCTACATTCTCGTTATGCGCTAGTAATGTCCTATATTGCATCCCGTCTATGCCAAAATGCAATCTCTTGGGCCTGTACTTTAGGCACATATTGTGGAACACCTCAAAATCTACTGTGTGACAGAATTCAGTGAGTCCCTTCATATCTCTTGATAGAGTTTTATCAAACACAATCTTCTCAAGAGCTTTGTGTGGAGGTGAAGATAGAATCATCCACTTATTCTTCCGTTCCTGCTCCGGCGATAACGGGCCATGTGCACATTGGTGGAAACTTTGGTTTTCTGTCCAAGAGTGAACATTGGAACAGTGGTGCATTAGTGACCGCCATTTTTCTAGTAGAATTTCCACAGACCCATCACAAGGTTTGGAGCTCCACCAAAGATGGTTGCTGAAAGACTGGCACCACTGTAAAATATTTTCAGAACCTTTTTTTTGCCTACAGCTGAGATTTTTTTATTGATTGATTTGGCAACGTGCCATACATCAATTAATGGCGAATATTTGGAAACTGCTCTCTCATTGTCTTGGCTATTGAAAGGTGGCTGTCCGTGGCTATGAGGTCGATTTGCATTCCCCTCGATTGGAGATCTTCCAGGGATTTTATAAAACCAAGTTTCTCCATGGCCACTGAGGATCTACATTCGGACACCTGCACGACCACCAAACTCACAATTTTTTTTAGTTTCCATGTCCTGAAAGTGGTATGTGCAGTACTTTTCTGAAAATCCGGGGCTGTCCCACTGTCCAGCGCCAGCTAGCCTGAACCGTTTTTCGTAGAATGTACTTTTAATAGACATTTGTTCAATTTTCCAAGCTTCACTAAAAGCAGGGAATAGATATTGACGTTGATATTTGTAGTACTGCATTTTAGAAAGGAACTGGAGTCCCACAAATTGACAGAAACTGGATAACTTACTGAAACTAGAGCCAATGAAAAGTAAAGCAGCTTCACACAGTAGATTTCCAGCTGGCAGTTTCCCCAGCATCGGTTGAGCGGACCATGAAAATTTTCCATGGAGCATTTCACAGGTGGCTTGTATTTTGAGGTTACTGCCTTGTGATACCCGAGTCACATTCACCAATGGCTTCCCACATACTTCCCCTCTCACTGGATGCACACATTTCAGCATCATTATAATCTCCATCAAGCAGCTGTCGAATAGAATGTATTTGTGCTCCTTTATTAGACTGTCATCCTGCATGAATGCTGTTTCTGACTCAACTGTGGTTGACATATCAGTCCAATTGGATAAACTGTAGTCAAGATCTTTGGCTAGTTCCTCGGTCAATTGTGTTGATGCTTCAGTCTCTGTTATTTCAGCTTCTGTTACATGAACACGAATCGGAGAAAACATCAATGTTGATTGTTTTTTGGGTGGCCTTTTTTTGGCAGGTGTCGATTGTGTCAAGTGGTCTGCGTCTAATTCTAAAGCATCTTCATTACATTCAGTTTCATCTTCATCTGGTGGAGCTCTCGCATTATAGCAATGGTCCAACAACACTTTGCTAGCTTCACCAGTCACATTCAATTCATTTTCTGGCCATTGGGAAAAGCATCTCGAGTCTGCTTATTGATTTGAACACGCTGTGCCTCAAATATTAGTTGCTCCATGGTCAAATCAGTTTGGCAAGCAGCATCTCTGATTTCTGTAACTGTCTGTGTCTGCATAGTTCGTACACCATCGGGTAACTAGAAGACAGGTTGGAAAAACATGTTCAATGTAAATCCAGTATACAATGTATGGCACTTTAGATTTTTTTAAAAGCATGTTATGAAGGCACCAGCACAAAACACTGTTTGAAAGTGAAATTGTTTGTAAATTACTGTAGCTTTCTTGGTTTTCTGTGAAACCTTCTTCTTCTTCTTTACTGTAACGACTGCACCAGCAAGCTGGTACACCGACTCGGATCAACGTGCCTCCTCTTCTATATCCCGATCTTGTATACATCCCTAGAAAAGAGTATCCATTAAAAATAAGTAATTCGTATTTGAAAGCAAATTATTCCATCGCACACATGGCATACACAGATACCTTCGTACACCGTGTACGTCACTTAGTCAAAATAAACATTTTCGAATTTCACCTGATTGATGGCTAGTTTACTCGATCAAAGATGACTGTGCGAAACCCACTGATTAAAATGTTGCACTGAAGCAATTTGTAAAAGATGCTTGTTTATAATAATGTCAATGTCTAATGGTATCAGATCTAGGACCAACTTTCTTTCATTCGAGGGAACTGTCAGTACGCATACCTCTGGCTCTTTATCAGCTCCAAGGATGATGTAATTGTAGTTGAAGTACTAGCATCACCCTGTAAAACAGTACTTGTTTTAGTATGGATAAAAAAAAAGTGAAATTGAACACACACAATGTGATGCAGACAATGGTACATATCAATAAAAACCCATAAATGAAACATGATGTAAACAAATGACAGGATACGTAAATTTGATCATATCTCAAATTCCATGCATACAACATTTCCGGAACTGAATAGCTAAATAAACTACCTGATGCGTTGTTGTTGACTCCAGGAAAAACATGGATGCAGAATCTTGCTCCTTCATATTCAGTGCATTGTCATGGAGTTGTAAAGGGAACATTTGATTTGATTTAGAAATGCTAACCTAAAAAATTGACATGTAAAGCAACCGATTATGAAAAGATTATGCTTATTTCCAAGGGCACTATAGCATAGTTACCTGTGCCCATAAATCGTTTTCTAAGATGCTCCTAAAACCAAGGACAGATGTTTAGCAAAATGTGAGTTAGTTATAACGCAATACAATCTTGTAATTATGAAAAGTATTATAAGGGCCTTTTACACCTAAAACACCAATCCGTCCATGTAGTTACCTGTTCAGTACCCCAAGGCCTAAAGCTAAATCAGGAACCGTGACTCACCTGAGGCAGCGTGTGCATGAATAGAGTCGTAATTGCATTTGGAAGCAATTTACAAGACGTTCTGAGTCGATGCTTCTTTGTGTACTGCAATTGGACGTATATATTTGTGGCAAAGTGCAGGCTGCAGATGGGGAATCGATCACCCCTCGACTCCCCCAACACTTCATGGGCTCTACTTTCAAGCTCTTCCTGCGCAAATCCGCAATATCGGACCCATTCTCTTATTAGATCTATATTCCTCAGGAATACATGGATTGTAGTGCCTTTAGGTTTGCTATGGGTCTTAGAGCGGCAACCGTAAACCGTACATGCAGACATTGTTGGAAAAGGTGTAAAAACATTTTTTTTAAAAAGTCTACATTATCAGAAAATGACTTTGCATAAAAGCGTGAGAAAGATGGAATTATATCATACATTTCTCTATGCAATGTATGATTTGGTCACCGAAGCAAAACCTATGTAGCGTAGCCGGCTGTATTATAGGCTAACTTTCATACACAATTAATTGATGTGATGCAAATCGTAACATGTTACTTGTCCCTTGAATGTACTAGCGTGCATCAAAAGGAAACATGCTTATAGACACGGTCCGCAAAGGATGCAATTCAATCCCAGCTGACACTGATGACAATTGCTATATATCGATAACATAACATTAAACTCAAGTCAATGGCAATGCGATGAATGAACATTAGTCTACTGGGTACGTTTATTCGAAATAGATAGAAATTTAAAGATCAAGGAGATATGATTAGGTGACCTCCCCTTACCTTGACCAACAAACAGTTAGATTCAGCATGCGGGGTAGTTACTAGCAGGAGAACACGGAGATGTTCACAGGTAGCACGATGACGAGCTGACTCGCAGTCGTCACAGAAGTTCTCAGGTAGCACGTTCATGAGTTGACTTGCAGTGCTCAAAGATGTTCTCATGATAAATATCAAGTGGTTTATAAAAAATTAGAAAAGTGGGTGTGTATGCGAGTGAATGACGTGTATATGGCATGGTCTTATGTGGATAGCAGGGGCGCGGCTTGCTTCAACGGGAGCCTGCCTCGAGACACAGGGTCTGAGAAGGGCATGTGAACAATGACCCCTGCGCGTAAGATACCTTTTAAGTGTACATGGTGTTTGGCACCTAGGCAGTTCTCACCCCTGCCAGCCCCGATTGGGAGGGCACATCCACATGTGCTAACAGTCATTGATTCTGGAGGGGTGGATGGAGGGGCCTTAGGCGTGCAGGAAAGGGCCGGAACACTGCTGAATGGAGACACACTTATGTGGATTGCAGGGGCGCGGCCTGCTTCAAGGGGAGCCTGCCTGGAGACACAGGGTCTGGGGAGGGCATGTGAACAATGACCCCTGCGTGTAAGATACTTTTGAAGTGTACATGGTGTTTGCCACCTTGGTCGTTCCAACCCCTGTCAGCTCCCTTTGTCAGTGCACATCCACTGGTGCCAACTGCCTTTGATAATGGAGGGGGGATGGAGGGGCATGAGGCGTGCAGAAAAGGCCCGGAACACTCCTGAATGGAGACACACTTGGTTCACTGAAAAATTTAAACAACCATTGATAAAAGTTCTGTTGTATTTTATTTTGTTGCTAATTTTGATGGCACAAATGTACTACACATTAAAAACTTCGGGTTGCAGCACAGTGTGGGAAAATCCCCTGTACTGACCGCTGTCACTGGGGAAAGTTTCTCTAATGGCACCAACGACACTAGCGAGTATTACTCGTTGACAGTGCTTAAAGTGGGCCGGGGCCTGCCGGGGCTGGGCCCCGGCATTCTCCAAAAAGTGGGACTGAGCCGGGGCCCTGCCGGGGCCCCCCATCCCACACAACATTGGCGGGATGCATTATCCCGCCACGGCCGCAGCCGCGACGGGAGATGCGCCCGCCAGTTTAATTTCAGGCGAGCTGACAGAAGTGCCAGCCAGGCATAGCGTCGCTGAGGCTGGCTGGCACTTCTGTCAGTCACTGTAACTTCCCTGATGACCCCTCATCTGAGGGATCATCAGGGAAGTTACAGTTCCTTTGTTTGCCCTCGCCAGGTCACTGACCCTCCGCGAACCTGCGGGCTCCGTGATCTAATATGCAGATTAGATCACAGAGCCTGCAGGTTCGCAGAGGGAGAAAGGCGCCTCGGGCTCAGTGATCTGCTCAGAGCAGATAGATCACAGAGCCCGAGGCGCCTTTCTCCATCGGCAAAGCTTTATAAAAGATGCCTTGAATTGTATACGTTTCAAGCCGTCTTTTATAAACATAGAAATATGTTATAAATCACTATGCTTATAAAAGGTGGCTTGAAAAGTGCACAAACCATAGTAAGGTAAGCACACAAGTGTGCGTAAATTACTATGGTTTGTGCACTTTTCAAGCCACCTTTTTATAAACATAGAAATACGTAACATTGGTATGTTTATAAGGCTTGAAAGGTACACAAACCATAGTAGTACGCATACAAATATATAAATGCTCACATACATTTATATATTTGTTTGCGCACCTTACAATGATTTGTGCACGTATTAGGCCACGCCCACAATGGAAGCCACGCCCCAAACGAGGGCCCCCCCTCAATTTCTTACCCCACTTAAAGCACTGCTCGTTGAACTCCGTGTCCAAGCCTCCCATGAAGCCTCCATGTAAACAAACGATAGGCCACCAGCCTGTACCACCTTTGAAAGAGAAATATACTAACTGTTTTTAAATGAACAAGATAAGTGTAGTAAACCTTAGTTGAAAATGTAATCTTGTATCCAATCGCATTGTTGCCAGTACAAATGTTACTTAGACACTGTACAGTATTTAACGACTATGCATTCCATTAAATTTGGGACACAAAGAAATATTGCTTCATGGTTGTACATGAAATAAACATAAGGAGCCAACTAGGATTTCCCCAAATTGTAAGTGATGTATAGAATTGCAAGACTACATTTGTTTGGCATTGATAGATCAAAGTTATGACAATATAGGAGACAACCATGAAATGGTAGTGGCCTAAGTGACATCACAACTAGAGTACACTTACTCGTTACTTGGATTGCGAGGGCGAACTGTTGCTCGAAGTTCATGCATAAGCACCATCATAATCCTCAACACGAACCGTGTGAGGCAGGCTGCCCTGAAGTCATGCAGCTCGGTAACGCATTGCGGCCGCGTCTCGCCTTACGATATGTAGGACAAGCATCCAGGGTTTTCTCGGCAGCAGCAGCTCTCCTCCTCGGTTGGCATTACCGCGCACCGATTGCAGGTACACCAGGTGGAAACGTTGTCCATGCAACTAGGCTCATGCTCTTGATCTGTTGAATCATCCTCCCAACTGTCGTCCAAAGCCCCATCATTTGCGCATCTTTCTCTTTCGAGTAATTCTGTCTCGGAATACTCTGGCTCGTACTGGTAGGGCTGTATTGTTGCCATTATGGGGCAAAATAAAAATGTATAGTAATGGTACTAGTATCTGTTCGCGCGGGCTACGTCCAGCAAAGGTAGCTGACCAGAAAACAGAACCGAGGCACAGAATACTCCAAAAAAGACAGTGAAACAATTGGAAAATCAAATCTGATGTTGTCTGATGAGAAGCGGTCTGTTTATACTTATTGAGGAAAGAGGCGTCCTGCCATTTCCATGGAGACACGTCATTAGCTGGAGCGCAGAGAATGTTGACACAAGACGTGCATTGGCGTTGTGAAATGGGCGGTACGCGTCTAGTGATCTCAGCCTCAGGGGCGGGGTATATGATTTAGTATCGCCAGGGCAGTCCACCTTGGGTGATGCGGCAATGGATAAGATTATCACAAGATGGCCGCGCCCTGCTGCCTGATTTCGCATGTGTAAAAAAGAGGAGAACTACGGTAAGGTGCATAGGAAATGTTTGTACGCTCGATCAACGTATGCTTAAAAACACATGCCCGAACCCTCGGGACAATAATATTTTTGAGCGCACTATTCCTTTAATCCTTTGAGATTTGTCAGCCCAGATCCAGAAGTCCTGCACGTCTCTGTTGAGAGTGACTGACCAGGTTTGTCCTGGTTTCTTTAACTAGCACCTGTTAGTGGTACTGTCTGAGTGTACTAACACATTGGTTTGATGTGTGGTAAAAACACCCGTTAGAACAACTTCCCCACTCAGTTCTAGGATGTGGATATGCAACTTCTTTTCTACAGCAGACCGCGGCTTCTGGTTGACAGGGTGCTGAGTGCTGCTGCCTAGCGAAGAGTCGGTCATTAGTAATATGTCTGGTTGTGGTCGGTAAAATGGAATGCTGTTAGTGAAATTGGCCATTTTGGTCCACCATAACATGTCTTGCACATCCAGGCAGTGATAAGAAGGATGATGTTCTCACAGTCCACATTTTTAGTTTGCGCAGTGGAATAAAGAGAAAGCAAGAAGGCATCAGACCCAAAAGTGCCTTGAGATGCCCGACTATGACTGATACTTTGTGAAAGAAAACAGAAGCTGTCTCACCCACTAGTCCCCGGGGATCTGTCATCCAGGTGGTCAGGACACAGCCATCACATTTGGATCCATTTAAATGTTTGGACTTCAGTTGTGAGTGCTTGTGCAGCAGTCACAGGTTGTTGTATTTTATCCATGGTGGCAAGCTGAGAGTTTTATACGTGTGCGTCACAAGCTATCATGCATGCACAAACTGAATAACATACCTCTTCTTCCTTTGCAGGCCAGGTAGCTGTGGAGTGTTTACCACAAGCCAAAACACACACGGATCCTGCCGTGAGACAAACGCGGGAAAGTGAGGCATGTGCTCCGGCAATGTACCAAGAAAGGGGAAAATAAAGTTTGGTGAAAAACCTTGCCGTTTAATTTTGCTGTAGCCACGGTCCTTGAATGGAGTCTGGAAGATGTGGCCATGTGGATGCTGGAATCAGGAGGATGATAATCTCAGTGGCAGCGGTGTTGTAGAAAGATGCACAGCAAAATGGAAATTTCCCAAGGAAACAGACCTGCCAGGAATACGGATAGATGAAGGGTTGAAGCAGTGCAGGGAGTTAGCAGGACACGGATTCACAAGTAGGCAGCAGTAGAACAAGTCAGAATGCCGACAGCAGCAGGATAGAAGGAAGAAAGTCAACTGGAAGACTCACAGGCAGAGTTCAGGAAGGCTACTAGAAAAGACGAAGGGATAAGGGAATATAGAACTTTGAGCATCAAAGTAGACTTATTGAGTGGTTGCGACGCAGTGTTCTTTTGCCTCTGCATTCACTCCTTCTGGATCGGCATTAGGCATGTCAGTGAAGACGTGATGACGTGGTTATTCTGATTCGTGAGAAAGACGTTGGCCATCTTGATATGGGATATGATGTATTCGTAACGGATTATGCAGCCTCCAGCGTTGCCATAACGACCAACGTTGTGGACACTGGTGCATGACAGGAATATTCTATTTCCCTCTTCTAAGGTTTTTTTCTCCTTTAGCCTTAGATTTCCCCTCTGACTTTGGCTGTGCCTTAAGGCACCCTTGGGCTGAGACCTAGTGCGTGGACGTTCTGCAGTGTTCCCCACAATACCCAAGAATCATGTTATTTCCTAACATAACTCTTCCGGTACTTCACGCTGTACACTAACATGTATCCTGACCACTCCTCCATTAACAGCTAAAGTGACAGCCATAACTAGGAAGTTGAGGGGGGGACCATCAGCCAACTTAGTCTGGCCAAACACTTGTTTATAGGCGTGTTACAAATGCCATATCATAACAGAGCCTCTGAATTTACGAGTGCAATCCACTACAGTCTGAGGGTCTTCCGATGGCAAACTGCTTACTCTCTCGGTGGCAACGATCTGACGGGCGTATGTACTTGATTGCGTGTAACTGTATGTTACTGCAAGCTTGCGAAAACTGCAAAAGATTTGAGAGCTTTCTGGCGCTCTGACCCGGTTCCCAAGAAAAACCATGGTTTTACCAAGTCATTCAGATAGAGGCATATATAATGTACATGATGTCTTTGTTATTGCTTTTCATAGCCTATACAGTTGTGCAGCGTTTTTACTTTCATTTTGGTATGCTTTGACTATATGGTATGAAAGAAGTCTAGATAGGGTCAGTCTCTTCCCTGTCCACTGTTAGATAGGCGATACACCACTCGCAGCCTTGGGAGAGAAGGCACTGTTTAAGCAGGGACAGGGTGTTCTTCTTACGAGGGAGAGCATGTATGTGTGTCAGATTGGTACCCAGATACCGTATGAATGAGAATCTGTGTACAATAATCTTTCCATGACCGTTCGTTTGTGATAAAAGGTTAGCATTAACGGTCGGATAACCTTGAGTCTCGTAAATAAGAAGCTCTAGGTGTTTCTTTGGAACTGTATCCTTGCCATCTTTTTTCTATAATCATTCTTCGGGCAGAAATGGCTTTACAGACACACAGAAGAAAGACTGTAGAAAGTCTGAACAGCTATTTGTAAATGAAGGATGTATTTGCAATGGCATTGCCAGATGGGGAGTGTTTGTATTTGTATGTTATCAGAATGCGAAAACGCCTTTACAGGGCAGCCTAGTGCATGCTCTACTGTAGGAGAATCTGCTACTGCTGCTCGCCCCAGAAATACCCTAAATGCAGAGATGTACAGGACAGCAACTTGGAATTCTGTGTCTTCATTGACAGCCCTCTCTGTTTATATGGATACATAAGAGTGAATACCTAAGTGGACCAAGCAACATAAGGAAAACCCTTTGGCCAATGATTATGTGGGTGTGTTTGCTGTTTGTCAGCCTTATAATAGGAAGCTCAAACGTGGGCCAAATTCCTCTTTTCCTTTTCTTTCTCTTTTCCTGATCCCGCCTCTGTTTTCTTAAAGAATTGTCTTGCTAATATGTTCAGTGGTTATGAATGTCAATGGCGGTCCTGTGATAATGCTGGAAACAATACTTGCATGTAGATCTCTTGATCCAACATGGACATCTTCACGGAATTCATACAAGACCGGCCCACCTCCCGTAAAGGATCAGGACCTTTGATCAGAAATATTCATAAAAGAAGAGTTTCACCAATTATTTTCATTTTGTCAAAATGGATTCTGGGCAGACTGTTCTCTTTTCCACACTGTTGCCTACCCTGTGACTGGCCTTTAGTTTCCTTTTATCTTTCCTATGTAGGGATGCATTTTAAAAGTGTACTTTGTGGAGGTGCACTTAGTTGACAGCATGTTAAGCCATAAAGGCCTTATTTGGTTATTCTAGGAAATAAGAGCATTATCTCTATACGTGTGTCGGGGGCTCCAAGACCCGCGCGTAGTCATAGATATTCAACATTTATGAGTTAAGTGAAGATGCCATGCTGGGGAACCAGGAGTACCAGTGAGTAACTTGAATTCATACTGTTCCAGAATTCCCTACTTTGTAATAGCATATTCTCCAAAGGTCCTTCATCTGTTGGGCGTTTGGCACTAGGTATGACCTCCAAGAGGGCTTGTGTGCTTTTCACCTTGTGAAAGTGTTGCACTACAGACAATTTGTCATCACTCGTATGACTCAGCAATTCATGATTCAGCCGCTGAGTCTGAATTTTCTCACAATTCTTTCCCACATTTATGGTACACAGACATTGTGGTACATAATGGAATGCACCCTCTAGAGACCTGAAATAACCTTAAATTACCACGAAACAGAGCACACGATCTTCAATAAAACAGGAAATCAACAAACATATGACAAACTAAGTGGTGCATGCCCACAGGAACACCAGTGAGCACAGTGTGTAGACAAACTGACCATAAGGATTTATACAGCAAACACATTTCTAAAATAGTGACATACACCCACATCCTCAGGGCAACACTTAAAGCAAGGACAAGAATATATAAGAAACACTACATACCCTGATGATGCTATGAACAATAGCAAAGAAATGTGCAATAAAAGACCAGAATTAAATGAAGAATCTATGCAAAATTTAAATAAAAATCTATCAAATAAAAATGTTTTTTTTCTTCAATTGCAAAAGGAAATGTGCAATTTATAAGTAATGCACGTTGAAACAAATTGCCCAAGACACAGCAGTGCACCAGCAGCCTACAAGCAGGAAGAAGTTCTTGCCAGCCAGTATTCCGGTGTTTCATGCTGTGCAGGCTGCACAAGCTCACAGTAAAGGCAGAATCACATGTCTCCCCTTTAACAATAATTGACTCACTTGGTTAAGACACAGTGCACAATGAAAGTGTGTGACAACTTAAGAAATCAAAAGAAGGGGCACCAAAATAAACTGGCAGAAATGTCAAGACAGCATACATCGTTCCATGGGTAAATTGAACTCCTTTGCACATGTCTGACAGCAAATGTATCAGGTGGTCCAACTACCTACACGCTGGCTAACTCAACGTTATGGCCTAAAGGCAAACACCTTCTCTATCTAGGACTCCCTCAAGGAACACTCTAGTTGGTCCCTGTTC
Organism: Ambystoma mexicanum; assembly: GCF_040938575.1. NCBI lineage: Eukaryota > Metazoa > Chordata > Amphibia > Caudata > Ambystomatidae > Ambystoma > Ambystoma mexicanum. The sequence continues at coordinate 1,273,379,303 of NC_090928.1, read as the reverse complement.
TGAGGTTCCCAAGATGATGTAGATTGTGGATTTGGGCCTTTCAGACAATCAAACCCCACTTTATTTAATCCTTACATGCTTGACTATTCCTCTCCTTGGGAATAACTGTCACTCTCCCTTACCTTTTCCTTCTCGCCTCTCTCCTGTTCTTCCCACCATCTCTCCCTTACAATTCCTCTGTCCCTCTGATGTTCCTGTCTCTAGAAACTACCCTCACCCTCTGCTTTCACGCCCTACTACTCTCCCTCTCTCCTCTCCACTACCTCTTCTCTCCTCTCTCCACACTATTACTCCCCTCTCTACAATACTACCACTCCACACTCTGCACTACTACTATTCCACCCATACCTTCTCCTTCACTTCCCCAGTCACTGTTTCTGTTACTCTGTACTCTTTCTATATCACTCTCACACCCTTCGCATACACTTATACGCAAGTACCACTCTCTCTCGTCACACAATGCCTCGCTTTGCACACTCCTTCAGCAATTCTTCATCGCGCCCGTCTGCTCTGTTCTTCCTCCGCCTGTACTCTTGGTCCTCCTGCTCCTCCCTTGACCTCACCTGAAGTACTTCTTCCTGTGCCTGCTTTTATCCTCCTTCTTCCCCCTCCATTGGCTCTCCCCTCTACTGGTTCCCAGTCCAACCGCTGATTGTCCTTGTCCGCAGAGATGTGTTACAATCAGGCACACATTAAAAAGGGGTCGGCACGTTGCAGTTACTGTTCAAGTTCGTGTGAGTGTCTCCCGGCTACTTAAGGATGCTGGTTTGGTGAGGGAGTCTCTGTGGCCCACCTGTAGCTGAGTGTTATGTCTTCGTTTATGTGAGTCCACTGGGCACTCTGCACCCTGACTTGTGCTGGCAGTTTGCTGGCATGGATTGGTGTCTCGTGGTGGGTGGATTTTGCTGGAGTGCCCCGTTCTCGCTCTATTGTTTCAATGGGAGCGGGTCGCGTAGCGGCCTACTTTGTTCAGATGGCTCAATGGTTTGCTCTGCCTCTTGTTCATTTGGCTTGGTCTTTCCCTGTGTACTCACTGGCGAGTACCCAGGGAAAGGCCTGATGTTTTAGATCCTATGAGACACTGGCCAGAATGGTGCTGTGCTGGCATGGAATCATAGACAGTGGTACTTTGGTCACACAACTCCTCAAAGGGGGAAGGGATAGTGATCGATTCCCCTCCGACTCCCCCCAACTCCCACACCCAGTCTTTGGGGCAGGACTGGCTCTGGCATAAACCACAGTAAGCCTCTTGCCCTAGGCTGAGAGGGGTCCCTACCCCTACCTGAAAGCAACAGATATCTGGCCCTGTCACATTATCAATAACATTCACATCGCCTTGTGAACAGGCCTTAATTTCATGCAAATGGCCTGCACTTAGAAATCCACTTGGGGAAGACCATGGAAATGTACACTTTATTTATTTTATTTATTTATTACATTTGTTATACGCCCAGACCTTGAGGTATCACGGCGTATTTACAGACAGTTTAGTTATTACACAGTTGGAATGAACATTTTTAAAAAATTTAAAAAAATTATAATCCACAGGGCACGAATAAACAAACATGGTTTGCAAATGCTACATCAGTGATAACGCCTCAGCTACTACTATCATTGGTGTCTACCATCCACAAGATCCTGTTAAAGCAGCGGTGGGCGTCCTGTGGCCCTCCAGATGCTTTAGCCTACAATTTCCAGGATCATTCACCATTGACTGTACTGACTGGGGCCGATTGCCCACCACTGCATTAAAGCCTTTTTTCATGAATGAGCTTAGCTGCTTCATGTTAGACAAGACGACTAACTCAAATACCTTATTTACCCCAAAGCATGACCAACTTTGGTTTCTGGCCCTCGGCAGACAAACCCACTCTCATAGAGAGGGAAAGGTTTGCAACATCATTTTCTCCTTTGGTGTTATCATAAAACAGATGGCTCACTTACAACTATGTTGGTAAGGCCAGCATTTATTCTTATCTGAATGGAACCTTCCAAGTCAACCTACACACAACTAAACTGAAAAGCAGAACCCAACACATCAAATACGAATAAGTTAAATTAATATTGTAAACAAACAAAATGTCGAAGAATATTTTTCCCTTCCCAGCAATGACTTCACAACAGAGGAGCACTTTGTTATCCTTGTTAGACAATCTGAACAAAGAAATGATTAAGTCCCTGGATATCATTTCCTCAAAGAAGCCTAAAAGAATGAAATCCTGAACCCAAACTAACGACAAAAGATTCAATGAGAAAATGCAAATCGCCTAATGGCAAATTGATGTGTATAATTCATCGTAGGGGATTTCACAGGATCCGTGAAGGAAAGAAAAAATGAATATACCAAAACCGCATGTCAAGTGCCCGCCATAAAATTAAAGACACGTTTAAGTTTTACAACTAGTTAACAAACCCCCATCAAATCAACAACCAACACAAACCATTAGAAGAAATGGAAAATGTACAAGCAATGCAATAGCCTTTCAGTAAAATCACTAGAATCCAAAGCATGATCTCCAGTGAACATATGATAACGCAACCACTGCGGCACGTCCGAGAAATGAAACATGTAACCCTCAGGATTTTATTCAATATTGCCAATGCAAGGCTTGATCCCAACACCTATAGGAACAACGGGAGAAACTAAAACTCATGAGGATATTCCTGGAGAAGTCCATGTCAAATTAGGCAACACAAACTTGGGGATTCTTGTTTGTTTATTTGTTTGTTTGTTTATTTTATTTATATCGCGCACCTGACCCGGAGGTAATTGGGCGTTATAGGATAGTAATTGTTACAAGGCATAGAATAGACAGTTATATGCATGAATACAGTTTGAACATTCAGGTAAAGTTACAATGGTACATATATACATATTAATCATTATACATATTATACATTGGGTCATAGCAGTAGTATGTGCCGATCACCTAATGGTTAGTGGTATCAAGAGCTGTTGTTTTATGTTTTATTTAGTATCCAAGTGATAGCATGACTTCTGAAATTGTTAAAGGTTTGAATGGTTTGAATATTCTGAGGGAGAGTGACTATTGCATTGCTTGTACATTTTCCATTTTTTCTAATGGTTTGTGTTGGTTGCTGATTTGATGGGGGTTTGTTAACTAGTTGTAAAACTTAAACGGGTCTTCAGATGACCTACACCTGTGAAGCAGATGGTCAAAATAAAGAAGCATTAAACCAGTCTTACAAGTCCCATGTCCTGCAACAGACTCCCCACACTACACAATTATGTTCCCTGCAGTGACCAACAGAAAAGTACCCAAAGCCTATTCTTGATGAGTCCTTATCCTCCTGGCTAGTTTAAGCTAGTCACGGAAGGTCTCTCCTAGACCTTGATTTTTGTCTCTTTGAGATCTTCACTTCTGGGAGAATGGGTATGTCTCTCCCAACATATTCAGGGGTTTTTCAGGCACACAATATTATCTTACACTTCCACCATGGATACTTCTCCTCTGTTTCTTCAGGTAAAGACCTACTCCTCAGGCCTTTGTTTAAGGTTGAACTCTGGGCGGAGAACCTTTGTCCAGGGATCAGCTTTTGTAGTTCTGTAACCACAGGATTCATTTTGCAGCCTTCAGAATCTTGGCTACCTCTGCACCATTAGTAGTTTCCTATGTATTCAGGGATCTCTAAGACACACGTCTACTTTTGTCTAGTCTTCTCTCTCCTCTGTGGTTTCCCTTTTTCTTTTATACATCTAGGCCGGGGATGGCTTTCGTAGCCAGCCCGAGATTGGTCTGTAACATTTCTGCTTCTAATTAGTTCATGGTCTTTAATTCACTATTTCTACTGTAACAATATCTCTTCTTGAATTAGCTACCTTGTAATTGCGGAACCGCTGACCTAACATTTTTTTCTAAGGGTTCTCCAGTATGGTGGCACCACCTTTAAATTCCATTCAAGCTTCAATATGGCTCTGTCAATCCACAGGGTTTCAGAGATGAGGAGTCTCCAGAATTTGCTGTAGCTCTTTACTGCAAGTGGTCTGCTCTCTCCGTGACATGTGAGGACTATTTCTTGTTTCTTCACTCTTCACACCAGGTCTGCGTTGAGTGGATCATAAACTTCCACGGGTAAGGAGTTCTCTGCTTATTAGGGCAGAAGAGAGATTCAAGTTGACTTTTGGGTCATTAGGATGGGTTTGCCACTTTTGGGTGTTATTGATGGGTGAAATTCCACAGGATGGAAGCCTTTACACTTTCTCACTGTAGTGGTATTAAGCATATGGTTCACTGATTCCCGCTGACACTTATAGTAGGGGGGTTTACCCTTGCTAGTGTTGACCCACTTAATTGTGTCAAGGAAATACAGCTTCTCTGTGAGGGTGAAGTGCCAGTGGGATCCTGCTCCTTCCTTCCTTCCTTCCTTCCTTCCTTCCTTCCTTCCTTCCTTCCTTCCTTCCTTCCTTCCTTCCTTCCTTCCTTCCTTCCTAACTTCCTTCCTTCCTTCCTTCCTTCCTAACTTCCTTCCTTCCTTCCTTCCTAACTTCCTTCCTTCCTTCCTTCCTCAGGGAGACAGAACAGGGAGCGGCAAGAGTATCCCCTTCACAGCACAGGGGGTAGATTTCTGTCAGCTCACTCATTCTGGGCCAACCACTTACATTTCAGGATTTTAACCTAATCACATCTGAGGACCTTGTTGAAAGCACTAAGAAATGAAATGCCTCTGAAGAACTACATTACCCGCATTGAGCATGCTGATCATGGGAGAAGCAATTACAACATTTTGTAACACCTAACTCACAGCAAGAATTACCCTGTTCTCCATTAAAACGGGCACGCTTACACCTCTGTTAAAAAACCCAACCCTGACCCAGATATCTCTGAAAACTTTACATCACTTTCTAGCATCCCTTTCATGGATACAATTCTGGGAACAATAACTAGCATCCAACTCACTTGCCCGAGTGACGAGAACCAGCTATTGCATGAAAACCACTCTGGCCTCTGTTCGTAAAGGAATACGAAAGAACATTTCCTGAAAGCGCTTGACAGTAACATACCACCAGCCCTATTTTTTTCTCGACTTATTGGCTGCTTATGCTATCAACATCCTCATGCTAGTACCAAGGCTAGACATGCAAATGGGATTGAAGGAGCAACCCTGGACTGGATTACCAATTATCTTGTAGACCGTACCTCAAGTGTCAAAACAGGAGATTTCAGATCATCCAATTTTCCTCTGACGTGCAGGGTCACTCGAGGCTCATCCTTTCTCCATGGATATTTCATGTGTATGTTAAACCCTGTGCAGATCTCATCACCTCCACTAAATCCTATCAACTCTATGCAGATGATCCACAGGAAACACCAGCCATCATATCACCGAACCTCTCCGGAGAATCCAGGACTGGATCATACATATTCATTGTCTCAGTGTATCGAAGACTGCAGTTATCTGCTTCAGCTGCCCACTCCCACTTTAGTACTGTTCAAAAAGCCACCCCTTACGGGACTAGCGAATACCCGCACAGAACACGCTAAGGCCTCTATGAGCATCAATGCTCAGGCATCGTATGTGAGCAAGAATTGCTCATATTATCTAAGACTCCTGAGAGCAATTAAACCGCTCCTAAGTGAGGAGAATTGCGCCACTCTAGCCAGAGCAATCATCCTCTCACGCCTCAACTATGGAAATGCTATAATGCTCGGCGCAAGTAAGCAAAGTTTTTCCAAACTCCAATATATTCAAAATGACGGGTTAAAATTATTAAGCAGAAAACCAAAACAGAACACATTAGCAATGCAAGAAAACAACTGCACTGGCTCAAGGTGGAAGACAGGGTCCAGTTTAAAGCAATGACTCTAGTTCATAAATGTCTCTATGGGCAAGCCCCTGCTTATCTTACATCTAAAATCTCCCGATATGTGCCAAGCAGATCTCTTAGATCAGGAAATTCCAGCCAAATTGTGGTACCATCATATAAGAGAATGAACGGACTTGGAAGAGCCTTTCCTACTGTCGCCGCTGACAAATGGAACAACTTACCACTAAATTTGAGGTTAGAGTCCAACCTCATGAGCTTTCGAAAAAAACGGAAACCTCTTCTTTTCAGGAAAATGAGATACAGACAATGGGCCTAATTATGACTCCGGCGGTAGCCATTCTGGTAAAAACGGCACGGCTGTCGCCGGAGTCCTTTTTTTTTACAGCACCCGGCAATGGAGATCTACCGGGGCATTCCAGCCCCAGTGACCCCGGTATTTCCCCATTGCCAGGTGCCGAAAAAAAAGGAAGTCCCCATAGGACTCAATGGAGTCCATTCAGAAGGGTGCCGGTGCTACCGTCAGTGTCTGCGGGGGGGGCCCGCCCGCAGATCTCATAGTTTGCCAGTCCGGTAGCAACGGTGCCTGTAGTTAGCCAGTCCGGTAGTAACAGTGCCGGTAGCTTACCGGCACTGTTACTACTGGACCGGCAAGCCTGTTATGAGGCCCATTATCTCATATAATTGCCTCGCTCCGGTCCTGTCTCTGTATGTCCCATTGTCTAGCGTCTATTCGTTGCGCCCTGAGGCCTGCGTGCGACCGGCACAATACAAACAAATAGAAGTAGAAATAAGATCCTTGTAGTCATGTTTGACAATAGATTTTCACTACAATCCTACATTCTCATTGGCACAAATGTCACAATTTCCAGCACCACATCCTTTGGAAGATGGTGACATGAATCACAATATGGATGTTACCAAAGTGATTGTCCTCCCATGCCTCAACTACTGTAATAGCCTCTCAATCTGTGGTTAAACACAAAGCAAACACAAAGCAACTAAAACAACTGCAACTAATCCTAAGCAAAGCAGCAGCCGCAATGCTTGTCCTGGGTCTAAAATTGAGGGTGTTGTATCTTACGAAGCTTGCTAGCCCTACATTTTCTCCCCGGAGAACCAAATTCTGCCCAAAGTTTGCTGCTTCATTTCTCACCTGTTGCGAAACTATGATTCAATATAACTTGAATCCCAAGGAGAGTGCTGAGGTTCACACTTAACAATGATCTAATGCTACTTGTATTCAAGAGAATGCGACCCAGATATCTCTGAAAACTTTACATCAATTTCTAGAACCCTTGCAGTGTTTGACGCTACTGTGACAGGGCGCTTATCTAGCCCTATCAGGGGAGGGAGCACGAACCGGGCACCACCGGGTGCCAGAGAATGCTAGGACGGCGCCATGAAAGAACATCCTCATAGAGTAGTGTAGGGTCAGATAAGACTGTGTATGAGAGACGAGAGAGTGACTCTGGGTGAAAGGAGGCACCATCCCTAGTGACTCCCCCAGAACACTGAGCAGGCTAGGTAATGGAAAGACTATAAGGTCCCTACGGAGTCAGTTAGCTATCATATTCATGGCAATACCTTTGGTCCCGCTAGAAGATCAAATAGATAGATGTTACCTGACAATAGCAACCAAGGCTTGTTAGGGGTGCCTGGGTTAGGAAGGAGGGAAAGACGAGGAGTTTAGAGTCAGAGAGATGGCCCTAGCACCAAAGACCACAGTAGACCCTGAAAAACCTCTTTTTGGCCCCAAGTTATACTGTCTGTGCTGAGGAGAAATAAACTCCATTGGACTTTCTATCAGAATCAGTGGTTATTTGTGGCGGACAGCCGGGCACGCTGCACACTGGAACAACCTTCCTCTCAACCTAAAAGCAGAGAAACCTGAAATGCAGGCTCTGTAACCTCAAGCCCCTAAACGGTGAAACCTCCCCCACTGCAGGACTCCTATGTGCAATGACTGCCCTTTCCAGTTGCTGGCTGTTTCCTAGTAGTTTCTGTTAACCTTGAACCAGACCAAAGTGGGCTTGCTAAAGATTATCTTACTAGTACTTGTTTTTTGTCAAGCCACGTTTAGTTATAACTCTAATAGTAACACAACTAAGAGCTTTCATAGATATGTACCTAAGACATAGGAAAATACTGATTCCCCTCTGTGTAAGACCAGCCTTTGGGAATTCTCTACTATGCTTCCTCTTTTGAGTGACACCATTGTCCTCTCACACTACCCCATACCTGTATTTTGATTTTCCGTTTTTTGGGTTTTATGTATTCCTCCTTCCCATTTTGTCTTTTTTCTCTCCTGTATGATGTCGGTCTTCCTAGTGCTTTTACAGACTGAATTGAGATAGGATCAGCACACCTAATTATCGGTAATGTTTTGGTTAAAAGGATAGATGCAGTATTTTCCAACAGGGAGGAAGAAAAATCAATTCAGGGTGCAAGGGAGAAATAGGTGACTCTGGCATAACAAGTCACACTCAAAGGTAACAGATATAAGTTTCCAAAACTTGTGGACACTCCTGTCCCATGCACACTTATTCTACTAAAGAAAACTTCAGTCAAAACTGTTAATGATACTTTTGTAGGATTATAAAGTACATAATTCGTAAACAGCCTTTTATGAAGATACTGAGTTCAGTTAGTATTTTATTTACTTGTGATATTAATAATAAGGTAATCAGGTTTTACATTCATAAATTCATCATATCATTCATGAAACAACATAATGAAAAAAACATAATAATGAAACAAAATTCCAAATGACAATATATAAAATGAGCTCTATGCGTTTCGAGATGGCAATCACTTCTTCAGGAGCTAGAAATCAACTCTTTAAAAGAAATCTGGATTTTGTTTTTGTTAAGTGTTACCAAGTTGGGTGAGATAAAAGGATTTACCTTATTATACCTCTTCGATGAAACGTGCATTTTCATTTCCTGGCTGTTATCTCTAAAGTGTAAAATCTTAATTGAGTCATGAATTGACGGAATTCCATCCGCATATCTCTGCCTGTGGAGAGTATAGATTCTTGTTGAGTGGACATATGGGGTTAATGTGAGCATCTTTCAATTGTAAGTGAAATACTACTTACAAGTTGCAGTAGCTTCTGTGGAATCGCTATGCGTTACACTTATTGATGTGAAAAACGGTAACTTGGACGTTGTGTCTGCGCGACCATGTTTGCTGTGAAAAAATGGGGATATCACTAAGTACGTTTGTAAGGTTGTGTCAGATTAATTGATAGTAAATTATTTGTATTTTTATTTTCCGATAAGCGCGTTTGGCAGTGTACTGTAGAACACTACCAAATGTCTTAATGTCAGCACGAGCATTGCTCAGAGATTGTAGTCAAACGTTGCTAGGAAATGCTTTGGGTTTTAATGAACGTAATGTGGTCATGGCAGTTACGTCCTGGTTTCATGGGAAATGTAGTTTGCCGATGGTAAACCCTTCCAGTATAGTGTAAATGTAAAATAATAATCTTGGTCAAATTGGTAATCATTTGCCTGATCTATTACGTGATAATGTAAGTCAACATCATAAAGATTATTGGAGATCAGTGTTAAAGATTCTATATTGCAGTCCCTGGCGATTACGCCAGTATGTAATAAAATAAGATCACAATTCAAGTCCCAGTGATTGCATGAGTGATGACTAAACAAATGTAGTCCAACCTTGGCCTCTGCAGATAAGTACATCAGTTGTAGACTAGATACACCATTTGACTGTATGAGAACAGCTACTGATTCCTTAGGACTGGTAATTCAGTAGTATCCATAACAAAGACAAATTTAACAATTTGTAAACCCTGATCACAATATGTCAGTGGTATAACAAGTACAAGTATATACATTAATGTACATTAGACCTTGATCGTAAAAGTTTTTAATTAACAATGCTATTAAGTGTCAATCGTTCAATGATTTCACAATTTGCTCGTTAAACAACATTGCTATGCAGAAGTCAACTGTGGATACATGCTATGCCATGGTGTGAAATAACAATACATCTGAGTTGTATACATTAAATAATTTCCAAATTAGCTCAATAAGCATCATTGCTATGAGGTAGTCAGCTGTTGAGACATAATATAACAATTATCGCCACATACACCTAATTTATCACTGGTATTGAACAAGGAGTCAAGATATGTTTATTGATAGACAAGATGCAAAAGAGAATTCCTCATTCATTCCTGATAATTCTAGGGAATCAAGTTTACAAATCCAGAACATCTGTGAGTGTAATAAGATCTGTGATATTGCCACCTCGTGGTGGTTTAGTAATTGTTTATAGGATGACAAATTTGAGCTGTACTATAGTATGTTTTCTAAGTTCGAAATGTCGATAAACTGGTGACTTAACATTCTTGGTTCTGATGTTTGATTTATGTTCAGACAATCTTTCTTTCATTTTCCGCGTTGTCTGACCCACATAGCATTGACCACATGGGCAGATGAGGCCATATATGACAAATATGCTATTGCATGTGGCATATTATCAGAGTTTTACTTTCTGACCTGTACAGGGGTGTCTATTGAAGTCTCCTTTTTGCACATTGATGCAGTGGCAGCATGGGACGGTACCGTACTTTGGTTTGTTCATAAATCGGTGTGGGCACGCAGAGTTCGGCAGGCGAGTTCGGTCTGCCTCACACCCTGTTGGTTTCACTGCGGAACGCCTCGGCAAACGCTGTTCCTGCTGTGGACCATTGCAGTGTTACTGTGGCTTTAACTTGAAAGGACTATCAACAAAAAGTCCTTGAGACGCGCAGTGCCGGCACGCAGAGTTCGGCAGGTGAGTTCAGTCTGCCTCGCACCCTGTTGGTTTTACTGCAGAACGCCTCGGCAAACGCTGTTCCTTCTGTGGACCATTGCAGTGTTACTGTGGCTTTAAATTGAAAGGACTATCTACAAAAAGTCCTCGAGGCATGCAGCGCTGGCACGCAGAGTTCGGCAGACGAGTTCAGTCTGCCTCAGTCTGCCTCGAGGCAGCCCAGGCAGCGGCTTTTGAAACTTTCCAGTGAGATGCCGAAGAGTGGGCTTGCAGAAACCTTTTACGCCGAAGGAGTTCAGCAAAAGGTGAAATACATGCATGTTCACAACATCTTGTTACAGAGGTGACACACTGCAACAAAAGCAAGACACAAGTCACACTCTCCCAGCCTTTCACAGAACTGTAATACAATGTTACATTTGGGTCCACTAAAGCGTCACAATTCATGCAGAGAAAATGAGTTAGAACCTTCTGGCACCCTAAATGACACCACAAATGAGAGTCACGCCCAACCTGAGACAGAGTCTGAAACAAACAGAGAAAACGAAGATTTCAATCCCAAAGACTTAAACACAAACAACGCTGAAGTAGCAGCTGTAAATGAGGCAGATAATGCAGATTCAACAGCATGTCTAGCACACAATCGCACTAACAATGAGACTCCTACTACAGTAGTCGCCACACCAAACATGACGAGCCTCGAAATCGCACCAGAGAGGGTGCCAAAATCTGCCGAGCCTTTTACGATGCCAAACAAAATCTGCAACCCCGGCGATCTAACTCCAATAGGTAGTGAGACGGGAGCAGCCGCTGAGTTCAGAGCAAAAACAGCAACAAAAATGGTAAACGAAATCATCTCAGATGCAGAATTATTGGAAGCAAGTATGGCAAATGAAAACGAAACCGCGAAGCAATTTCCTACGATGCTGGGCCCGACAGATCTCAGAGAAACCTTAGTTGAAGTAAGCAAACATGTCACCGCTGCTCTCACCAACAACGAGAGCAACGAGAACAAGGTCAAATTTATAAATCAAACAGACATGTGCCTGAGACACCAAAAGTCATCACTTGAAATTGGCACTAATGAGGGGCAAATGGCCCCAGATGAGATTTCCCAAAATACTACATATCCAAAAAGGATGTCCATGTTACCAACGACGCCATTATGTGAATCGGTGCAAAAAAACCTCATCATGTCAGGTTCAAGTCGCCCGGCGAGTAACAATGCCGCCAAACAAAATCTAACTACCAAAAACATGGCCAACTTGTGATTTTTCCCAATTCAAACGGCTACTTGCTCACCGAGCCCACGTCAAGTGAGCACAATACCAACATCTTTCGAAATCATCTACCCCCTGCAGCTTATATGACGATTTGGGTCAAAGAGAAGCTCGGCTAACTCGATTTCTTAAGGCCGACTTTGCACGACTAATAGCAAAGCTAGCTGCCAGCTTCGACTCAAAAGGGGCGAGTAATGCAAGCAGAGATTTTTGGGAAATAGTACCGCAAAAAGGAATTGCCTATGGCAAAGAAATGCAGCACTTTGGCACTTCGAACTTGAGTGAGCCTATTGGACCTAGAACATCGCAAAACATGTCAATATCGTCACACAATGAGAGACCATTACCGACATTGCCTATTCAAGCAAACGGAAAACAACACCCGGAACATTTGAGGGCAAAAGCAGACACCAATCACATGAACAATCTGATCTGATCGCTCAACTCAAGACATTCTGCTAGATACATTGTCCAGTGTCCGAGAAAAAGAAAATGTACCAACTGTACCAACAGTACCAGAGTTAGGCAGTTTACAAAATGCTTCTCAAGAGCAACTTGCAAATGCGACGGCAGTGCTACCATTTTTTAAATTCTACAAATCTCTCCATGGCAACTTGAAAGATCACATGTCGCTTCTTGGAATAATGAATTCCAAAATGTCTGCTCTAGAAACACTTGCAACTCAGGTACAGAAAATGCTGGATGTTGAAGCCGAATCATCACTAAAATGGCAGAACAGACTGTGCGACCTTACAAGACATGAGATCAAAGTAAAAGCGGAATGAATGGAAGCAGTTTTAGACTGCACTAAATGGATGCGGCACATCCCGTTCCATCCTCTGTATGGAAACCTCATAGGCTCAAATCTTGGCGCGAAGAGCAGGCCCCAAGAAACCAAAGCCGGTATGACAACGGTTATTGAAGCAAAAAAGACGGTTATAGGTAATATTACCAAAAACAAATGACCGAACAACAGAAGTATCGAATCAAAAGGATCGAAAATCAAAGGTCTGACATCAGGCAAAAATCATGTAAAAGGTGATTTGTTCGAAAAAAAAGGATTGAAGATTAAACAACATATTGAATGAAAATTCAATCGATAAAGGGTTAAAAGACTGGATCTGAACAAAGAGTAAAGAACCTTGTGTAGAAAGCATATGCACAGGTGACAGTTGGAAACAAACTGTCAGTGTGTGAGGGAAGGTGACAAGGAAACACCAGCTGACACGAAAGAAAGAGGAGACGATAACGTATTTCCTGTCTAAAATCATCTGGTAAGTAAAACACATAAAATAGATGAAATATTTATAAAATTAGCACGTTAAAGTCAGCAACCGATAATTAACGATAAAATTGGCTATTTCAGATACGTATTGGTACAGAAATGGAGTACATAAAATCACAACTGGGCAGATCGCAGCTAGTATTTGAAGGATACATCTACAATTGAGAATCGACACGTAAGGATACCAGTTACTGGAAGTGTACGGAATATAAAAAATTACAGTGTACGGGAAGAGCAATAACTGAAAATGAAAATATAAGATGTACAGGGGAACATAATCATATGCCCGACACTACAACTGTATTAATTAAAAAATCGATAAGTGAACTTAAAAAAAAAAGTAGAGGAAAATAAAAATGAAGCGACCTGCTCGCTAAAAAACAAAACATGAAAAAATGCCACTGCATGTAGCTGCGCAAATGCCAAACACCAAGCTGATGAAAAGAAATGAAAATAGACAGAAACAACAAAAGGAAAACCTGCCGATGGCACCATAAACATATTTAAACATGCATGTGCTGGAAATTTTATAAAAAACAGCAAAGGGGAACAGTTTCTGTGGAAAACATTGGATATAAAAAATTAGAAAATGTTGATTTTTGCTACTTTGACAAATTTATCACACCTAGGAGATTCATCAATATGGAACGGAGATGCAACTTTCAAATCACGTTCAACACCATTTCATCAATTTTACAGTATTCACGCAACAATCAATGTAACAGTTATACCTTCAATTTATGTTTTAATGCCAGGGAAAACAGAGGAACTATATAGATATGTATATACAATAATTAAGGAATCATTGCCAGACAAATCACCAAAAACAATAATCATGGATTTTGAACAAGGACAAAATAGAGGACAGTGAATTTCAACATCAAATCAAGAAAATGTATGCATTGGCATTTGTGCAAGAGGACAGTGTAATAACGTATTATGAGACATTGATTTCAACACCGTACTTCACCGATCATGAGGAAGAATTATCTGATTTAATGGACTATTTAGAAAATATATGGATTGGCCAGCTAACACGACAAGGCACAAGAAGAAGAGCAAAATACCAAATTGAAATATGGAATTGCCACAAATCAGTAAAAGAAAGCTGTCCAAGAACAAACAACATCCAAGAAGGATGGCATAGCAAAATAAACAAAGAATTCAATATAAACAATCCGAATTCATGGCACTTCATAAATCACCTTAAAACAGAACAAACCACACAAGAAATAAAATAGCACAATCAATTTCGATGGAAAACACCCCTAAACACAAAAAAAATACTGAGATTACGAGGAAAGAATAAACAGCATAGTAAACAGTTTTGAAACAATGGAAGCAATGCAATACTTACAAGCCATTGCGTACAACTTGAAATGCAGGAATAAATGAAGAGAAACTCACCCAAAAGCACCATATCTGTAGTTCAAACGATGTCACCAAAAAAAGGAAACCGATAAAACACATATCCAAAAGAGGTACAAAAGATAATCCAAGTGGAAATACCATAAAAAAGTTTAAAAAAACACCAATCCATGGGGAAAAAAAACATAGGAAAATAAATGAAAATCCAATTCCGAACTCTGTGGGAAAGTAAAAAAACATCAATCCAAGGAAAAAAACCATACGAACATAAAATCCCGGTAGAAAGGCTCCGATCCAAAACAGCAATCCAAAGTAGAAATAATCCAAGCAGGAAAAAATAAAAATCCCAAAAAACGTGTCCATTGGGAAAAAAAGCAAATCCATTTAAAAAAGGGAGCACGTACGAAAAGCGTCCGGACCAGGAAAAAAGAACTCATAAAATGGCGACCAAGTAACCTTACGTAACGTAAGACGTCATACGTTAGACACTAAAGAATACATAAACAAAACTTTGAAATACAAAAAGTAATCAAAGTTTAAAAACTTTCAATATATTTATTTATTTAACAAATGTTCAATTTCACTATATTTATATATTAAATGCAAGAATAACGTTTAAATGACATTAAATATACAAAATATATTATACTGTATTTAAGAATGCATGCAACCCATATGTCCACACCAAAATAACCTCATTATTGAAAAACAAAATACAGAGTAATTCATTATTATTAATACATGTTGTGTTCGAAATTTATCAAAGAATGTTTCTCAAAAATGACTATTCGACCCTTTTGTATTTCGAACAAATGTATTCTCACCTTTTGCAGTCGATCCTTTTGATTTCGGTACTTTAACTGGACACCAACAAGACTATGGCGACAAAAGCAAGAAATGAGACACATAAGGACTTGATGGGCCAGCTAGTGGAAAAACCTTGCGCTGGAGCACCTAGTACTGCAAAATCACCAAAGCTGGCACCTCAATTACAACAACTTGACAAGGCAAACAGCCAGAAATGAGCAGAGGAGGCAGGCATCAAACCATGAACCACGATTGAAGATTTACCAACAAAAGGGCCGATTAAAAGAGCCAGCCACAACATCCAAAGAAAAAAGTTGAAAATAGGACCTGTTATAGGACCGAAAGTTCCAGCTGTGCTCTTTGTTGACATAATTAAGCAAACTTCAACATTTGATATTTTTGCAAAAAGGGAAACAATTATCCCCTCCAGGGACGCTGATCAAAATTGTAAGGGGAAATTGACAAGTGCAAAGAATACACAGAAGCCTATCAACTTAGTGAACAAGAGAGGGAAATCAAAAGGATCAAAAACCTTTATCCGAAATCTTAATATCCCTCCAGTAATCCCTGTTTTTGATCAAAGGCCTTCTCTGATGAAGCAAAAAACAGCATTTAAATCTAATACAACTTCCCTCCAACCAACTGATATGCAGCATAGCAATGGTCAAGCCAAAAAAAGACAGCCATTGGATGAGAGTGAGTCCAGTGGATCACATTCATTCGCATCACAGGATCTAGCAAACCTGTGAACATACTCAATAGACAATGAAACACCAGAGAATTCAGTAGTTGACATTACGTATGTCGACAGTCCAAAAGGCATCCCACAAACGAGACGACAGAATGCAACAAAATGAACGTACCTAAAGCAGCAATCGTCAAAATCGGCTGCTCAAGGGTGGGTTATGCCTGGTCGACAAAGTTCTATCGGTCTATGCGCATCAGACAAATTGAAAAAAATACATGAAAGAAAAGAAGTGGAAGCTAGTGTATGGAGTTTAAATCCCAAATACACTGTAGCGCAGGTACACGCAAAAGAAAAAAAATGGAGGAAGCACCCTCAATTAGCAACAAATGAACAAGATCCAAGTGGAAATTACAAGTGGAAAACGTTGCTGGGTCAAAGAACGAAGTGAACTTGAACCGATATAATATCTTGAAAATGCTTGATTCAGTCCTGTCTCTTTGTACAATTTTGACAGATGATGTTGATATCGTAAAATATGCATCTGAGCAACGTTCAGATTGGGTTATTTTGCATCTTCACTCATCAACAATTGAAGGTACTCTTCTGTCAGCAAGTACTGCGTTACTTTCATTTGGATATTAACTGACAAAACACTGAGAAGAAAATGGAATTCAGGAGCTGAACACTCAGATCTCACCAACTTCTCAAATACATAAGGATGATGACACAACGACAAGAGAAATATTTGTGCCGGTGAAGGAAACTAGATCAGACCGTCACTTGTGCTGACAGTTTTCAGCAACTGAGGACTGCTGAATAAGTTTGTGGAACACGAGAGAATTTCGACACTTGTTCTGCGTAGGTGGCCTAGAAAAATGAGGAAGTCCAATAATTAGCCTTCAGGAGTCCTAGTTACGTGAACCACCGTCGTGTGATGGGTACACACCCCTATTAAATCCTGCAGGAAAGGGAAATGTAGGATTTCCCTTTTCCGGCCTACTGACTTTAATTGGGCACATTTCAAACTGGAAGATGATAAAATCTGTAAATCCCAATCTGTTCCTTCAATGCACAGTAATTGAATCAATGAGAGGAAGATGTAATAAATCAAAATACCTCTCTATTGTCAATTTATATTGGAATCCGGACAAGATTTAGACAAAAAATGTTGTATCCTCAGTCGCATCGATACTTGATGAATGTATCCGAGAATAGGCAGAGCTAACAACTAATATATACAGTCATCTAAGCCTGTGTTGGTTTGATCAAAAGGGGACGAGGAAAGAAGCCTATACTAATTCTCCTGGGAAACAGGCGGAAAGACAGCAAAGCTGGGACAAAGAAATGGCATGCAGAAACTATGTGATGCTCAACGGAAAAATTCCAGGAGATATTCCTGCCCGCCCGACATGGCATTGAGCGAGTGATCTCAAGATCGACTACTTTTGGGCTTCAAAAAACCTGGTTCCAATAGTAAAAACCCTTGGAGTAACAACAATGTCAAACAAAGATCACAACGCTCTCAAATTGACCTGGGTAACTGAAAAGTGGCAGTCGTCAAATATTTACAAGTGCAAATCAAGGACTAAGTCGGCTGCGGTTGACCAAAGGAGCCACTGAACAACTACGGAAAATGTTTGCAAAGCTCAACAAAGAAGGAGATGATGTAGTCAATTATGTGCCTCTACTAAGACAGTTTAAAACTAATAAAAGTGGCTTTAGAGTGGAAGGGCCAAGTTGCTAAATATAGCAATTAGCAAGCAAATAGCTGCAGAGAAAAGAAAACTGTGAAAAGACATTAATTGGATAAAATCAACCAAAGTCCAGAATACAGGTCTGGCTATCAAAAAACAGCGGCAGAAATACCGAAATTCCAGAGATACTTGGACCATTTTGAATGAAGGTTCTCCCTTAAAACAGGCACATCTGACTAATACCACCAGTGCAGACAAGCGGAACAACATTACTCAGAGGTCTTCAAAGCTCCCTGCTGCAGGGTCAAGCCCAACATTCGTGAAGTGAGAATGCCTTGGTCAGTTGAAACGAGTCGATCTGAAATAAGAGAGGCAATAAGTAAATTAAAAACTCAGGTGCCGCTTGACCCGACGGGCTGAGCAATATCACTCTCAAAAAGAACAAAGAAGAGTGGTTAACTGGGGGCGTGGCTTGGGCAGCCATGGAGTAGGACGTGCTTCCTGAGCAGCTCCGGAGGATCCGATATATGATTCGTGAAAACTACCTTTAAAAACGCGCCACTGATTCCAGGATTGACCACACATGCATGGGAATGTGTGTTCTGCTCACTGTATAAAGACCGAGAGAATCGTAAGTGGAATTCTGGAGGAATTGCTCGGCGAACGACGGCGGCTTCTCGGTCCATTGTCACACAAGATGGCCGACAACAAAGGAAACGAAACTAGAGCACCCGAAGAGGCGGAATAGAGGCGGCGGCCGCGGGGAAAGAATGATGATGGCGAAGTGGAGACAGAGCGAAACCCCTGTGGCGGTGAGCCTTGTGTCGCGATGGCTTGTGTGCTGACCCGGAAGGCAGGAGCCCGGGGGCAGCGGGGGTGCGAACAGATAGGCCGCACCACGATAGGCACGGGAAGCGCTCGCTCGGTACTGATAAGCAGCAAGTTGCGGCGAGAGGCGGCGGATGGTGTGACGGCTTGAAGATCACTACAACAACTGATAAGGGTGGAAAAGGTGGTCGGGGAGGCACGCGGATGCTGAATCGCGATAGAGAGGCCCAACAAAGGCCGGAAAATTTCGGCGCGAGGGGCAGTGGGCAAGAATAAGAATAAACAACCCACAATGGATATTGTTGCCAAAACACAACATTCTCCTGCGGCCATCGCACCCAAAGGCCCGATGGTACCAGCGGAGGGCACCACAGCAGCTGATAATCATCAGATTTTAGAGGCCATCAAGGGGCTGAAAGACTCTTGGGGGGTTGCGATGTTGGACCTGCGCACTTCCCTGGAGGCTAAAATTTAAGCAGTGGGCATTGAAGTCTCCCTGCTGAGGCAAGATGTCAGGGGGCTGGCGGAACGAACAAGCAGCCTGGAAGGTGCGGTGTAAACTAACACAGACACCAGCACTAACAATGCAAAGGAGATCCATGTCCTTAAACAGCAAGTGGCTAACTTGGAGTCTCGAGCAGAAGAAGCAGAAGGGAGAGCGAGGAGAAACAATATTCGCGTGGTGGGCTTGCCGGAGGGTGAAGAGGGCCAGGACCCGACAGACTACATCGAGAACCTACTCCTACAAGGAATTGGGGCTGGCAAACTGTCGCAGGGATTTGCAGTGGAGCGTGCACACAGAGCCCTTATGAGGAAGCCGAGACCAGGAGCCCCTCCACGGGCGGTAATCACCAAAATATTAAACTACAAAGACCGGAGGAAAATACCGGAGTACTTCCGAAAAGTTGGAACAATTGAAAGGGCCTCGAGCACCATCATGGCGTACCCGGATTATAAAATGTTGGTCTAGAGGCAACGGTACAGCTATGTGACCATTAAAAGGAGGATGCGTGCGGCTGGGATAAAATATATGCTTCTGTACCCTGCAAAATTGAAGGTGGTACAGAAGAGCAAAATGTATTTTTTATACACTCCGGAAGATGCAACGATGTGGCTGGATCTGCTGGGCTGCCCGGAACAAGACACGGAAGAGACCCAAGATGGACGCGATAAGTGACTGGGATACGGTATGCATACTGTTAAGGTGGCATGTGAGCATCCCAGGGGTGCCTAGACGAAGGCTAAGAACAAAGGGCGCGGCTGTAGGAGGCTGATATTTTGTTAAAATAGAGCTGATTGTAACGGATTTAAAGGACTTGAATATAGTGCCGTGTACCTATATTCAAATTGTATAGCAATGTGTAGTCAATCCGATGTGCCATAGGAGCGGCAGGGCGAAAGCACCCTACCCCCCAAATTATAGTTGTAGTAGTAGTAGGTTGGCCACTACGGCGGCCTCACCCTGCGGAGCTTCGAGTACAGGCGAGAGCCAGAAAGAGCTGGATGCGGGGGATCCTGTGATCCAGGGATGGAGCTGGGCAACAGTTGGGGGGGTGTGATGTTGGGGAAGGGACAGGAGGCGGGAGGGAGGGGGAGCGGGAAGTTTGGTGTGTTTTTGGTTGAAGGGAATTTAGAATGGGATGCGAGCCTATACAGATTGGATTGGAATTCAAAGTCAAACTGCACCTGTGGGAGAGGGAACGGAACTGTGACAGGCCATGGGGGACCTTAAGATACTACAACATACTAAGAGAGACCAATGGAGTTATTTATAGACGTATGTCCCGAACTCCTATAAAAGCTTAGTAGACAATATTCGACAAAAGGGAACAGACCGTCTTTCTCTTCCAATAACTCTCCTGACTAATCCCTATTTTCAAACACCGTCCGAAAACCAAATAAAGACCGCATACAGGATATTAAGAATCAAATTCAGTACAATTTTATTCAAGAAAAAAAGACAATATTCAAAATTCTAAAAAGTCAACATATCTAAAAGAAGAATGTAAAACTGGGTGCACTTGAGTTAAAAAAATACAATAAAAGTTCTAAATCAGTTTCAAATAAAATACTGAAAAAAACTTTCACAAACCAGTCAAGGTGTCACCTATACACCCAAAAGAAAAACTCCTGCCTATACAAATCTAAACAAAGCAGTACACAAAAATAAACCCTGGTGTATAATAAAGCTTTTGGTAGGTAGCACCTTCTAACAACCCTTGTTCAGGGTTTGATAAAGGTGTGTGAATACTCTGTTTGTTGATTGTCTACCCTTTACAGTCGCTACTGGGGTGACAGAAACCACTAGATTGGTCTATGTACAGCACCATATTGTTTAAGGTGTTCATATGCCCGACATGTTTCATTCAAAAAAACATATTTAGCCAAAGTAATCTGAATTTCATCAGGGGATCAAAAGCAAAAAAATCTGCTATACAAATAACAGATAAGTAAATTCAAAGACAACTATAAGTAACTGTCTGAGAAGATGGGGTGTGTCTCCATGTAGGGATACTTCCATACGCTGAAGGTTTAGGATGAGAAGCAACCGATTTCAGTTTCGCCAAGTCAAATACTGCTAAGTGACGATGAAGGGGGGGTTAAGATACTTACATGGAATGTGCGCGGGCTCAATAGCTACTTAAAAAGGAACAAAGTTATGTTGTACCTGCGCAGGCAGAAAATAGATATTGCATTGCTGCAGGAGACGCACTTTACACGAGAGAGGATGGACACGATTGCAGGGAAGTGGAAAGGTTTGCTGGTTGGCTCATCGTACTCTGCCTATGCAAGAGGAGTGCTTATATGGGTGGCGCCACATGTCCCTTTTCAGCGATTGCAAGTGGTGGCTGATACAGACGGGAGGATGGTTATGCTGAGGGGACTGGTGGAGAACAGGGAGATAAGCATTGTTAACACGTATGCCCCGAACCAGAACACACCGGCGTACATTAGGACATTGAGTGCGAACCTGAGCGCATGTGTAGGAAGCGCGGTGATCTGGGGAAGGGACTTCAACTGCGTATTGAACCCGAGGGTGGACAGATCGGATGGGAAGTTGGATAGACCGGCCCCTGCAGCTAGGGTGTTACAGACATTGCTGGATGACTGATGATAGCGGAGATTGTACATATAGAGTAAAAGGCCATGGTCCTCTCGGACCACTCGCCCCTGATTCTCACATGGCAATACTGCCCCGCGAGAGCGAGGATCCTGACGTGGCGCCTACGAGCGGAGGCGTTGCGGGACCCCTTTTTTAGAGAGGACTTGAGGGAGGATATCGTAAATTATTTTGAAACAAATACTGGGAGCGTGGACTCTGAAGGCCTCCCATAGTGTTCCCGCAGAGTTGTCATGAGGGGTGTGGCCATAGCGAAATCCAAGGGCCTACAAGGTGGGGTTTTGGCTGAACTGCAGGAGAAGGAAGAAAAATAAGAAGAGGCATTAAAGGGCGGAGACGATACAGCGGAGAAGCTAGAATTGATACTTAGGCTACAGCAAAAATGTGCGGAATATTGGGAGAGATTGTGCAACCTTAATTATAAAAAATACATAGAGACAGCATGCGGGAGGTGATAAACCGGGGAGACTTTTGGCGTGGTTATATAAGAGTGATACCCATTGATAGTCACAATCAGAACTTTAGAGCGAGAAGACGGTAGCGTAGAGGACACCCAGGAGGGAGTTAATCAAGCGTTTGTGGATTATTATAAAGTATTATACGGAGATGATGGGGAAAGTAGCCGCGCTATGATGGAAGAAACGCTTGAGGATATGGGGTTGCCCAAGATAAGCGAAGAGGAGAGAGAGGAACTAGACACCCCGATCACCTTGGAAGAATTGGGGGAGGTGGTGAGACAGCTGCCTACTAGTAAAACCCCAGGGACAGATGGGCTCCCAAGTGAATTTTACAAAGTATACATAGAAGAGGTCCTCCCCCCCACTGCTAGAGATGATTAACGAAGCGTTCGAGACGGGACGCTTAACAGAGTCACTGAGAGAGGCTGTCATAATACCTCTCCCCAAACCTAATAAACCTGGGCACAGCTGTGGTTCCTTTAGACCCTTGTCAATGCTGAATCAAGACGGCAAGATATTAACTGCTGTCTTAGCAAATAGACTGAAGAGGGTTATTAGCAAATTAATACATCCGGATCAAACGGGCTACGTCCCCCATAGAAACATTACCAATAACCATAGTCGACTCCAGAGAATCATTGAGTTTTTTTGAGAAAGTGATGAGGAAATGGCAATCGTGTCCTTGGATGCGATCAAGGCCTTCGACTCCGTTAAATGGCCATGGCTGCTGGCGGCCCTGAAGCACTACGGGTTAGGGCCTGGATATGTAAGGTGGGCGAAAATTTTATATAGCGAACCGCTGGCTAGAGTTAAGACAGGATCTGTGATATCAGAGAGGTGGCAGCTCAGCAGGGGTACTAGACAGGGATGCCCGTGGTCTCCAATGCTCTACATACGGGCCCTGGAACCTCTAGCAATATAGCTGAGGCAGCAATATGACACCATAGGCATCGAGGTGAAAGGGGAGCGGCATTTGATCTCCCTATATGCAGATGACATGCTGCTGTACGTGGGATTCCCAGAAGAAAACCTCCAGTACATTCTTGAAGTGCTTGGGAGATACGCTGCGCTGTCCGGCATAGCGGTGAACCCCCAGAAGTCTAGCTTGTTCCCATTAGGGGGGTACATGGGCATTCCAGCGGAGCGGTTACCTGTGTTTCAGGTGCCGTGGGCAGTTAGCACATTTCGGTACCTGGGGATTGACATATATCACACCGTGGAGGAAGAGCATAGGTGCAATACAGAAGTAGCCATCAAGAAAATCGAGAAGTGCATGCAGTTTTGGGCAAAGCTGCCTTTGGCGATGATGGGGGGGGGGCTAAAGATGGTGGTCCTGCCGAGGCTCCTACACTACTTCGGGAACATACCGTACCTGATTCCAAAGAAGTTCTTCACCAAATTGAATAGCATGTGTAGGGACTTTTTGTGGCATGGCACGCGAAACAGAGTGGCGTTATGGAAGCTTCAGAACTTCCATGACAAAGGAGGAATAAAGCTGCCCAACTATGAGGCGTACTATGTGGCAAGCCAGTTGCAGTATGTTGCCAAATGGCTCTCTGATGAAGAGACCTCTGAACTTAGGCTGTTTGGGCGTGATTGTGCACCTTTTTATCTGAAAGAGATGATGTGGGTACCCAAGGCGGAAATGGTGGGGCGCCCTAAAATGATGCTACTGGGGAGGAAGGTGTGGCGAAGGGCATGCCAAATGATGGAGGACCCGTCCCCATGCTCACCGCAGATACCATTGGTTGTATTGACGGGGGCAGACGCTCAGCTACGAATGATACTCAGGAACCACTGGGAACCGGCTGGGGTGGCAACAATGGGTGATATTTGGCAGGAGGGCTCAAGTATTACTTTTGAGGGGCTGCGGGAAGAAACTGGGTTGCACGAGGGCCAGTACATTACGTATCAGAGTGGTACAGAGGATTAAGAGAACCTGGCCTGAAACTGTGTTGGAGGAAGTATTAGACGCCACCATAGACGTGATATATGACATAGCTGAGGTGGGGTCACAAGATTTCCAGACTGTATGAAATGTTGATGTCTAAAGTGGGGAAGGAGGTCACGCAGTTGAGACTCGACTGGGAAATGGAGGTCGGGCCCCAATGGGAGACGGGATGTGGGAACGGGCGCAGGGGTATCATAAGAAGGTGTCTAGAAACACGAGGCTGAAACAGATTCAGCTGTATATAACACACAGGGCCTATATGACGCCTTGGAGGATATCGAGGTTTGAAAATACAGGGCGGCAAGCATGCCCCAAGTGTGATGAGGAGAACGGGGGCATGGTGCATATGTTCTGGTCATGCCCGATCATAGAGCGATTCTGGAGGGGAGTGAAAGAGAAACTGGAAGAAAAAGGGGTCAAGATAGTAGTGGATACAGTGTGGGCCTGTCTGCTGGGGGGGTTCCCCAGACCACAGAAGCTCAGGCATATAATTAAGCTGAGGGATCCTGCTTATGTGCTCGCAAAAAGGATTGCCATGGGATGGATGTCCTGCCATGTGCCAAAGGTAGAGGTGTGGTGGAAAGACTTGCAAAAATGGGCGGAAGCCGAAAACATGGCATGGCAAGAACCGAGTAGCACAGGGGGTGGGAGGAGGAGAATGAGTCCCTGATGGCCTGAAAATCACTGATAGCCGAACTGTTTGGGTCATTAGCTGACCCGGCTCAGCCTGTAGAAGAGGGGACCGAACCACAGGATGCGGAAACTGAAGGTTTAATGAAATAGACTCGTAAAGGGGGTGGGTTAGGGTAAGCAGTGGTTAGAAGTTAAGAAAGTGTAATGAAACTGTTGGAACATGCACTGTTTGTTTGGTTTGTATTGTTTGGTTGTTTGTTAAATTCAATAAAATCTTTTTTTTTTAAAAGAGTGGTTAACTTTTATCCAAATTTAATTGGAAAGATGTTTGCCTCATTTCTGCAGAAACAGCTAGACAAATGGACAGAGGAGGTAGGCTTTGTGGATCCTAGGCAAACCGGATTCACTAAAGGCGTCAGAGTCGAACTTAATCTAGCGATAATAAACCTACTGAAACTTACAGCAATGAAGGATGGGAAAAATGTGTTCCTGTCGTTCATAGACTTACGCCAGGCATTTGACAACGTAAATCGAGACAGATTATGGCCAAAACTAGAACATTGCACTGTCCACAAAAATTGCTAAGGCAGTAAAGCACTCCATACAAATTTTTCTATAAAGGTTCGACTGAACACAGATGGCGACCTCTCTGCTAAGATCAATACAGAGAAAGGAGTAAAGCAGGGCTGCCCGTTGGCAGCACTGCTATTCAAACTCTACATCTCAGACTTGGATACGGCCTTCCAGAATACCATCTCATTTCCACCAAGAGTAAATAATCAGCAAATACGAAGGGCTATAATCGCCGATGATGTTGTGTTAATGGACACTACTAAAATTGGTCTCCAGGGGCTAATAAAGGACCTGGTGATTTACTTTCATGACAACAACATACAAATAAATGTTGCCAAATCTAAAATCATGCCCATCGGTACAAAGTTGGGCAAGAAAGGCTCGGAGTACAAGTGGTACGTAGAGGGAACCCAATTGGAAAGGGTAGACTCAATCAGATACCTAGGTATCCTGTTTAACAAATCAATACGGGATTGTGCATGGACTCAGGACCTTAAAGTCTGAATGAAAAATCTAGCCCTGCAGGGAATGAAAATACATGCAACCTACGGAAAATTCACTGCAAAACCAAAACTTACGTTTTATCGTCAAAGGGTGACAGCAACAATAACATTTGTCAGTGAAGCCGGATTCAACATCGTGCGTGATACTTGGGGAAACCCTGGAAGGTCAATTTTGCCAGAAAGTTTTGCGTCTCCCAATGAGCGTACCCATTACATTACTAAGATATGAACTTGGCCTTCAATCTTTATTCTCGATCGTGCTCTGGAAATCGATCATGATGTGGAGAAATATGACACAGATATCTGCAGCCCTACCATACCAACATTTGGCTCCACAAAAGGACAAACCTGATAAAGGGTTACGCCAAATCTGGTCTAACAAAATTCAAGTCCAACTAGCTGCAGCAAACATTGATATTTGATTTGATTTTATTTTATTTATAAAGCGCAAAAAACCAGGCCCAGGGGCAACCGGGCGCATACTCTTAAACATGTTACAAAAAGCAGTAGTTACAGTGAGTTACAAAAATATACAGCATATATACATGTACATACTCTTAAACATGTTACAAAGAGCAGTAGTTACAGTGAGTTACAAAAATATACAGCATATATACATGTACCGAAGGGTACCATTAACAGCGTATAATACAGGGACAGAGCAGAGAGAAAATGTATATTCAGTTCTGTACCCCACATGGAGTCTGGACTGTGTCAAGGTCTCATGAGTCTTGGGAGAGCAGCCATGTTTTAGCATTGTTCTTGAAGGAGTGGAATGATGGTTCAATTCTGATAGGTGTGGGCAAGGTGTTCCAGAGTTTGGCGGCCAGGACGGGGAAGCTCACCCCACCAGCTTTTTGGAGTTTGCATCTAGGCACGATGAGGCTGTGAGTTTTGGCTGCTCTGGTAGGTCGATTGGAGGTGTGGCGTGAGAAGCGAGTGGACAGGTAAGGTGGGGCGTTGTTGTTCAGACATTTGTGAGTCAGAGCTAGGGTTTTCAGGGCAATTCTCTGTTTTACCGGGAGCCAGCGTAAGTCCAATCTGACGGAGGAGATATGAGAGCGTCTCGGGATGTTTAAGGCTGCCCTTAAGGCATTATTTTGTACAGTTTGCAATTTATTAAGGTTAGACTGACTGGTCCCTAGGTAGAGGGCACTACAGTAGTCGATTTTGGCCATAACAAGAGTTCTGGCGAGTGTGATACAGTTGGTGGAGTTTAGGAAGAGTCTACAGGCAGTGATAAGTTTGCAGGTATAGGCCGAAGCTGACCTAACTGCATTTATTTGCCTGTTCAGAGAAAGCGAGGAGTCAAGATAGACCCCTAGCGTCTTAGTATCTTTGGAGACTTTAATGTCATTGCCGTCAATAATGAAGGACTTGTAGGTTTGGTCTAGTTTGTTGAGCCGATGATTTGATCCTAAAAGTAAGAGCTCAGTCTTATCATCGTTAAGGCAAAGTTCGTGCTGTGCCATCCAGGCCTGGATGACCAAGTAAACATCGTTAAGGGCTTTGGTGTCAGCTGTGTAGTCTCCTGTGATAGGGATGAGTATCTGGGTGTCGTCCGCGTAGTTAGTGTAGGAGACACCGAGATAGTCAAGCACATCGAAGAGGGGCTTGGTGAATACGTTATACAACGTAGGGGATACACACAAGCCTTCAGGAACGCCACAGTGAATGGGGGAGGGATCCGCTGATGCCAGCGGTGAGAAGACCCTCAGGAATGAGTGGATCCAGGCATTGGCAGAGTCGGAGAAGTGGGCTGCGGATTTGAGATGCTGGCAGAGTATTTGGTGGTTGACCAGATCAAAAGCCGCGGAGAGATCGAGGAGAAGGAGAAGAGCTAGCTTCCCATCGTCCTTCAGTGACTCCATCTGAGTTTTCAAGTCGATCAGAGCTGACTCCGTGCCATGTTTAGGGCCGAACCCTGATTGTCTTAAGCCCAGGAGATTGTTTAGTTCGAGATAATCCTGAATCTGCAGGTAGGCTGCGCGGTCCAGGATCTTGAGCAGGAATGGGACTGTAGTGATAGGTCTGAAGTTAGTTGGGATATTAGGGTCAAGGGAGTGTTTTTTGAGGAGTGGGATAACCCATGCATCCTTTAGGTTGTCGGGGACAATACCCGTCTTGAAAGAAGCATTTATGAATGCTGTAATGAACGGGGCTAGCTCATGAGATGCTTCCTTGATAATAGGAGCTGGGCAGGGGTCGCCTTGGCAATTGGAAGGTTTTAAATTGTTTATGATGTTTTCTACTTCGAGAGTAGTGAGTGGGGAGAAGGAGAAAGGTTTATGCGGATAGGTTGAATGTGTATTAAGTGTAGGTGTGGTCGGTGGTTGGTCAAGCTGTAGGGATTTCTGTTTGTCCCTGATTTTAGATTGGAGGGTAGCAATTTTACACAGGAGTGCTGACTGAATATTGGTGCACCAAGTGTTGTCTTTGGAGCAAGAGTCAGGGGGGGCTGCAGGTGTCTCGAGTTCCTTAAGGATATTAAAGAGTTCCTTAGTATTGGACTGGGCTGACATAATGCGGTTATTATAAGAATCTTTTTTTGCCTGGAGTACAGCTTCTTTATAGTTAAGGGTGGCTATCAGAAGACTGTCCTTGTGGGCGTCGGAGTGGTGACTTCTCCAGCGTGACTCTGCTGAGCGTTACTCTTTGCGTAACACTCTAAGCTGGGGAGTAAACCATTAGTTAAGATGTGCTCGTTGTTTGGCTTTCCTCAGTTTGAGCGGGGCGATAGAGTTGATGGCTGCAAGCAGGGACTGGTTATACATGTCGGCTAGGTTGGTGGGGTCTGAGCAAGTGTCAGGAGCGTTATTTAGTGTGGGAAGGATAAGGGGGAGTAGTTTTTCTGTCGTAATGTTCTTTTTATTTCCAGTGAGGGTGGCTGGGGCGACCAAAGGCCTGGGTGGTGGGGCTGCTTCAATGCTGAAAGTGATGACATGGTGGTCAGACCACAAGCAAGGGGCGTTGGAGATTACGCTAATATTGCAATTGGTGTCACTAAGCCAGTCAAGGGATCGCCCTTTAATGTGGGCGGGTTCCTGTATGTGGCGAGTGAAACCTAAATCTGTTAAGGTATTAGCTAGGTCGAGGGCCGCAGGATCATTAGGGTCTTGGTGTCCTAGATTGAGGTCGCCAAGAATGATGGTTTGGGAGTTGGATTTAGCATTGTTGAATACTAAGGTAGAGATATCATCCACAAAGGATGTGGGTGGACCAGGGGGTCTATATATTAGGTGGATTGTAGCCGTTTGGTTAGCTGAGAGTCCAAGCTTGACAGAGAGTAACTCTGCAGTTTCCACCTTAGTGCTTGGGATGGTTCTAAGTCCTAATGAGTTTCTAGCGATGAAAGCAATTCCTCCACCTCTCGAGGTGCGATCACATCTGATGATGGAGTAATCAGTGGGGATGGCCAATGATAGTGCCGAGCCGGAAGCTGCGTGCAGCCAGGTCTCGGTGATGGCGATGAAGTCGAGTTCCTGAGTTTTGATAAGATCAGCAATGTCCAGAGCGTGCGCAGCTAGGGATCTTGCATTAATCAGGGCAGCTTTAATTAAACCAACGTTGCTTGATGAAGCTGTGATGGTTTGAGTGTGATGTGGCGTGGGTGAGGTGGCCGTTTGTGGAGGCGGGCTGTGCGTCTGAGTTTTGAGGTGTGGGCTCAGGTACATGGGGTGTCCCTTCTTACCCATAAGTCTAGATCCTAATCTTAGGTTTCTAAGAGTGATAGGACATGGTTGGTTAGGTGAGGGTTTTTTGGCGAAATGGTCGAGCCATAGGGCCGGATCGTTGAGGTAGATGTTGTGGTATTGAGGTGCAGTACTTTGGTAGGTATCAGGGGATCTGTGAGAGGTGGCCATGGATGAGGTGTGCAAGGAGCTAGGTGCAGCTAAATCGGGAGGTGGTAGGTATGATGACCTGGTAATTGACCACACTGAGAGTAGTTCTTGTAATGAGGAGAGCAGTGACCTTAGGGAGGACCAGCGTGGTAGCATGTTACCGAGATTAGAGAGGAAGGGCCGCTGAGTCTGTGAGGCAGTTATAGGTAAACGTTACAGGCACTATTTGGCTAGGCAGTGCGTGCTCTGTACGAGCAATGCAGGCTAATGAGTTTAAGACAGGTTAGGTCTACTTATTCAGAGTCAAGCAATGGGGGTGCATCAGATCAGGGTACACAGGCAAAGCAAATACCAAGCTTGCATATACATTAGCATGTTAGGCAGGGAACAATGCAGAATGCAAGAGGCGTGATCTAATTGTAACGGTGCAACAATTCAGGCAGAGAAGACATTCTAGTGTTGGCAGCAAGTATTGGCAGATCAGGTAAATGTCAAGGTGGAAGGCACGGCTGAGTAAGGCAGGTACCCTGGAATTAGCTTAGATCATGTGGACATGTCTTATGCGGAGCGGTGCAACATATGCAGGCATAGATCAAGGTGTGGCGCAGCAAAATTGGGAATACACAATGAGCGTATCAGGCAGGCAGAGTAGCATATATCATGGAGCTAACAAGTGGGTCCAAGTTACGGTTCTGAGCAAGAGCTCAATCATTTCAAAAGCGAGCATGGGGTTGACAGCATAGTAGTTTCAAGGCAAGCACAGGCGAACAGAGGCGCAAATGAAAGCAGTGCCGTGGTCATGCAATGGGAAGGTATGGGCTGGGCGGCAATGAGAACAGACATAGGCAATGCAAGCAAATAAGGCGCTGAAATGGTGCGATCATTTGGTGGTAAGCAACCGCGAATAGGTAGCGACTAGGGCCTCAAATATGTAGTCGGCTCAGTTGATTAAAGTCAGGACGCTCGTAATAGGTGTGCAGACTTAGTACAGAGGTGTGCATGGAGCAGGTTGCTACGTTGCTACAGCTTGTCAAGTGGCGTATGTGATTATATTAGCATTGTAAAGGCATTACCAACATAGGATAGATAGTATGTCAGCAAGTTCAACAGGCAAGATAAATGCTTGTAAGGCAGTAGGCACAGAGTGAACAGCTTATATAGCTATACTAGGTATCAGGTTTGTGGGAATAAGCATAGCATTCGGAAGCGCTGGAATAGTTGATAGATAACGTTACCAGTCTTACTTTCAGGATGAGGAGAGCGCTAGTCCATAGGTTCACGAGGAGGAGAGTCAGCTGTGTAACCACAAGCAGGGATTAGTGCGAGGTGAAAAAGGGCATAGTGTCCAGGCGAACGGCCAGTAAGGCTGGGACAGGAGTCAGCCTTGTTTCACTGGGCCTTGGTGAGAGTGGGCCGGCTTCGCCTGCCGGCTCCCGATAGGTAGCTGAAGAGGGGTCACCAGCCAATCGGGACTCAGCAGCGTCTGCTGGGTGGATTAGGCAGTGGATGCCTCAAATGGGTGGCGGGCGGCCATCTTTGAGTGTGCTGGGTGGATTAGGCAGTGGATGCCTCAAATGGGTGGCGGCGGCCATCTTTGAGTGTGCTGGGCTCCACATGGTGAGCAATGGTGGAAGCATGCACACGGTCGCAATTTCGGCCGGAAACACAGCGCCAAAGCAGATTTCAGTTGCAGGGACAGCAAGGGCATCTGGGCATCGTAGCTGGGATATAGTGATGCGGAGAATCCGTTTTGCACAATTTGGAGGTGCGCTTACCGGAAAAGGTTGTGAAATTCGGGGTGCCTTCCCTTTGGTAGACCACTGCTCCTGCAGGGTCACGGGAGCTCCTGCTCCACAGAAGAGGAAGGGGGGAATATGGAAAGTCTAAAAAAAAAAATCATGTGCAGCTAAAATCTAAAATACTAGCCAGTGACTGGATAGCCACGCAAAATAAAAGGCAGGAATACGTGACAGCTCTAAATTTAGAAGAAGAAGCGAGGGCTCTCAATACTCTCCCAAATTACTTGGTAAAATTTCCATTTAGATACTACAGAGACCAATTATTGAGACTAAGATTAAGGGGCTGATTCATGGAATTTGTTCACCGAAAAACTGGGATTTGTGCACAATTCTGCCTGCAAATCCCCATTTGTTAAACGGATTTGCGGGCAGAATTGCGCACAAATCCCCGTTTTTCGGCGCACAAATTCCATGAATCGGCCCCTAAATCTGTATGTAACAAATGAACTGTTGGTTCTAAAACATCTATCGGAAATAGATGACGTAAAATGTTGCTAATGTAAAAACGAGCTGTAGTCACTTAAACACATGGGTGCAGCATGTGAGGCATTAGCATCGCAAAGAACTAATTTTCTCTGAAAATGTGTTCCATTAAATGGTAATATGGACGAATGGTGGCAGCAAGTGCTAACTGGGAGAAATTGTATGCCAACATGCACCATAATTGATTACCTTGACTGTATAACTGTACAATGATGTACACGACCTTTGAAATGGCGGATTAAGGACAACAAACTTAAAATCAGTTGACAAAAAAAAAGAATTGGTGACTAGTGCCTTTTTGACAACGAAAATCTTGTGTGATGGTATGTTTTTACATTTGTATGCTTTGTTTTGGGATGTTCAAGACAAATGAAAAAATGCTCTTCTAATGGAGAAATGAAATGTAAACTTAAGTTTGTAATAAACTAATAAATGTTTACAATAGAAAAATTAAATACAACAAAAAAACATAAACAGTTGTTTTCGGTTATCTGATCTTTCTGCTTTCACTAGGCAGTCTTTAAAATGTCGTCCTCTCGTGTATGCCGTTAAAAGTGGTTTAGGAAATAACTTGCATAGTTGAGGGTCTAATCTGGTAATTTTACAATTCTTTTTGAGTATGCGTGTGATCTGCATACTGTGTTTTGAAAATGTTGTCAAATAGATAATTGGGGGTGCTTCATTCATTTTGTTGGTCTTCATCAGTAGGGTAGCTCAATCTTGTGCTTTGCTCTTGATCTTTGCATTATTAAGCACGTGTCCAGGAAAACCTCCATGTCTGAATCTTTGTATTTGTTCCCCCTCTGCTTCGTTGTATTGGGTCTTGTCAGAAATAATTCTTCTCAATCTGAGTAGTTGACCGCAAGGAAGATTGTGTTTAAGATATTGCGGATGGTAGCTGGTGTAGTGCAAACTGTTATTGACATCTGTGGGTTTTCGATAAATCGTGGAGTTAAGCACATTATTAGTAGGTATGATATTGACATCGAAGAAGTGTACAGATGGAGTTCCAATTTCTAGTGTAAATTGTATTCTGGCATTGCATCCGTTGAGGAAATTCAGAAAAATAGGGAGTTCTTCTTTGGGTCCTCTCCATATCTCAAAGATATCGTTGATATACCTTTCCACAGTGCCAGTTTATTTGACCAGATGGGATGTGTCAATATATGTTCAGATTCAAAAGAAAACATGAAAATATTAGCATTGGCTGGCGCCATTGCCGGGCCCATTGATGTGCCAGAGATCTGGTGGTAGAATTGTTTGTTATATCTAAAAAAAAGTTGTTGTAAATAATCATTTTGGTAAGTTCAATTGCAAAGATCTTGTTAGATTGAAAATAGTCTTCCTGACTAACAGCTATTCTACGGCTTCTAGACCTTCACCATGAGGTATATAGGCTCTGGATATCTAAGGTGAAGAGTGTCCCGTTGTCGTCAATGTGTTTGATGTCCTTTAGAACGTTCAAAATGTGTGTGGTATATCTCAAATAGGTTGAGGTTTTTGTACCAGTGGTTGGAGTAGTCTATCAAGGTATTTAGCTATGGGATCAAAACTGCTTTCAGTGGCTGCAACTATTGGTCTAAACGGTGGGTCTGTACAATACTTGTGTATTTTGGGGAGTCCATCAAACACTGGAGTAATGGGTGCTTTGTTGAATAAGAAATCTCTCGTTTTACCAGTAATTCTTCTGTGAGTGCTTTTTTAAGAACTTGGTCTATCCTCTTTTGGATATTGGTAGTTGGATCATTATACAAGGTCATGTAGGTGTCTCTGTCCTCCAAGAGTTGTAGACAGCCTTTTTTGTAGAAATCAGAGTCCATGATAATGATGGCACCACCTTTATCAGCAGGTTTGATTTCTATAGTTCTGTCTTCGGACTGTTGTATTTGTAATTTATGTTGATGCTTACGTAGGTCATGGCCTCTTATATCAAAGAATTATATGGATTTAAGATCTTTCACCATCTTTGTCTTGAAAAGATCCAAAGCAGAATTATTAATTATCGGATTAAATGTACTTTTGGCTTTCATTTCAAGGATGTCAAAGGCTAATGATCTTTCTTGTATTGATGGAGTTGAATCAAAAAACTGTATGCGTCTCATTTTTCTTGTTAGTATAGCAATATTAATTTCTCCTTCAAATAGACTTTTATTTGTAGGCACAAAGGATAGACCCAAGCTAAGAAGGTCAATTTGTTGTTATGACAAGATTTTAGTAGATACATTGATTACCAAATTGGTGGGGGTTTTTTTCGCTCCGAGTTTTCTTGTTTCCTCACCTGACCTTCCTTCGTCTAAAAAAGCCGGCGGGGGACATGTGTTCGGTTGGATCAATGATTCTCTAGTAGGAATATTTAGTGTGGAAACTTTAGGGATCTCTGGTCTTGTTGGTACCGATTCTTTACTGCTACCTTAGGTATCGCTTGTTTGCTCAGTGCTTTTACTATCTCTTCTTGGTGGTTTATTGGGTGGATTTTTTCTATATTGTTGTTGGTTCTGTTGATGGTATTCGTGCCACGTGTATACAATATCTCTTGGGTATTCTAGTGTGTCTTGGTGAAATGTTCAGATTTTCCTCTGTTCAATACCTCTTTTATATAAGAGTCTAGTTTTGTGTTAGTGTCCTCTAAGATTTTCTTCAGTTCGTCTTGGGACAGGATATTTGTCAATTGATATTTTAGTTCCGCAATCTCCAAATCAATTTTTGTGAGGGATGACGGCAGTTCTTCTATTGTTAAAAGTATACAGTCAAGTGAACATTTATTGGGTATACATTCCCATTTTTGTACGAATTCACTACTTTCTTTGCAAAGTGTGGGTCTGAGATAAACTCCACGACCACGTGGCTAAAGTGGAGGCATGAGGTTTCTGGGCAATTTCCTTTCTTATCAGTTTTTCTAGGTTATTAACTAGTCTCCAACCACACCCGACTTGAAGAACACGCTTCGCGTCACTTTGCAATCCTGCATCGTGAAGCTCATCCTGTTCAGCAGCACCTGCGAACCTCGGAAGAACAGCATCTGAAAAAACAAAAGGACATCATTAATAGCAGCAGCTTACCTGTGATTCCACCGCTAGCTGCCCTCCGCTCCTGCAAACAGCATCCTAGGAACAGCAAACCTCCCGGACCGACGGATCTGCAAAAAGGAGAGAAACAGGACATTAGACATTTTCCAATTGTGCCGGCAGTTTACCTCACGAGTCGCCCATCGACCAGCATCGCCTTGGGACTTCTTGCTCCGGGTGAGCACCGCACACCTACGGGAACAAAAGACAACAGGTTAGCAAAGGCAAGGCATCATAGCGCTGCGCATAGCGCCTACTTACCGCATCAAGGCGCTCTCAAAGCACCTACCGGCGAGTCCCAATCCAGGCTACGTTCCACAGCGAACTTCCCTGCGCCTAAGGAGAGAGAAAAGACATTACTTAAACCCAAGAAAGGCACACAAGTATAACAGTAATAAGACCTACTTCAAAGACTCTCACCTGCATCCAATCACAAAGGACAACGCGCCCCTGCTAAGAAGGCAGGATGGAGAGCACGCCAAAACCCATAACAAGATGAGGAAAGGTCCGTGGAGGGGCTGCAGGCATACAGGGTGTTGGGAGGCTCTTACCCCAGTTGCCCAGTCTTGAACATTGCCCACCTGTATTTCAGGCAGAACTTCTCTGCTGATCATACCTGGGAGCGGCTGAGAAGGATACCAGAGTCCCCACAGCTTGGTGGCGTCCCCGTGGATACCAGGTGAGCGTAACAGACCTAGAATGCGTGTTGCTTCTTCTTCATTGAATGTTAAGGTAGTTGCATGTTTGGTTGTGAAGAGGTTGATTTTGGAAAAGGACATTGTTAGTTACACTTCAGATTTAACGTAAAGGTTCAGTGTGTTGGGTGCTAGAAATCAACTCTTCTTCAATTTTCAACAAATTCAATCTATAGACAAATAGGAAAGAAAAATGTCAGGAAACACTGCCTCATAATACTTTTAGGTTAGTTTTTTTTTACAAAAAATGGTGGACGTTTAAATACTTCACCTAATCATTTTGCGTGAGGTGGAATAGTTGTAGTCTGAATGCGTAATACATCTGTGCAGCAGGGATACACTATGGGGCCAGTAACCTGTGAATGACACATTTAAAAAAAATCTGAATCTGGATTTTGCTTTTGTTATGTTTTACCAAGTTGGGTGAGATAAAAGGATTTCCCTTATTATAGCTTTTTTATTCGAACGTGCATTTAAATTTCCTGGCTCTTGTTATCTCTAAAGTAAAAAAACTTCATTGAGTCATGAATTGATGAAATTCCATCCGCATAGCTCTGCTTGCGGAGAGTATACATTCTTGTTGAGTGGACATATGGGGTTAATGTGAGCGTCTTTCAATTGTAAGTGAAATACCACTTACAAGTTGCAGTAGCTGGAAGTGGTGCAAAGTGGTGTTTGTGGGAGCGATTTGTACAACAAACTTATTTGATTATCTGCTGGCTGTT
Organism: Ambystoma mexicanum; assembly: GCF_040938575.1. Lineage (NCBI taxonomy): Eukaryota > Metazoa > Chordata > Amphibia > Caudata > Ambystomatidae > Ambystoma > Ambystoma mexicanum. The sequence goes on along the minus strand of NC_090928.1, from coordinate 1,273,342,935 downwards.
TTTTCCCTGGGTTTCCGTGCCGGTGACTGCTGAGGTGTAAAACACCTTTAATAATCCTCTGGCAAGGAGAGGAGGACTCAATGTTCGACGCACTGTGAGCCGCAATGAGCTGTGGACTGCCCTGCCTCCAAACCACTCAAAAGCACCCTTCTCCCCAGAGTTAAGTGGTACAAAGTGGTGTTTGCGGGTGTTTGCGAGGGTGAGGATACTCCTTGACACTGCAATCCTGTCTAGCACTAGAAAGATGTCAATACATACTAACCCACAAGCTGGCGCCAAACAAGATTACAGGTAAGACTATGTGCCTCTGCCTGTGACCCCTGCTTTGGCGAGTTTGAATACATCTAGCATAATTCCTCTGCGGATTGTGTTCCCTCCTGGGAGTCTAACGTGTGTTCTCGGGCCCATAGTCTCTCAGACCGCCACTCCAAGTCTAGCGAGCAAGGACAGTCAAAGGATCCAGGGAAAGGGTGGGTCTAGTCCATGAATAGAACATTGCAGCAACACAAACCAAGATCAACTAACAATAAGTGAAAGTCTGACAAACCTGCCCAGGTTGATGGAGGGTGTATTGCTCTCCTCTGAAAAGTGCACGGAACGAACATAAATCACCAATGCAATTATAGAGCAAATACTTCAACCCAGAAACAGACAGACACAATTACTCACAGCCATGCACTCTTTATAAGATAATCAGCCCTTTACGGCTATTTATTTAAAGATTACAAGTACATAGAAATAACTCATAAAACTAACATGGAAAGAAGTCAAAAGAAATACATCACCGTGAGCGTAATTCTTGTCCTCATCTCGTCCAGAAGCGGCTGGAAGACTCCGGGGGGCAGCCAGGAAGAGCGTGCTACAGCTCACAGGAAGGACAGACGGAGCGTCCTTCTCTGGCTGAAGTCTCACCTGACCCCTCCGGGTTTCCGCCTATATAGGCACTCCAAAAAAAGGAGTTAATTCTCGAACCTTCTGGAATTGCACCTGCGCAGTTGAGGAACATCCGTCGGTTGCCAGCTGGGTCAATTGAGAGCTCCTCCCAAGGAACGCAGGGCCTCCCCGCTCTAAAAACATGCTCCACGGAGAACAGTAGCAAGTCATAACAACGTTAGCTTTTCCCAGCAGAAATGGCCTTGACTGCATACCAAGTTTGAAAAAGCATGTTTGTCTCAGCACTGTGAATCTAACACTTCAGCAAAATGTGTGCAGCCTTTCACTTCGGAGTGAAGTAAATATCCAACATGGCTGCAAGCGCTCCCAGAATGCATCGCGCCCGCGCCTTTTTGAACTAAGCATAAATTGAGCAGAACAGAGGGTTAGGACGCCTATATGAAATCAATAAAAGAAGGTCCCTAGGAGGCAAACGCTGAAAAGAGCCTACCTAGGCCGCCCAATGAACACGTGGATATGGGGGAGAGTGGTGACCAGCGGATTGAGCAGGAAACACCGCTGTTAAACCCCCTAGCATGAAAAGACCAAACTGAATGGTATGGATTGGCCCCCGAGAGTCGGACACAAAGGATTGCCCCCAGGGCCAATTGAATGAAGTTGGGTTGGTTAGCATCTCCCTCATGAACTTGTTCCTCCTACAGTGGTGATTGTGAATTCAGAAGAGGAGCTGGTGTTTACTGTTGAAAGCTTGTTGAAGCATCCCCCCTAAGGAGGCATTGAACCATCGTACAGAACTGGCAGCAAAACTGGCAGTGGACCTTTCACTCTTGACCGAAAAAATAAACTCACAAAGGCGTCGGAGTATATCGATGATAAAAGAAAGATGGAATGCTCTGAGAGATGAACAAAGCCCCCTTAGGGCTGCTACTTCCATAAGTCCTCAGCGGGGGGGAAAAGGACTCGGAAGTGATTATGGAAAATGGAGGCGAGTCAGCACCTCAGAGTATCAAAGGTGCACCTATAAGATGCTGTAGGCCAGTTAAAGTCCCACTGGTGGGTGAAAGCCTTGAGGAGGTGGATTGCTTTCAAGCCTCCCCAGCTAGAAGGCGGAGCTCTTCATCTTTGGATTCCAGCATGATGAACACCTACAGTGAGGCTGGAAGGGGGCTTGGCAAGGGGGCCCCACGTTTAAAGATGAGTTGGTTAACATCCAAAATGTAGTGATGGCCTCATTGACTATATCCTTATCTCCTTTCTGTAAGCTGTATGAGTCAATGAATTCCACCCTTCATGAGTAAGTAAGCCTCATGTGTACACTACAGCAAAATCTGACCAATCTAGATGCCTTCACAAAGAATTTGAACAAAGGCTGCAAACTGAGGCAGAAACTTCGAACCAGTGGCAGCAAAGGCTTTGTGATTTGGCCAGGAGGGAAACAGCGGATAAATCCTTGTTGATGGAAGCTATCATAGAGGATGGTAAGTAGATAATGGCTCATTGGAAACCATCCCAATATTCAGCCCAGGAGATGGAAACCGTACCCATGGCCCCCCAAGCGATAGAGAGCAAGACGACCCTCGAATGGAAGCATGGGGAACAAAAATGTTATGGTTGATCTGACGATACCATCTAGCCTGGTGCTGCCCAAGGCAATTACGTTCTCGATATTTAAACCTTCAACCTTGGTAGATGGGGGTGCCACGGGTCAAAAAAGAAAAAATAACTTTCTACGGGAGAAATAAACGGAAAATCTAAAACAGGCCCCGAAAAGAAAGATGAATGTGTCTAGAGTATTTCTCAAAACATAAAGGTCCCATCCGAAAGAGATCTGCTCCAGCCCACCAAAAGACCTTTCTTTGAACTGGTGATGCCAAAAGAAATCTCTACTCGAGAGGATTCTGGTGAGAATAAACTGGATCAAAGCCTGCAATCCATGACAGGTGAAACCACCCTCCGATCAGACACTTGTCTCAGCGATTTTCTGGAAATTTAGGAGAATGAGGAAGATGATAGGTGGAACAACCTGAGCGACTCTGACTAGAGGGCAATTGGGAAGCAGGAAACCTTATTATCACAGAAGTCTGGATACAAAAATCCTGTGCTGAAACCTATGCAGGTCCAACTGGCCCCCTCTCTCCTTACCCTGAAAGAGAAAAGAAAGGTGGTTGAATTAAATAGCCGATTGGCACCTATTGGCCAAAAGACCAACGAGGGAGGGAAGCAGGAATTTGGCAATACTGATAGATTCCGGAAGAACTTGATGCGTGAAGAAGGTTCAGACTCCCCAAGAAAAATAGAAGACTCCACGAAATGAACCCTGGAAAGAATTATAGCAGATCAGAAAGACCTACTTCTGAACAGGGGAAACGTCATGAAGCTCCTTCAATGCATTCCAGCACTAAGGTTCATAACAACAAATGATATAAGAGTGGTTGAATTTGTATCGGAAGACCATGTAATCCTGCACTTAGGATCCCACCTTCGGAATCATTGTTAGAACAAAGTGAACGGCTGTTAACTCTGGGGTATGACCTCAGATAAAGCAGCGAACAAGAGTCTCACCAAACTGCTTCTGCATGTAGGAAAATCTCGGAAAGTGAAAACGAGGTGAAGCCGCTACTGCCAATAAAAAGCCTGCAGAAGATAGAAATGCGGCCTCTGGGAAAGTTCACATTTAGGAATAATGAACGTAAAATCCCAAAAAAGACTGGTAACACACTCCACGATAATACCAGATTAAATCAGTCTAATTTGAGTTGGCTTGCGGTAGCACTGCCCAGACCTGCGGGAGAATAGACTGATAAGAAGGATCATGCTGAACTGCTGAGAGTGGGATCATGGTACACCCGGGGCTTTGAATTTATATTCACGGAAGAGGGGAATGTCTTGGAGGCTTATAATATCTTATGCCTCCAGGAGAACTGTCTCGGGGATAAGCCAGCTTGTGACGGCTATGGGGTCTGCTTGAATCCCGCTCTTAAGGGAATTCTCGGTCGTCCCTTTTCTGGCCTTCTCACTTTAGAGTAGATTGGGGTTTCAGGATTTGCCAACACCTTACACCTAACCCATATGTCCAAATCCTGTTAGTAGAGAGGTATCATTCAAAGGGAATTGCTTACCCCCTACTGATAAATGTTTATCAAGGAGTCAAAGGCCCGCAATCTGAAAGGATTGTGGACCTTATGGTTGATGAGGCCTTAACACAGTATGGAGATCCCGAAATCTTGATTTGTGGTCACTTTAACTTTTGGCTGCTATCAAAAGATGGTTTGCCTCTGCGGTGGGAGACCTTAGATGGAATAACTTGCAGATGGGTTGAGGAAGTGGAAATGCGAGAATTGTGGATGTTAAACAGGCAAACTATGGGTGATTGCCCTGGTGCTCCCACTTGGAGAAATGAAGCACAGGCAGCATGCCTGGATTACTGTTTTGTCTCATCTAATCTGGGAGGGAGGGTCTCTAAATTTGTGATAGTGCCACTGCCACAGAGTGACCATGACCTATTATCTATTACCATGCAGATGTTGGTGAGCCTGCATAAGCATAAAATCATGCCTATGGTCGAGCTAAACGAGGGTAGGAACAAAGTGAGAATTCCAACGTCTAAAGTTCCCCTCTTAACATCTTGACTTGACCACAAGGCATTGCGAGAAATGACAGGCTGGTGGAGTATGGTTGGATCCTGCATAGTTTTAAACAAAGGGTGGATAAAGGGGAGATAATCCATTTTACCCCTAAGCATGTCTACAGCTTAGATCTAGTTAGAGCCCGTAGGGAGTGTCGGGCGGAGGTGAGGAAAATAAGTAGGATGAAAACGATAGACTCAGATAAACTAGTTAGGACACGTAGACAGGCCTATAAGTACAGGGCCAAGGCACATAGAGCTCTACTTGTCCAGCATGACGCAGGCTCGATGCTGAGGGCAGTTTGTGTGAAGAATTCGCAAAATATGTGGGAGCTCATCAGTAATGGAGGAAACTTTAGGAAAGATCAGTTGATGTGTGGCGTAACAGAGGAGGGATGGGTAAAACACTATACTGAGATATTTGCAGAAAAGGACACATCCCTCCCGACCCAAGAAGCCCTAAAGCCAAAGGGTTGGAGCGTTGGATTTGACGTAATTGAGGCTAGATCCATGATTATGAAGATCAGCTCTTCCCGCGTGGCTGGGCCGGATGGTGTCTGATAGGGTCCTGAAGAGTAATGCCAATGCCTGGGTGGAGTTCTCTGTGTCCTTGTTCAGCCAGGTGATGCTAAATAGACAGGTTCCTGACTCATGGCGTGAGGCCTGGGTTGTCCCGTTGTTCAAGATGGGGGATAGGGCTGATCCGAAGAATTATCGCCCTACTCTACTCACTGGGCAAGCTCTTTGCCTCAGTGGTTCTTCGAGATTTGAATGCTTGGGCAACCAGGCAGGGTATACTTGATCACAGACAGACAGGCTTCATAAAGGGTGTAGGAACATCTTCAAACCTACAAATCCTTAATTTATTGAAGCAGAGGTTAATTAGAAATAAATCTAAAATCTATATGGCCTTTTTGGATTTACATCAAGCCTTTGATGGGGTCAATCGTAATAGTCTGTGGACTAAGCTGAAGAACTGCAACTGTCTGGCTGACATCTGGGAAGCCATCCAGGCCCTATACACAGGAACATCGATACAGTTCAGATCGGGGCAGGTGGACTGATGTCCAGACCAATAAAAACATTTTGTGGGCTCAAACAAGGCTGCAACCGAGCCCCTTTACTGTTCAGCCTCTATCTGTCTGACCTTGGGAGCCCACAGGAAGCTATTCGAGCTTTTCCGCCTAAGCTGAACGACTGCAAGCTCCTGTGGCTGTTATATGCAAATGCTATTCTTCCTCGATCAGACACGTACAGTACAGAATGTCAGCGTTTAAGGAGTACCTAACCGCTAATGGCATGACAATGAACGTTAGACAATCTCAACTTCTGATCATGTCATCTGCTAGAAGGGAAACAAAGGATGTCCTTCACTTGGAAGGGTGAGGAATGCCGCTTAGAAGTGGTAGAAACAATGATACATAAAAACATAAATGAAAGTGCCCAATTGGATTGGCTGAGAAACCTGACCTACCAAGGAATTGCCATCCATAGGCGCTATGGGGCTTACTCCATGATACCTGTCCTTTCCTTTTATAGGCAAAAGGTTATACAGGTTGTTACATACGGAGCTGAAACGCTGCTCAATCTTAGCGAAAAGGTGTGGCCACTGATGGAAGGCTACTTTTTGCGCAGCGTACTAAGACTCCCAAAGTCCCTCCCAATAGCTACCATCCGACACGAATTACGCCTGCCCTCAATGACTTCCATAGTTAGGTGGAAGGTGACCTCTTTATGCCGGAAATGTATTATATCTGAAGGGCCAGCACCTTATTCCACATTGAGACTATTGGATGGACCAAATGAGAGATTCCTGAACCTGTGGTCTGAAATAATGTTGAAGACACGGTACGACGTCCTTTCATCGCGGGAAAACTCGTACTTTTTTTGGGAGGGTTATAAAAATATATAAATTGGGTGTGGGTGTTCGACAATATATACACAATTTAAGTGCATGGGGCAATTGGGGAGACCCCCCCCCAACAAAACAAAAAAATGAGATGAGATTTTCCATAAAAAATTCTGCTGTAAAAAACCCAGTGAAAAAACATCCCGTGATGCAATGACATGAACCGAGGACACTGTCCATCTGTGAGGTAGCCATTGACTTGCTGAAGGTGAACCCCCTTAAAGTCAAGGAGTCTCTTCAGAGATTAGACTGGATTAATACCAGCAAAGCAAGATCTATTGACCCTCTGACCTTTAGATAGTGGATAGAAAAAAGGGGCTAAATGATCTGCCTCTGTATCTGCGTAAATTTCCCTTTGCCTATTATAGGGATCATCTATTTTTACGATGCCGCTTAAATGTCATGCCGATGCGTGAGGTTCTGTTGAAACGCCATCAGATTGGGGTGGAGGATAGTTTTTGTAGATTCTGTGGAAACAGAAAACGGGCTGAATCGCTTTTCCACATTGTGATGGAGTGCCCGGACCTAGAGGAGCTTAGATCCCACCATATGGGAGTACATTTGGAAAGGCTATGACCCCTATCCACGGAGGAATGTTGGGATTGGCTGCTAATGGGGCAAAAGATCGGCCTGGTCTTGGGGATGGTCACATTTGTGGATTTAATAATTTGCCTGAATGCTAAACCCTCCTATACGCCTGGCTGAAAGTTAACGACAGTAGAGGGACAACATTACATGATTTGGGTTTAGTTGCTATCAGTGAGAACTTGCTTAATATATCTGCCCATTATTTTGTTTTTGTGTTAATTTGGGGGATGGATTGGTGATTGCAATCATGATTTCTTTTCTTTTTTATCTCTTTTTGAAGTGGTAACATTTCTTTTACCGGGGTTTGCGGGAACTCTATTTTTTAATACTGTTAAAGGGTATCTAGTATGTGCATCGAAAGTCTATCCATTGAATGCATTTGCAACAAAAAAAATTCATCTAAGGCATGTTTTTGAGGGGTAAGCGGTTAACTTTTTTTGGGGGGTGTTTTAAAGGGTAAAAAACAGGGGGTTGGAGGGGCGACCCCCCCATTAAAAAAAATGCATTTGGTGCAAATGTTTTCGTTGCATAAAATTCGATGGATAGACCATAAACCCTGTTAAAGGTTTCTTTTTACTTTTACTTGTTGTATACCTTTGAAACCAATACAACTTTCAATAAAAAAAAAGGTATCATTAACAGTTTTGACTGACGTTTTCTTCAGTAGAATAGGTGTGCATGGGACGGGAGTGTCCACAAGTTTTGGACACTTCTATCTGTTACTCCCTAGTGCTTTGAATCAGAACTCATAAATAAATAGTCACTGCCACAACATATTTTCAAATTTCAAAAATGGTAAAAAAAGGATCCTGATACTGCTCTGGAGGACCACATTCCTACAATGAACATGTTTAAAGAGTTGCTGTCTGTTGTATAGTTGTCAAGTTATGTTGTGACTTCTTCCCAAAGCAAGCTATAAGGGGTTTCTGATTGAATGTGTCCCACTTGTGTTTTTGGTGTCATTTTGCCTCCATGGTTTGAAATATTGGGTTTGGCATATACCTAGACGATTAATGAGTTTGGAATGTTTCACAAACCAAGTCTACTGGAATGCTGCGTACCACTGTACTATGTCGCTGCTTGCTGAGAGTGAGTTGGGGTCAAACCTGACCCTTGTATGACTTGAGTGTGAATAACAGCTTTTATAATCG